>NC_054534.1:7019557-7340182 GCF_017654505.1 Polyodon spathula
AGCTCAAATCGGTCCCAATCTACACGGATTAACAGGTGTCTACTGTACATTAATTGCAGAGTATACATTTTTATAGAACTCCCAGTCCCCTGCCAAACAAAGACAGGCAAAGCACATACATACATGTGCACTCATCTATACTCAGAAAGGCACATACATACATGTGCATATGTCTACACTCAAAGGTACATACGTACATGTGCACTCACGTATACACTCAAAGTTATTCTGGCTGGAAAATGTTCGATCCTTCTGTTTTGCAGTTATCTATTCCTTCCATTGGGATGTACCATGTGACATAAAAATGATAAAAGATTAAAACAAATGAACTTCCCTTCGTCTATCAACTCAGCTTCACCCAAATTCCCAGTAACTTTGCAAAATGCACAAAGAAGGGATGTGTTGCATAAGCCATTTGTTAACAGTCTCATCAAATAGATAAATTGAGTAATTTTTGTGGGACACAGTAAAACCAATCACCCAGGCTGAAAGTGAGACAGTGCGTAGGAAGGGGTTCAGAGTAATTGGTATCCCTGCCACTGACGGTGTGAATAAAGCCCTAAGGAACCATGCCAAGTGAACTGCTGGAAGCAGCTGCCAGATCCGTCAAGTGTCTGATTAGCTCTGTAGGTTATTTGTGGCTTCTGACACCAAGGTAACCAATTTGTATGGAATGGACTGACTGACTGTTACACTACCAGAAAGTGACAGTACTTTAAAGAAGCTGTGTGCTTAAAACCATAACCAAGTGAACAATTATTTTGAGATTTGTATCCTTGTAATAGGAAAGATGTTTCATTACTACACCGGGGCTTACTGTAGTGGCTGACAGAGGATTGCAGGCAGTTCAGAAGACTGAACATATCCCCTTTCTGAGTGTACTTTACATCTGCAATATGGCAGCCTCCTTTGCCTTGGTTTTCCCAATGTGTCTGATTATATGGACAGCTGCTGTATGAAATGGTTATGTTGTAACATACCACACCTGCTCCCCCTGTCTCCCATCCATACCATAGCATCACTCATTAGCACACACATTAGCTAGTTTAATTTTCAGTAATAGTTTCTTTGAGAAAGTGTAAACTGTAGAAAGTAGAAATAGGAAAATTCAGCCACGTGTAGCTCTGCTGATTTCTAACAGATCTTTTACTTTTTCACAGATCTGTCTGCTGACCAGGAGGAGCTGCACAATGTGGCAGCAAAGCTTCCTTCGATCACAGCAAGCCTGGACAAGCTGCTCCGCTCCATTGTGAACTACCCTGCAGTGTCCAAGGCCATCCATCCACCAGTACAACAAGCAACAGTTCATCTCCTGGAGAAACAGTCTGGGAAACAACTACACGGATGTCATAGCTAATCTTCGATGGCACATGGATTGGCAGATAGATCAAAAAAACTATGAGAATGCAATTGAGAAATGGCTTCAAGGAGACTTATAGAGCTTTTGGAAATGCTTATAGTAGTTTATAGGCAGGACTTACAAAGGGATGTACTGTAGATGCACTTAGGGTTATTCATTTGATCTTAAAACCAAACTACCACTGCTCTCTTTCCACCAGTATTCATTTGCTAGAAATGATGTTGAGGGTGGATTTAAGACACCTTTTTACTCCTTTTGTACTTGTTTGTAGTTTTAATTCTATTGATGTCATCTACTGCCATTACCTCACACAGATGCTATCATTATGGCATATCTACAGTACTGTGCTAAAGATGGGGGCACAACCTACTTCCTCAACATATTTCCTTGAAAACAAACCCGATGGTCTAAGGGTTGTTGTGACCTACTTCCTTTTCACAGATGTACTTATAAACGCTCTTCTGCAGATTTACTTCAGAACTTTGTACCAAACTCAGTAACTGTACAAATTGCAGTCCAGTTTGAAGCTGTCTCTTTAAACTCTTTACAAACTATACTTCACATACAAACAAACAACTATTACAGTGTACCTGACCTTTGATGGTGCACAATAAATAAAACATGTTGCTCTTTCTGGTATTACATTTTTGGAGTTTCACTTCCAAATAGTATAGTGGTTGTCATTTTTGCAAGTACTATTTTCAAGCTTTTGTGTCCCCTACATCATGGCACAATTACTATAGTAGATTCCTGTGAGTCACATTAATTCTGGTGGAATCAAATTGTATAGCACCAGGGCTGGATTAAAGGACAGATGGATGAAATACTTTAAAACAAAAATGTAATAAAATTTGAATTTTTAAAAAGGAAAAAAATTAAATGCAGTTTAGATTGTAAAACAGGAACACTAAAATAGAAAAGCTGTTTTATAGAAATACATTTTCAATCTTGACTTACTCTTAAAACAGTAAGAATCCCACCTTCCCTGACAGAAGGCAGCAGAGTGTTCCACAATTTAGGAGCTTAACAAGAAAAAGCCCTTCCTCCTCTCTTACTTGTATTCACCCTGGAATAACCAGCAACCCTGCATCCTGTGATCTCAGAGTGTGGTTTGAGTATAGAGGATGAATAACCAGCAGCCCTGCATCCTGTGATCTCAGAGTGTGGTTAGGAATATACAGGATGAATAACCAGCAGACCTGCATCCTGTGATCTCAGAGTGTGGTTAGGAATATATAGGATGAATAACCAGCAGACCTGCATCCTGTGATCTCAGAGTGTAGTTTGGGTATACAGGGTGAATAACCAGCAGCCCTGCATCCTGTGATCTCAGAGTGTGGTTTGGGTATACAGGGTGAATAACCAGCAGCCCTACATCCTGTGATCTCAGAGTGTGGTTTGGGTATACAGGATGAATAACCAGCAGCCCTGCATCCTGTGATCTCAGACTGTGGTTTGGGTATAGAGGATGAATAACCAGCAGCCCTGCATCCTGTGATCTCAGAGTGTGGTTTGGGTATACAGGGTAAATAACCAGCAGCCCTGCATCCTGTGATCTCAGAGTGTGGTTAGGAGTATACAGGATGAATAACCAGCAGACCTGCATCCTGTGATCTCAGAGTGTGGTTTGGGTATACAGGGTGGATAACCAGCAGACCTGCATCCTGTGATCTCAGAGTGTGGTTTGGGTATAGAGGATGAATAACCAGCAGCCCTGCATCCTGTGATCTCAGAGTGTGGTTAGGAGTATACAGGATGAATAACCAGCAGCCCTGCATCCTGTGATCTCAGAGTGTGGTTTGGGTATACAGGATGAATAACCAGCAGCCCTGCATCCTGTGATCTCAGAGTGTGGTTTGGGTATACAGGGTGAATAACCAGCAGCCCTGCATCCTGTGATCTCAGAGTGTGGTTTGGGTATACAGGATGAATAACCAGCAGACCTGCATCCTGTGATCTCAGAGTGTGGTTTGGGTATACAGGGTGGATAACCAGCAGCCCTGCATCCTGTGATCTCAGAGTGTGGTTTGGGTATAGAGGATGAATAACCAGCAGCCCTGCATCCTGTGATCTCATATCAGAGTGGGGTGGTAGGAGTATACAGGGGTATGACTACTTACCAGGTCCCTGCCATCCTTAGACACTAGAGTCTCACACCAAACCCATATCTCCTACTTATTTATGAATCGTCAGGACGTAGGACACTAGAGTCTCACACCAAACCCATATGTCCCATTGCATTTGGTCGTCGGGACGTAGACACTTGGGTCTACACACCAAACCCATATGTCCTGCATCTTATTGGTCGTCGGGAGTGTGGTGTAGGTACACTAGAGTCTCACCACCAACCCATATAATCCCTGTATATGTACCAGCACATAAATAACCAGCAGACCTGCATCCTGTGATCTCAGAGTGTGGTTTGGGGATACAGGGTGAATAATTCCTTTAAGTAACTTTGTGCTAATCCATTCAGGGTCTTATAAATTAAAAGCAAAATCTTAAAATCAATTTTGCACAGGGAGTCAGTGCAAAGAAGTAAAAACAGGAGTAATATGTTCACTTTTTGTGGTTTTAGTCAGAATTATAGCGGCATTGTTCTGAATGAGCTGTAAGCGAGACAGATGTGCAATGTGGGCATGCAATGATAGTCACAGGTCCTTCGCTAGCAGGCACCTTGCTAATACTGACTGCGGGGGGATTTTATATGTAATATTTCAGTTATAAAGAGCACTAAGGGGCTGATGTAAGGGATACCTGCAAAGGGATTTGTGATGCCCATATGCAGCCAATATCAGCTGTATCAGAAAACTTTTCTTTTCTTTTCCGCGCGTCAAGAGGACTTTGCTGCCTTTCCTCTGACATATTTTTTTTAGTTTGGTTTGATTTTCGTGCTCCACGAATCTCCTGCAGCGCCTACTGCTCTCTGTACTCCTAACTCGCCTCACCTCTGGGATGTAAGTGCAGCCACTAAATAGCCTGATTCATAGGCAGCGCTCATTGCGGCTCATTATTTGTGCATGTTATTAATCTCATTAATTTGCATTGCTCTTAAGCTTACATAGGCCGTAGTACAAAATAATCCTCTGGCTGCAATTGTTTGCACTACGCCTATCCTTACATCAGCCCCTAAATATCATGTCCTATCAAACAGTGTTTAAATTAACTACCAATAGTGTATAGAAACTAAAAATAACACAGTTCATGAGCTCAGTTAGTTGTAGGGAAATAATATATGTTAAGTTTAATTTCTTGAGTTCTTCTGGAATGTTTAAAAACCAGTTCTGTGAGAGGAACCCCTGATAAAGTATGAGTCCTCACTCATTAATGGCTTCTGCCAAATCAAATTCCTTTGTTTTTTTACAGACTTTATTTCCCTTTGACTTGGGTGAAGCCTATTTACCAGAGCAGCTTTGTTCTGGCGTGGGTCTTGCATTGTCTTTTGTTTGTGTCATTATACTGTGCCTTTGTATATGTTAGCAACGATTCTGAGATCAGCCAGTGTCTGTATAGTATTAAGAGGCAGCCCTGTGTAGAGCACAGCTACAGTGAATCAAGCTGTCAATACACAGTAGATGTTTACTAGACACAGGTACTACATCTTTAAAGCAGAATGTGCACAAAAAACTAAAGGTTGATGTGGCAGGGCATTCCCTGGTTAGGTAATTGAGTGGCTGCATGTATAATAAGAGTCAGAGAGCCTTTGTTTGTCAGCTGCCAGGTTTTCTTATTATAGAAAGACCTTGGATTCAAAACTGCAGACTGTAACTGTAACTGTAAATCTCACTTTGACTGCCAAAAAGAACCTTCCATATCTAGCACCGCTTGCAAGCAGATAAGGGCAAGGCTATTTTTCTGTAGGTTTTCTGTGTACTAAAATTATTGAATACAGCTAACAGTTCCTGATTTTTTTTATTGCAGTAAAACCTCTATCTAAACTAAACATTTATGTTCTTTAATTTAATGGATATTGTAATGTCTAAAAAAATTTTTTGTTTAGTTGAAGAAACTGAACTAATTCTTAAACTGATTAAATTAAATGCTCGCTCCTGCTTTGCAGTCTATTTGTATTACAGTAGAGCCTTAACATGCAAACACACTTGTTAGGTTAAATATTATGTTTCTTATTAGATCAAAATACTTAAAACATATTATTTCTCTTCAGAGAGTTTTGTTACTATTATGAGATCAGAATACTTTTTTATTATTGTTTAAAACCTCTAACAACACAATCAAATAAAATCAAATAGGTCTTTTTAGTTTCAAATATCGTTCTATCTAAAGGGATACCCTTTGTTTTTACTAATTTGTAATACCTAGCCTCTGCGTTTAGTTCCCCCTTCTTTCAAGGTTACAGACTTCCACGTGCAATATCAGTTATTGTCAGTTTATTATCAGCAGACAAACACGCCCCTCGCCAGGGTGATGCCAAACCCAGGGTATAGCAGGCAAACACACCTGTACGTTTTACATTGGAATTTGAAAAAATAACGAAGAGCTCCTAGTACAACTAATAAATAACATTTTGCAGTCTTCTCTCTCTCTCTCTCTCTCTCTCTCTCTCTCTCTCTCTCTCTCTCTCTTTGTCTCTCCCACAAACACAAGTTATTATAATTCTGCTGCTACTGTAGACACCTCAATAATGTCTTGTTTCATTATTAAGGCAAATGGCTTTACACACCTCCTATATTTATGCATCCTTTAGATAGTATGGAACTTATAATATAAACTTTTATTCATTCTTATGGATGTCTTTGTGCGATATTATATAAGTCTTGTGATAAGTATTAAGTATTAGATATGTCATGATATATGTTTGTACTTTCATCCCAGAATTTAGCTACAAACAGGATAGTAGTTTTCTTGTTTTTATTGTTTATAATGTTGATACAATGATATACAAATAAACAAATAAACAAATACAGAGTATTCTAATACTAACCCCCATCCCACCACCAGCACTATACTGTAACTGTTAAACTAGACCCCCCCTCCCACCACCAGCACTATACTGTAACTGTTAAACTAGATGCCCCCTCCCACCACCAGCACTATACTGTAACTATTAAACTAGACGCCCCCCCATCCCACCACCAGCACTATACTGTAACTGTTAAACTAGACGCCCCCTCCCACCACCAGCACTATACTGTAACTGCTAAACTAGACACCCCCTCATCCCACCACCAGCACTATACTGTAACTGTTAAACTAGACACCCCCCTGCCACCACCAGCACTATACTGTAACTGCTAAACTAGACACCCCCTCATCCCACCACCAGCACTATACTGTAACTGTTAAACTAGACACCCCCCTGCCACCACCAGCACTATACTGTAACTGTTAAACTAGGCGCCCCCCATCCCACCACCAGCACTATACTGTTTGTGTTAAACTATCTGACTAGTCTATTCTGCAGAACAGTATGTTGTTTTTGTACTATGAATAACCGATGGATGTTAACATTTAATACAGTGTAATTTGATAATTAACATAATTATAATTAATACAAGGCTTGTGATATTGGATATAACTATAATTATCTACCTTGAGATCATTTTGGACAATGATGCATCTGACCTAAATTATTGAAATTACATTTCGAATCAATAAGTGAATTGAAATGTATATTGCATCATTTGCAACTTGTATTGAGAACCCATCAGTGAATGAAGTGTACAGACACTCATATGCTGATAATGACAAACTTCATTTTTTTACATCACCCAAACAATGATCTTACAGCTGAGGTTTATTTTGCAAGTTGTACAATGACTGTCGCGGGTCTGCGGTTTGAATGTAAATGTGCAGGTCAATTGGGTGGTCTGAGTATTTTAATATCTATCACCTAGTCAGAACTGTTTGTGTTAGGCACTCTGTCAATCGCTCCCAGTCACATTGGCAATCGCTCCCAGTCACATTGACAATCGCCCTCAGTCACATTGGCAATCGCCCCCAGTCACATAGGCAATAACAGCTCCGGAAGCAGAAACGACTAGGTTTCCTGAAAGGCCCAGCCCAGTACCTGGTGGACAAGAGGGACACAAATAGGTCATTTCTTTTTATAATGCACAGAATAATAGATCGACAGCAGGAAATTACAAATTGACTAATGAATTGGTCTCAATATATTATCCCAGAATAATACAACTGTTTTGGCAATAATGCATAGGTCAGGGGTGGCCAACCTGTAACAGACCAAGAGCCAAAAACTACCCATGAGTTCTGCAAAGAGCCAAGTGTACATATAATATTATGGCATACAACGTTAATAGTGTGTATTTTATAAAATCATATTATATAACTTGAATGGCTGTCATAGTTCAAAGTTTACAACAATATAACTGTTTTTCAAAAGCCATTTTTTGGTTTTTACCTTGTATGATGTTTTTTTTTTTTTTTTTTTTATCTCAGTGGGACTTCTGGCAATGTTTGCTGTCAACAATCTTGTTCAGATCTGGCTCTGTTGAGGCCAGTCGAAGTAATTTCTTCACGTGTGTGCCTGTTAGAACAGACCGTTGCCTTGCCTTCACATGTTTCAATGTTGAAAAAAACGACTCACAAACACACGTTGAGCCGAACATGGACAGCAGTCGGAGCACAGCACGTTTGACGTTGGGGTATTTGTCCATCGGTACAGTTTTCCAGAACTCAAGGGTGCCCTATTTTACAATTGACTTCAATCTGCCATCCTTGGAGTTCAATTATCCGTTTTACAACTGTTTATTTTCTGTCTGTCTGTGCACTATTAAATGCTGAGCGAGACCATTCGCTCAGCTCCACCAAACTCCACCTCTCTGTCGTTTATTTCCTGGTTCCTGTTTCTGGTCTGACGTCCCCCACTCCGGCCGTCTTTGTGACACGTGGTGTTACAGTGGGATTACCAGCGCCTCCTAGATGCAGACCAGAGCAGGTACCGCAGTTTTTGGGGGAAAAAAGGAGTTTTTTTTTTTGTTTGTGGGAAAAATAAATTAATAATAAAGAAATGGGGAGAAGAAGCGGGAGAGGAAAGCGGCAGCAATGACTACAGGAGGAGGAGGACACAGAGGAGTTCTGCCTGAAGGCTAGGAACCCAGGGCGATACAACCAGACGTCGCCGGTGTGCCCCCTCTGCGAACAGGGGCATCGCTTTTCAAGCTGTCCCTTCCGTAGTTATGAAGAGGAGGAAATAGAGCCCAGGAGGAAAGAGACAGAGCCTTTCCAGTCCTCTGAGGAGATTCTGGACTGAGTATCGGACCCGGAGTGGAGAGGGGAGGACCTCCCATTGTTTGTTGACCTGCTGTGGGCCAGAGATAGGGAACGTTGGGAATGCTGGGAACAACATTTCTACCCAGTGCCCTTCGTGAACCCGGCAGCCGTGGTGATCAATTACTTGGCTGCCGATATGGGACTGCCCCAGCAGGTTGAATTCCAAGTGGGAAGAGTCACGCCTACCTGCATCCTCATTGGGCTGAAGGGAGACGACTTGAAGCTCCCATCTCCACCAGCAGTGGAAGAATGCCTGCTGGTTTTGCCTCCAGAGCCAGAGGGAGAGGAGCAATCTCCAGCGCCAGAGGGAGAGGAGCCATTGCTACTGCCTCCAGCGCCAGAGGGAGAGGTCCCACCGCTGTCTCCAGAGCAGGAGGGAGAGCCGCACCAGTCCCCTGCAAGTGAGGGAGCGCCGCACCAGTCCCCTGCAAATGAGGGAGAGCCGCACCAGTCCCCTGCAAGTGAGGGAGAGCCTCACCAGTCCCTTGTAATAAGGGTAGACTACACGCCGCTCCCACCTCCGCCGCCAGGAGACTAAATGCCTCGGCCACCTCCATCAGCAGGAGCCTCCACCACCTTCACTGGCAGGAGACTACACGCCTCCGCCACCTTCGGCAGGAGCAGAGCAGCAGGAGCTGCCTCTGCCTCCGCCACCTCCCCCGGCAGGAGCTGCCTCTACCTCCGCCACTTCCACCAGCAGAGGGTGAATGCCTGCTGGGTCCCCGTCCACCAGCAGAGTGTGAATACCTGCTGGGTCCCCATTTGCCAGCCGTTCCGCATCGCCTGGGGTTGCTGGAACTGGGGTCGCATTCAGCTCTGCTTGGCCGCAAGGGTCAGGGTGGCTGCAGCCCCCCAACAGAGCGAGCTGCCGGCTATAAAGGGGGGAGAGGTCAGGAGACCACCTTTCCCCGCAGCAATCTCCCTGCCGGAGATCTTGGGGGAGGTCTGGACACCACCAACCCCAGCAACTTTTCTGCTGCTGGACTTGCCCCAGCTGAAGGAGTCAGTCTGGGAGCTATCAGCACGTCTGCTGACAGCCCCACCATTGGCAGCATTTCCGCTGCCAGTGGTACAGCGGGAGGAGAGATTTGCCCCACTGTCAACATGTCTGGCTACTGGCAACATTGCCGCCCATCAGCTTCTTAAAGTCCCTGTTCTTGGCCCAGGACTTTGAGCGACACTTTGGGGATTTTAAGGGGGAAGGTGGCCATTGAGGCCATATGTGCTTTGCACAAGGGGGGGTAAATGTGGCAAAGTGCCCACTCCTGTGTGTATTTTGTGTTGTATGTTGTGTGTTAATGTTGATGTATAGTCATTGGTACACGGGAGATAAGCGGGTCTGTGTAACACGAGTGTTTAAAATGTATATTTGTATTTAGGCACGAGGATTGCACAGTACTTCATATGCAAGTAAAAAATTATAATATGTGAGCACAGGAAATTGCACTTTACTAATTCACGTGCAGTTGTACCGAGACTCCAATTGAATGATTGATTAGCAATCGAGTCTCGGTACAGCTGCATAAAAGCAGCATGATTTCACTCACTCGGGGTTGTGTGTTCGGTGAGTGGAGAATGGGATTTGAGACTGAGGTAATAATAATAATAAGAGTAATATTAAGTAAGATATCAGCTCATCGTGCTTGTTTAGTGTTAGTCAGTTTTGTTTGTCTGTTTATTTTAGTTATCAGTGCCGTGTCCTGTGTTTTTGTTTGTCTTACAACCGTTTATTTTCTGTCTGTTGTGCACTATTAAATGCTGAGCGAGACCATTCGCTTAGCTCCACCAAACTCCACCTCTCTGTCGTTTATTTCCTGGTTCCTGTTTCTAGTCTGATGTCCCCCACTCCAGCCATCTTTGTGACAGGGTCTGATAGCTTGGGATAATCTTTGTGCTTCTCCTCCATGAACAGTTTAACAGCATCCAACAGCTCAAGAAAACACAACATCACTTTACCTCTTGAAAGCCATCTCACAGTACGGTGAAGCGTAAGGTCGTCTTCAAGCTCATCAATGAGCATCTTGAATTGTCTGTGGTTGAGAGCTTTCGTATGAATGAAATTGACAATTTCCAGCACGGGATTCATGATGTCGTCTAAATTCAGTGTTTCTGACACCAGTTGCTCCTGATGAATGATGCAGTGAAACGTCCAGAATCAGGGAAGCTGTCATCAGCCTTACATAGCCACACAAATCCATTTACAGACCCGAGCACAGATGGAGCTCCATCTGTTGCAATTGCCGTAAGTTTTTGTAAAGGTAGGTTGTTTTTGCAACAACTGCCATTAGTGCTTCTTTTACATCAATGCCACAGGTTCTCTCTTTTAATGGTACGATATCCAGGAGTTCCTCGTTTATTACACACTCATCTGACACAGTCCATAAGAATATTGCTAACTGCGGTTTGTCCTGTACATCACATGACTTCTGAAGCTCCGAATACAACTGTGATTCAATAGCATCGTTTATGTCAGAAATTCTGTGTTCAACTGTACGGCGCAAGAGTTGAAGATCAGAGATCGTTCTTTTCAGATTATCGTCTTCTAGAGACACAATGGAAATAACATCTGCGAGGAATTTTTTAACAAACTCTCCTTTGCAGTATGTTTTTTTTTTAGCACGAGCTATGTTCCAAGTGACTTGATAGGAGGCGAGTGTTACTGTTTGAGAGTGCTTGGTAAATTCACTGAACACTTGACTCTTTTTTTGAATTTGGCTTTTCAATGTTTTGAGTTTGTGTGTGCAGAGTTCAGTACCTTTTGGAAATTCCTGATCAATGTTAGCATGGTGTGTGGTGAAATGGCGCTGGAGATTACCAGACTTACAACTAGACAGCTAGATGACGTCTCGACTTTTGACCCATATGTGCGTGCACAGAACAGCTGAGGTGACAGTTTTTGGCAATGACAGTATATGTATAAGGATGATAGTATGCCCCTTCGATAGAGCCACATGTAATGTATTAAAGAGCAGCATGCATGGCACAGGTTGTACATCAACAACTTAATTAAGTGACCAGTCCAAAACTAAAGACATATTACAGTGATTCATTTTATATATTCCTTTTTTCTTTAAACATACTTTTTTAGGGGGGTTACGTTGCAGTTCATCTTTTATAACGCATTTACCTTTCTGATGAGATGAGCGGCATCAGTATGGATTTTATTCACAACAGCTACATACTCTTAATCTCCCCATCAATAAACAGCCCCGCTATCTGCTTACCCAGGGACTGCAGAATGGCCACTGTTCCCCCAGCCGCTACGCCTCCTCCATTGGCTACAGCTGCTATTGACATCAACTTGGCTCCCACTGATCCTGCAGCTATACCTGCACTTGTGAACCCAGCTGCCCCTAGAACCACCGGGGCAGCAGCCACAGCTATAACTATTTGAGAAAAAGAGGAACACAACCATTAACTTCAATTAGCACTCTGTCAGGAAACTAAGGGTTATAGGCTATACACAGGGGTTCACATAACTTTTATCATTATGTTCTCACGTGAGTACCTGCAAAAATGGTTTGGGACTCATCAAAATTAGGGGTCACCATCCAAGTCACAGACAACTGGGATGTCAAGGATCATGGGTGCAAATTTGGAGCTACATTCTAGTGCCAGGGTAACTCGCGACATTAAATTCTGGCGCTAGTAGATATGTTTTATTTATTGCTATTATTATTATTATTTTTTTATTATTATTATTTGTTAGCAACCATAGATGATGCTAGTTTCTCATTGGGTCTGGACTACTCACATGACCCACCCACACTCCTCATCATACGCAGGAGAGAAGGTTCGTGTCATGTGAGAAGTTGTGAGCAGGGCTTGATTAGGACGGTAATTAATAATTTAGCACCAGTAGGCTTTTTGGTGTTAACTTTCAAAACAATTTAGCACCAATTTTCCAAACGATTTGCACCTGTGTCAAGAATGCTGGGTTCAAGATCAAAAGTTTCAGTGGTCATCTTACACATATGAATGTGAATCAGGGCAGATTCTCTGTTTATTTCAATAGCCTACCACCATATTCCAGTCCTGGGGATTCAAAAGCAAAAAACAAAACACTTCTTCACTTTATTGGTGTTGTGAACCCGTTAGTTTGACAGCACAACAGCAATTACAGAACAATATGACTGAGGGATAAAAAAGTACTATTTTAAGTAAAATGCTTTATAAAGTAAATATATATATTTTTAAATTTACGTTTAAATGTAATGTAAACATTTCACAACTCCCCGTAACTACATCCCTCTTCTCTGAATGGACGGCTTAATCGAAATCCCTGCTATCATTGGTTATTTCAAGTGTCCATTAAAATAAAATTATTGATGTTATAGAGTGGTTCCACCCATCGCTCTCCGTTTTTTTATTTATTTATAAGACCTTGAAGCAGCCAATGATAGCGCTAGAAGGGATGGACTTGGAGTGCAGGATGCGCCCTATAGCCTGGAGATCGCAGGTTCGAATCCAGGCTGTGTCATTGCCAACCGTGACCGGGGGTTTTTAGGGGGTGACGCAAAATTGGCCGAGTGCCGCCCGGGTAGGGAGGGCATAGGTCGTCAGGGCAATCTATGGTTCACAGTGCACCAGCAACCCCTGCGGGTCTGCAGTGGAGCCATTCAGATCTGTATTGTCCTCCGGCACTATATGTCTGGTAGCTTCGCCATAGATCTGCAGTGCAAAAAATTACAGATTGGCAGGAACACGTTTCAGAGGACAGGAGTTTCAGCCTCCATTTCCCAAGGTGCCAGGGGGTTGGAGCGGTGAACAGGGATAAAAAGAATAACTGGGGAGAAAACCGGGGTAAAAACCACTGGCAACAACTGAATTAAAAAATAATAATAATTAAAAAAAAAACAATATGGAAGTCCACATTTTTTTGTATTGGCATACCTGTGTACCAGTTAGGTGAACCCCTGGTTATACCATTTCCCCTGCTGTGTTTTGCTTTCTTGTGTACGTGTGATCCCACTAAACAACAGCGTAGTGCAAATAGTGCATATCTGGGCAGTTTGTACAGCTCTCTGTTTGTGGATACTAAAGGAATTCAAATGACTAATAAGTTATTGATGATTAGCTCGTTCAGAGGGAGACTTTGAATGACTACAATACCACTTAGGGCCTTCTTTTCCATCTAATATTGAGAAGCATTTCCGCATGCAAGAACAATAATCTGCTTTTATTTATAGTGTGAAATACACAAAAGGAAACAAAAGCAAAAGTTAGCTGGCTAATATTCTCCAGGGCCTGGCGAAAAAGCTATTTTAGGAAAAACAAATTGAACACAGTGTTAACTACTGATGCATTGCCTCATTTAAAGTGTTGGTGATGCAAGAATTAAAGGGGATGTCATGTTCTAAAAACTGGTTCAATTATACGTTAAAATAATTACTTTTTTGATATAATAAAGTAATTTTGCAAAAATAAATCCATAAATCTGTTTTGAAACTACTGGAGCTCAAACCAAATCTGTTTCCTCAGTGCAACGAGCCGGATTGCAGCTGTGAAACATCCCTCCTCTGAAGGAGAGGTCGAACCTGACATGATCATTGTGTTGGGCGAGATTCCAGAACAAGGGCTTCCTTTAGAAATAAACTGTTATAAACATATATATATATATATTGTTTCTTTATTGCCATTGTACACTCATCACTCAGACTTACCTGCACCTCCACCAGCTATTGCAATACATTTCCAAGAACACATGGATTTTCCTTCTTCTCTTATTTCTGTTCCTTTTTTTAATTCACCTACAGAAATCAAATACCAACATTATAAAACACCCTCCACCAGGATTTCAAGGAGTGATTAGTAGTGGATAGATACTGCAGTTCCCCTAGATAATCCACTACACATGCACAAGGTACTGACATACCTAGAATCACTGCTCCTAGATAATCCACTACACATGCACAAGGTACTGACACACCTAGAATCACTGCTCCTAGATAATCCACTACACATGCACAAGGTACTGACACACCGAGAATCACTGCTCCTAGATAATCCACTACACATGCACAAGGTACTGACACACCTAGAATCACTGTTCCTAGATAATCCACTACACATGCACAAGGTACTGACATACCTAGAATCACCGCTCCTAGATAATCCACTACACATGCACAAGGTACTGACATACCTAGAATCACCGCCCCTAGATAATCCACTACACATGCACAAGGTACTCACACACCTAGAATCACTGCTTCTAGATAATCCACTACACATGCACAAGGTTTGGATGTGTAGTAGGCAATTGCCAGTTTTCAAGCATTGCGCTCAATCCTAATGTTATTTTCAAGACTGTCTTCAGTTTCAGTTGCCCACCATTCACAATCAGGTACAGTAGCACAGCAGTGTGAGAACACCATTCTTACTTGGTTGTGCGGTAAAGTTGCTTATGTCCAGTATAGACCCAGCTTTACACGTGATTAAAAAGCTTAAAAAGATGTTACTTGTGCATTTTTGATTACTCTAAGTTTTCATTCACAATGTTATCTCCCCATCAATGAACAGCCCCTCCATCACTGCTTACCCAGAAACTGCAGAGCGGCCACCGCTCCCCCAGCTGCTACGCCTCCTCCACCGCCTACAGCTGCTGCCACCATCACCTTGTCTTTCACTGATCCGGCAGCTACACCTGCCCCTAGCACCACAGAAGGAAATTGCAAATTGAATAATGAATGTGTCGGAACATATTATCCCAAAATAACAAAAATGTTTTGGCAGTAATGCATAGGTTGCACATCAACAACTGAATAACCAGACCAGTCCAAAATTAAAGACATATTACTGTGATTTATTTTATATATCGTTTGCTTCTTAAAAAATACTTTTTTAGAGGTGATATGCTGCAGTTATAGATCTGCAGTCCCATCTTTAATTTTTTAATAATGTATTGATTCTTTTACAACAGCTACATATTCTTAATTGACGTTATCTCCCCATCAATAAACAGCCCCTCCATCACTGCTTACCCAGGGACTGCAGAGCGGCCACCGCTCCCCCAGCTGCTACGCCTCCTCCACCGTCTACAGCTGCTTCCACCATCACCTTGTCTTTCACTGATCCGGCAGCTACACCTGCCCCTAGCACCACAGAAGGAAATTGCAAATTGAATAATGAATGTGTCGGAACATATTATCCCAAAATAACAAAAATGTTTTGGCAGTAATGCATAGGTTGCACATCAACAACTGAATAACCAGACCAGTCCAAAATTAAAGACATATTACTGTGATTTATTTTATATATCGTTTGCTTCTTAAAAAATACTTTTTTAGAGGTGATATGCTGCAGTTATAGATCTGCAGTCCCATCTTTAATTTTTTAATAATGTATTGATTCTTTTACAACAGCTACATATTCTTAATTGACGTTATCTCCCCATCAATAAACAGCCCCTCCATCACTGCTTACCCAGGGACTGCAGAGCGGCCACCGCTCCCCCAGCTGCTACGCCTCCTCCACCGTCTACAGCTGCTTCCACCATCACCTTGTCTTTCACTGATCCGGCAGCTACACCTGCCCCTAGCACCACAGAAGGAAATTGCAAATTGAATAATGAATGTGTCGGAACATATTATCCCAAAATAACAAAAATGTTTTGGCAGTAATGCATAGGTTGCACATCAACAACTGAATAACCAGACCAGTCCAAAATTAAAGACATATTACTGTGATTTATTTTATATATCGTTTGCTTCTTAAAAAATACTTTTTTAGAGGTGATATGCTGCAGTTATAGATCTGCAGTCCCATCTTTAATTTTTTAATAATGTATTGATTATTTTACAACAGCTACATATTCTTAATTGACGTTATCGCCCCATCAATAAACAGCCCCTCCATCACTGCTTACCCAGAAACTGCAGAGCGGCCACCGCTCCCCCAGCTGCTACGCCTCCTCCACCGTCTACAGCTGCTTCCACCATCACCTTGTCTTTCACTGATCCGGCAGCTACACCTGCCCCTAGCACCACAGAAGGAAATTGCAAATTGAATAATGAATGTGTCGGAACATATTATCCCAAAATAACAAAAATGTTTTGGCAGTAATGCATAGGTTGCACATCAACAACTGAATAACCAGACCAGTCCAAAATTAAAGACATATTACTGTGATTTATTTTATATATCGTTTGCTCGCGACAGCGAGTGGGAGAAGTACAGGCGTGGAAAAGTACAGAACAGTTTCGAAGCAGAAAGGAGAAATTGCATCTTGAATTGCTTTAATCAGAAAACAGAGGACATTGGGGAAACACAGCAGCAGCTCAAAGTCAAACAGCCGCGTGTGTTTTTCTGATAACAAACAAGCTGAAACTCGGAGCAGCTGATTCAAATTCAGCGCCGTTCTGAGACACGGGCGAGGGGAGGAGCCAACAGCACAGCAGAACAACGCAGTTAAACGAGGCAGTCTTCCCAGCGACAGCGAGTGGAAGCGACAGCGAGTGGGAGAAGTACAGGCGTGGAAAAGTACAGAGCAGTTTCGAAGCAGTTTGAAAGCAGGTTGACGGCTGCAGAAGAAACTAAACTTCAAAAAAAAAAAACCTCAACATGGTCTTCAAGCCAGTAATCTGTGACACCTGCTTGATGTGGGAAATCCGAGAAAACCCAGCGGAGCTAAACCAAGTGTGCGTAAAGTGCCGCGCGATCCAGGATTTGCATAAACTAGTAAGTATGCTAGAAATGGAGCTGGAAGAAGTGAGACAGCAACAGGATCTTGAGGAACTGGCACACCCACAATTCATGGAAGTCTGCATCACCCCTAACAGACTGAAAGCCACCAGGGAGATAGAAGGTCAGAACAGCTGGGTTCAGGTAGGCAGAAGCAGGGAAAAAAAGAAACTTCGTCAAACACCACCACCAGAAATCAAAACAACCAACAGATTTGAGTCACTTCAGAATTTTGATGAGCAGAACCAACAACAAGAGAATGAAAGGAACAACATCCAGGACCCTATTGACAGTGGTGACCAGACAGCAAAAAGAAGGGAGGTCATGATTGTTGGGGACTCCATATTGAGAAACACAGCAAGTTCAGTTCGCAGTTTGGACCCCCTTACTACAACAGTGTGCTGCCTTCCGGGAGCCTCGGTCAAGCACATCACTGAGAACGTGGACAGGCTCCTAGAACGAACAGGAGACGACCCGGTAGTAGTCGTCCACATCGGTACAAACAACATTGGAAGAGACAGACCAAAATCCCTGCAAAACAAATTCAGAGAGCTAGGAAGGAAATTAAAAGAGAAAACCAAAACTGTGGTATTTTCTGGTATACTACCCGCACCTTGCAAAGGACCATATGGACAGCTAGAAATAATTAATCAAAACGAATGGCTGAAGACGTGGTGCACACGGGAAGGCTTCACCTATCTTGATCATTGGACCACATTCTACAACGAGGACTATCTGTATAGACGGGATGGACTGCATTTAAATAACAAGGGAACTAGTCTACTCGGAGAAAAGATCCTCGAGCAGGTTCGGAAGCATTTAAACTAGAAAGGAAGGGGGGAGAAATCAACAAAAAAACAGAAGGGAGACCGCATCAAAACAAGAACAACAACTCAGGTAAGACAACCATTAAATGTATTTATCTAAATGCTAGAAGTATCAGAAACAAAATTCTAGAACTTGAAGCTACTGCACTAACAGGTAACTATGATGTGATAGGTGTTACAGAAACGTGGTTATCTGAGAGTGATGGGGACGAATATAATATTTGTGGGTATACACTGTATAGGAAAGACAGGCAGGACAGAAGAGGAGGAGGGGTAGCGCTATACATAAGAAACAGTCTTGAAGCCCAGGTGTTAAACCTGGACAAAGAAAATAAAACCGAATCAATATGGGTCAGAATAACAGACAAAAATTCAAAAGGCATAATAAGAGGAGCATGCTATAGACCGCCAGATTCAGACGGTGAGCACAATAATCTGTTATACAATGACATTAGAAATGTGTATAGCAAAGGAGAAGCCATACTAATGGGGGATTTCAACTTCCCCCAAATAAAATGGGAAAACCCGGTGGGTAGCGCGAAGGATGAAATAGAAATGGTGGAAATGACAAATGACTGCTTCCTAACACAATTTGTGAAGGCACCCACTAGAGGGGAGGCATGCCTTGATTTAGTCTTTTCAAATAACGAAGATAGAATAACTAAAACAGAGGTCAGAGAACTGGCATTTGAAGTGTTTTTTAAATCCCCAAAAGTAAAGACTAAAGCTAAGGTTTACAATTTTAGAAAAGCAAACTATGAAGGCATGAAACAGAGACTAACAGAAGTAGATTGGAGTAAAATAGAGAAAACACCCACAGAAGAAGGATGGTTGTTCTTCAAAAATGTAGTACTAGAGGCGCAAAACAATTATATCCCTAAAGTAGACTGTGAGGCGAGAGTGTATTAAATGGAATGTCCAGACAGTAATTTATGTGTACAGAAATAAAATAATTTATTTTTATTTTCTATACACAACAAAAGGATTAAATAACAAACGAAAAACAAAATGGTGTGAGGGAAGGAGTGCAGGGGTGGAATCCAAAACAAACTGTGATGACTCGTCTTTAATTTGTCTTCGTGGTGACCCATACATAAACAAAAAAAAGACAAAAGAAATGTTAGTGTTTCAAAAATCCCGCTGCACAAAACCAGACTCTCCCTCCACCCGTTACTCCTCCTACTTTACTTTCGGACCAACCCCGAACACAGTAGTACGTTCCCTTTAGTATGTAATGTCCCGCCTCTGTAGTCAGTGGAACACCAATCCCCAACCGACACGTGTCCTTATCCTTCACTTGACTCCAGTGGCTGGAAGTTACATACTCGTACTTCCGCCCCTCACCAAGGTGCCGCCCCTCAAAAGATGACTTTTGCCATGGTCACGAGATCTTGGTAAGGGAAGTCCCGAGTTGGTTTGATGCCATCTACTGTCGGGAGGCTGAATCACAGACCGAAAACCCTTTGACTCATCACATAGACAAATCTAAATGTAAAACTAAATTGCCAAAATGGTTTAATAGATCAATTAAAAAAAATATTCAGCGAAAAAAGGCACTTTACAGAGCATTAAAAAAGGACCAAAAAGAAAGTACGCAGAAAGAGTACACAGAACTGCAAACGCAAGTCAAAAAGGAAGTTAGAAAGGCCAAGAGAGAAATAGAAATGAACATTGCTAAGGGAGCTAAAACCAATTCCAAAATGTTTTTCCAATATTACAACAGCAAGAGAACATTCAAAGAGGAGATTAAATGTTTAAGAGATACAAATGGCAAAATCGTAGAGGAAGAAAAAAAAATAGCAAATATGTTAAATGATTACTTTTCACAAGTTTTTACAAAGGAAGATACTGACAACATGCCCCACATGTCATCCAGTTCCTATCCAGTTTTAAATAACTTTAGCATAACTGAGGCAGAAGTGTTAAAGGGACTAGGAGCTCTTAAAATAAACAAATCCCCTGGGCCGGATGAGCTCCTCCCAGTAGTACTCGAAGAAATGAAAGAAGTAATTTACAAACCGCTAACCAAGATCATGCAGCAGTCTCTTGACACAGGGGTGGTACCGACAGACTGGAAAATTGCAAACGTAATACCGATCCACAAAAAGGGAAACAAAACTGAACCAGGTAACTACAGACCAGTAAGCCTGACTTCTATTATATGCAAACTTATGGAAACTATAATAAGATCCAAAATGGAAAATTACCTATATGGTAACAGGGTACTGGGAGACAGTCAACATGGTTTTAGGAAAGGGAGATCGTGCCTAACTAACTTGCTTGATTTTTTTGAGGATGCAACATCGATAATGGATAATTGCAAAGCATATGACATGGTTTATTTAGATTTCCAGAAAGCTTTTGACAAAGTCCCACACAAAAGATTAATTCTCAAACTGAACACAGTTGGGATTCAAGGAAACGCATGTACATGGATTAGGGAGTGGTTAACATGTAGAAAACAGAAAGTACTGATTAGAGGAAAAACCTCAGAATGGAATGTGGTAACCAGCGGTGTACCACAGGGATCAGTATTAGGTCCTCTGCTATTCCTAATCTACATTAATGATTTAGATTCTGGTATAGTAAGCAAACTTGTTAAATTTGCAGACGACACAAAAGTAGGAGGAGTGGCAAACACTGTTGCAGCAGCAAAGGTCATTCAAAATGATCTAGACAAGATTCAGAACTGGGCAGACACATGGCAAATGACATTTAATAGAGAAAAGTGTAAGGTACTGCACGCAGGAAATAAAAATGTACATTATAAATATCATATGGGAGATATTGAAATTGGAGAAGGAATCTATGAAAAAGACCTAGGAGTTTTTGTTGACTCAGAAATGTCTTCATCTAGGCAATGTGGGGAAGCTATAAAAAAGGCTAACAAGATGCTCGGATACATTGTGAAAAGTGTTGAATTTAAATCAAGGGAAGTAATGTTAAAACTGTACAATGCACTTGTAAGACCTCATCTTGAATATTGTGTTCAGTTCTGGTCACCTCGCTATAAAAAAGATATTGCTGCTCTAGAAAGAGTGCAAAGAAGAGCGACCAGAATTATTCCGGGCTTAAAAGGCATGTCATATGCAGACAGGCTAAAAGAATTGAATCTGTTCAGTCTTGAACAAAGAAGGCTACGTGGCGACCTAATTCAAGCATTCAAAATTCGAAAAGGTATTGACAGTGTCGACCCAAGTGACTTTTTCAGCCTGAAAAAAGAAACAAGGACCAGGGGTCACAAATGGAGTTTAGAAAAAGGGGCATTCAGAACAGAAAATAGGAGACACTTTTTTACACAGAGAATTGTGAGGGTCTGGAATCAACTCCCCAGTAATGTTGTTGAAGCTGACACCCTGGGATCCTTCAAGAAGCTGCTTGATGAGATTTTGGGATCAATAAGCTACTAACAACCAAACGAGCAAGATGGGCCGAATGGCCTCCTCTCGTTTGTAAACTTTCTTATGTTCTTATGTTCTTATGCTTCTTAAAAACTACTTTTTTAGAGGTGATATGCTGCAGTTATAGATCTGCAGTCCCATCTTTAATTTTTTAATAATGTATTGATTCTTTTACAACAGCTACATATTCTTAATTGACGTTATCTCCCCATCAATAAACAGCCCCTCCATCACTGCTTACCCAGGGACTGCAGAGCGGCCACCGCTCCCCCAGCTGCTACGCCTCCTCCACCGCCTACAGCTGCTGCCACCATCACCTTGTCTTTCACTGATCCGGCAGCTATACCTGTGAACCCAGCTGCCCCTAGAACCAGCGGGGCAGCAGCCACAGCAGCAGATTATTGAGAGAAAGAAGAACACAACCATTACCTTCAGTTAGCACTCTGTCAGGAAACTCCAGGTTATACCATGTCCCTTGCTGTGATTTGCTTTCTTGTGTACGTGTGCTCCCACAAAACAATACAGCATGTGCCTATTTGAGCGGTTATATGATTCTTTGTGTTTTCACAATGAATCATCTTTCCTTCATTCAAGGCACATTTATGTGTTTCTGGAGTTAAAACAAAGGTACTGTGTGAATTTCATGCTTCTGAGACCTTCACTGTCTCAATTCTTTGAGGAGATGAAATAATACAGGATTAGAATGGAACAGCATAAATAAGGAAGTTATCTCCAGAATACTGTGGCTTGGCTGTTTGAGTATACTGAACATGGACATGGTCTCTGGTGTTTCTTTCTATAACATCAGAATTTTTCCAAACACCCTTGTGAGTTTGTATATATGTATGTATGTATGTTTGTATATATGCATGTATGTATCAAACAAACATAGAAACAAATGTCTGTAACGATATTTCTACTAGATTATGCATTAATTTAATAGACTATTACATAATGTGTATTTTCTTCCACAGGTTGCTCAAGGAAGATCATTATTTTCTAAATATAGTCTACTATTTTTTCAATAAAGGAGAACAATTAGACTGTTTATTAACAAGCACCCGCTAACGTTCTCGTAGATAATAATGTCCTTAAACTAAAGTACACTAACTATAATGCACACAGTAATAAAGCGTACCCTTGTGATAACTTGCATATCAAAGGACATCAAAAAGAGGTTTTAATAAAAACAAATCACAGCTGATTATACATCACAAAGGAAGAATGTCCTCCAGTCGGAAACGAGTCAGGATGTTAGTAAATGATTGCAAAATGCATCTGACAACTGCTGCGCGTGACATCACCCATAATTGACCTCTGACACGAGTAGCGCATTTTGATACAGGGTTGGTTATAACTAGGGGTCTACCTAAATCTGGATTTCGCAAAAACCGTGAAATTGAGGGGTCACCGCGAAATTCACCTCTTTTAGAGGCCAATGCATATGGACAAGTACGAAGAGAGAGAAAAAAAAATAGTTTAAATGAACTGCACAACGCAAGAGAAGCAAACTACGCATCTTCCTTCTGATAGCCTTTTTATTCCTTTGCCGCCCTGTGTGCGTTGCACTGAAGCAAAAAACAAACAAAAAACATCCACAAATAACATTTACAAAAAAACAAAAAAATCTCCTTAGCGGTTAACGTTGTTGTTTACTATTCAAGTGAGAACGAAGTTATAATCAGCCTATCAGTGCATCTGTACTACTTTTCTGTGACCTGTACAGTGCAGTAGGGGGTGGGACAAAGTTCGTGCTGCACTGCTTTGATTTAGGTTGCTAAAATCTAGTTCCATTTCAATTCGAATGACAACCATTATCGAACGGGAAGAGCCTCTCTGACCATCAATCTCTGAGTAAATATACAAAAGCTGCCCTATCAGGGCCCTGCTGTAAGGGGGAAGTCCCACCCACCTCCTGTTGAAGAGGGACGCCCTCACAGTAGCACATCACCATTTTCTCTCTCATCTCTCTGAGACAGGTCGTGGATTGCTTCTGCGTTTATGTACCGAATTTGGCTGATTTATTTGGTTTCCAAATAAATTTAAAATAAAATCCACGGTAATCACGCTCTCGAGTGTTGGTAAATTGGCTCTCGCTATAATTCTCGTGTCACTTTTCTGGCTAGAGCTGGTTTCAATTGAATCGGTACCTGTGTGAACATCTTCAGCGCTGCCTACAGCTCGGCCCCGACTCTCTCTGTTGGAAGTTCTTGAGGAGAACAAAGCGACGGAGAGCAGCCCTATCCCCAGCAGAGTCTCTATCCTCAAGCAATGGGAGAATGAGATTGGTGGTCCAAGATCCTCCGCAGAGGTCGTCCAGGACCCCCCCTGCTACAGTGACCAGGGAACTCTCCCACACAACCGGGTCACCCTCCCCTTCCCCATCACAGAGACGCAGACACATCTCAGGGGAGGCAAGATGGTCACCGTCTAGGCGGTAGCACTCAAAAGGGACGCTCACCAGGGGACAGATGGTCACGACGCAGGCACTGCTCCCTTTCCCGAGGGGAAAGGAGGTTGCCACATAGGCAACGCTCCCCTTCCCCACACAGGCGCAGACGTTCGCCATCACAGTCGCCTCAAAGGTGCCCAAGCTCGGCCGAGCTGCGCTTCGTGGAGCTGGCAGAGACTGTAAGGGCTCAGCAAACTATGCTGGAGACCCTATTAAAGTCTCAGAACAGGCTGTCCCCTACCACCGGGCAGCCCCAGCCCCCACAGTCTCGTTCCCTGTTCCCTCTGCCTAGACCACCTAGCCTAGGTGAACTGTCCTTCACGGTGTCCAGGTCAGACGTGTTGGACCCACCTCGCCGGCATTTGTGGCTGACGCAAGCCAAGGTTGTAGAGACCGAGATGGTGGGTCTGCTGGATGCCCCCATTAAACCAGGTCAGACTTCTGGGGAGACCATTGATGTGAGCCTTGAGAGGTCTCACAAGGTCACGGAGGTCTCCTCAAAGTTCTCGCACCTTACGGCTTACAGTCAGTGCCCAAGGTGGCATGCACAGCCTGCTGGGATAAAAGGGTCTGAACACTGCCCTCCATCCCAGAGTAGACAAGCAGGCAGAGGCAGAGGCAGAGCCAGCAGCAGGGGACCACCGCAGGCCAGGGGTAACCGGTTCTTCAGCTGGAGACCAAGACCACCCCCCTCCCAAACCCAAGGGAGGCCGCCCCTGAGGGGCCCCGGCTGCCACCAAAACCCCCCCCACAACCGGACTGACCAACGGCAATGACCCATGGCAAGGCTGCACCCAGGACACCTGGGTGCTATCAACTATGAGAGACGAATATGCTCTACAATTCCACATAGGTCCGCCACCCTTCAAGGGTGTGCTTCTCACCACCCCTGAACCAGCGAGGACGATACTCCTTCAACAGGAGATCGCCAATCTTCGAAGGAAGAACGCTGTACGCTTGGAAAGTCCAAGCGATGCCCTCAGCGGCTTTTAGTCCAGGTACTTCCTGGAGCCCAAAAGGGATGGCCCTCAGGGTCCTCAACTTGTTCCTCAAACAGAGGAAGTTCAACATGTTGACAGCACAGCGTATCCTCCAGTCCGTCCAACTGGGCGACTGGTTCAAATCAATCGACCTGCAAGACGTCTATTTTCACGTCCTGATCCGTCCCACGCACAGAAAATATCGGCGCTTCACCTTTCAAGGCAACGCGTACGAATTCTGCGTGCTGCCATTTGGCCTCTCGCTGGTGCCCCGCACATTTTCAAAGTGCATGGATGTCGCACTGGCTCCATTTAGGCTGCAGGGTATTCGGATCCTAAACTATCTGGTTGGTTTGCGCAGAGGCACACACAAAACAGGTCATAGATCATGTGGTGAAGTTAGGGCTCTCAATACATCAGCAGAAGAGCAACTTTGTACTGTCTCAGTCCACAGTGTTCCTGGGGATCAAACTGAACTCTGTGAGCATGCTTGCCTCACTGTCGGAAGACAGATTCGGTTGTTGGAGACCACACTCTCCCTATTCAGAGAGGATGCTCTCCTATAGGTCAAACTATATCAAAGGTTGCTGGGGCTGATGGCAGCCGCCTCGAGAATCCTTCCACTAGGGCTGCTGAGAATACGCCCCTTCAAGCCTGGGTGAATATGCTCAAGGTGCATCCGGTCCAAGATCGTTACCGGCTGGTGCGAGTGTCCAGACAATGCCGGAAGACACTGGAGTGGTGGCTCCGTCCTGGCAATCTGAGCCTCGGATCTCCCCTCGGATCCCCTCACAGAAGGGAAGTGATCACTACAGGTGCCTCCAGTCTGGGCTGGAGAGCGGTCTGGAACGAGAGAGGAATAGCAGGTCAGTGGAAGGGCGCTCACCAGGCCTTTACCACGCAGTGCACAGACTCCTTTCCTGGATGCACAGAAACTTGCGTTCCATCAGGGCAGTTCACCTCCCCGGTGTGGACAACAAGGCAGCAGACCTCCTGTCCAGAGGAGCTCCAGCCAGCTCAGAGTGGAGGCTGTATCCTCAAGTGAGTGAAACAGATTTGGGAGAGGTTTCGACCTGCACGAGTCGACCTCTTTGCCACAGCCGAGTCCACTCATTGCCCCTTATGGTTCTCCGTGGACAGAGACGGGGGCCCCCTGGGAGCAGAAGCGCTAGCTCACCCCTGGCCACAGGGGCTCTTGTATGCGTTCCCTCCGCTACCATTAATACCCCTGACACTAGAGAGGATCAGGGTGGAGAGAGCACAGGTTCTGCTGGTTGCACCCAGATGGCCGAGATGCCCCTGGTTTGCTCTCCTCTCCGACATGTTGTCACATCAGCCATGGCAGCTTCCGCTGCGCAAGGACCTCCTGAGCCAAGCGGAGGGGCTATTATGGCACCCGAACCCAGCCCAGCTTCAACTCTGGCTCTGGCCGTTGAATGGAGCCATCTACTCAGACGAGGTTTGCCAGATGCAGTAGTAGAAACATAACAGCCTGCTAGGGCGCCGAGCACTAGAGCCCTGTACTCATATAGATGGAAAGTTTTCCAAGACTGGTGCCTTGCCGAAGGTCACGATCCGGTGACTTGCCCTACTGAGACAATATTAACCTTATTACAACACCTGTTTGATGCAGGAAAATCAGACTCCACTTTGAAGTTATACCTGGCAGCAATATCAGTGTGCCATGAAACAATTGACTCGGTGTCCCCTGGGGCACATTTCCTGGCAGTGCAATTTCTTAAAGGGACTCGGAGGCTTTGTCCTCCATGAAAAGTATGGTCCCCAAATGGTATCTAGAACTGGTATTGCGGGCCCTTATGGTTCCCCCATTTGAGCCCATGGCGTCAGCAGAACTGAGCCCTGTTTCACTAAAAGTGGCATTTTTAATAGCCATTACATCTGCCAAACGAGTAAGAGAGCTTCATGCTCTGTCCATCGATGACACATGTATGGCTTTCACTGGAAGTAATTTGCGGGTAACATTAAGAACAAATCCACCCTTTTTGCCAAAGGTGATATCCTCATTCCATATTAACCAATTAGTGGTTTTGGAAACTTTCAGAGCTCCCCCGCACGAGTCACAGGCGCACTGTAGACAAGATACGCTATGCCCAGTTCGGCCTCTGCGCTGTTATTGGGATAGGACGGCGTCCTGGAGACAGTGCAATCAGCTGTTTGTCTGCTAAGGGTCCCGCTCTACAGGTCAGGCCCTATCGAAGCAACGTCTAGCGCACTGGGTGGCAGATGCGATACGCTTGGCATATGAACAGACAGACTCCCCGATACCGGGGGACATAACAGCCCATTCTGCCAGGGGCCAGGCAACTTCGTGGGCTTTCCTTCATGACACCTCCTTAGATGAGTTATGAAATGCCTCTACATGGACAGGTAGTCAGACATTTGTGCATTTTTATCTCCTTGATATGACAAACCGAACGAGACCTTCTCTGAGCTCTAGAGTTTTGCAGGCGGCATGCCCTTAGCTATCATGTAGGCTCTGAGGCTATCGCCATGGGGCTGTACTGTCGGTAATCAAGCCACGACAGCTTTGGTACAGCTTTCCCATTCGGTAATGGTTGTCATTCGAATTGAAAGGGAACGTTATTACCATAACCCTGGTTCCCTGAAAAGAGAATGACAACCATTACCCTTTGAGGTCGTTGTATATTTGCTCAGCGACTGACGTCAGAGAGGCTCTTCCCATTCGGTAATGGTTGTCATTCTCTTTGCAGGGAACCAGGGTTACGGTAATAACCTCACGTTTTCAGCACTGGAGGTAAAATAGTAGAAATGGACGACAAAAAAGCAAAGTATATTTCGGCTGATGATCGTTTCAAGATATTTCCCAAAGAAAATGTACATGCAGATCGAGGTAATTGTTTTGCATATCTTAATGTGTCTTAACAGAAAATACGATTGATTGCTATTTAGCTTCAGAGTCACACATTAAACAAAAGGCTACTACAGAGACTGTTGAACACAACATAAAATAAACAGCTTTCAGAAACCAAACTGGAACGTCAGCCCAGACAAAAAGTATTCCAGTCTGCAAGTTAAATCAGTAAACAACGCTCTAGCACAGCCACCTCGCCTCAACCTGCTGTTTACTTTTTCGCAGTTGGAATTTTAGACCCGAATAGCCACGTTTTCTTTGTTTAGAATCGGTACTGATAAAATAAATTATTGGATGGGACAAATAACACGACAACGAACGTGCTGCATACACTGCCTTTATTAAAGTATGGCAGATGCCCTTTGGTAACCGAGTTTTGGGGCTGTTTCTAATCGAGTTCCACATCTGTATAACTTGGCAAAGCTTTGCCTTAACATCAATTCAGTGGATGCAGAACGTGCAGCCTCAATGTACGGGCAAGTCAACTGCAGGGGGATGCTGCAGGCTTGGCTTTAACAAATGACATCACTCTATTTTAGTAAGAAAGCAAGTACCACTATTTTGAGGCTTCATAGTGTTCTGAAATACTGTGTACTTAGGTTTATTTAAGGAAACCTGTGCTAACATTAGAGGATACTTGTTCACCACCAAAAGTAATATACCATGAACTGTGACACAACTTACATCTCTAATGGTTAAAGTTCTTTTGCAAAAGGCATGTGAATATTTCACGGCATATAAAAACGTGTTTTTTTTTTTTTTTTTTGTTTGTTTTTTTGCGTACATTGCCCCCCCAATCCCTTCCCCATCCCAGCGCACACTTTGTATGGTTTCAGAATATGTCGAATATTTTGAACGGCACCTTTCATAATAATATAGGCATCATCACCATACATTAAAAAAAGTCTTACCTGCTGGAGTCAGTAAAATGCAGATTAAAGCCACATCCATGAACACACAATATTTTTTCTCAAACATACTGAATTTCTGAACTCGGATCAATCACGACACAACAGAGACGTTATTCGGTAGCGCTGTACCTGTTATATCAAAGCAAAGAAGGGGGTGGAGCTCTACAACATAAATATTCAAGACTTCTGGAGAAACGAAACTGAATTTGCTTCTGCTAAACGAAACTGAACGGTCTATTATGCAATGGGCAATATTGTTACAACGTCTAATTCACTAACGTAACCACCCTGGTGCATTGTGGCTGCATGTTGGAAACATTAATCCTTTCAACCTTAAGCACTTTCGTAGATTGTAATAATAATAATAATAATAATAATAATAATAATAATAATAATAATAATAGACCGGATTAAAATCGAAGTATTTTTTGGAAAGTTGGGGCGACTTGTTTAGTAAGTACGTATTTTACAAAAAAAAAAACGATAGCTACGGTTAAATTGTAAAAATGTGACACCGTCAACTTTATATGCATCATTATTACAAGGTTTGGATACATCAAAGGGGACTAGAGCCTTTCTTTCTAAAATTAGCTAGTAATATTATTCCAAAGCCTCTGGCTCACTTGTGTACTCTATTCTTAAACACTGGAAATAGACCCACATTGTGGAAGCTGCAGGTGTATTTCCACACACAGCAGAAAGAAACGTCACTTCATGAAGATCATCTTCCAACGTTTTCACACTCAGATCTGATGACATCATGGCAGTAAACTTAAAAAAAATAATAATAATAATTTCACCTGTGTATAGACAGATATCTTCAATTAAAACTCGTGGTTGAAATGTACCACTGCGGCACATTTTCGCAGCATTTTGTGTGAGGTACAAACATGCAACATAAGGACCCGAAGACAATGGGATGGATCATGATGCGGAACACTGCAGTCATAGCCTTTGCTGTCGTGCAGTTAGACATGCACTTTCAAACATGCACAATCAACTGATCAACTACATCGCTGGCATAAAAGCGGTAAACCGTAAAGCTGCACAAGAGAAGAAACGCGGGGTTGGCGCGGGCACAGCTGTATTGTAGACCTGTTCACTGTCCGGTAAAGCGCATTCGCAGCTACAGTAGGTGTGCATCTTCCGACACACGCCTCAGGGAACTACCACAAGTACGCAAGCGCAACTGGCCATTTTCAATAAAATACTATCATTCATTTGGCAATTATAGTAAATGTATTCTCTTCTCTCTGTTGGTTTGTAGAGTGTTCGTGTACGGTAGAAAGACAAACGCAATGCAATTCAATGGGTTCATTTCTTAAGCCCGTTGCAAATATTCAATTGTCAAGTAATTGTCAAATACTCTTTTCATACAGTTTATATTTGTCAAACTGGTATCTCTGGATTTGAATCAGCAGACATGGTGGGGGCGCGTGTTGCTGACGTACTTTTACATCATTAGAAATTAATCTGTGATGACTGCGTTCTTGCCGTTATTAATTGTTAATAATGACAGGATTACTGCTAGGTTTGGGGTAAAGATTAAGGTAATGCAATGAGTGTGTTAATGGGTAAGGGAGTGTTGTGTACACAAGTCAAACTAATGTATTTCCACACTACTGCTCACTAGTCACACACTGTGAAAAATACCGCACGGTCATAAAACTGCATTGTAGGTTAATTAAGCATTAATAACTTTATTATACGAATCAATTAAATCAAAATATATAAATACATACATTCCAGAAGTCCACTACAAAAATACACATTTAACTCAATCAAGCGTATGCGCCTGATTTACAGTTTATTCCCAAAATAACTTTGTGTCCATCGAGTGTCGTCATTTTTTTTTTTTTTTTTTTTTTTTTTTGCAATAACAGTTTTTCATTTTACAAAATTATCAGTTTGCCTAATTTAAATTAAAGTATAATGGTACATTACTGTACCTGCATTATACAGCCGATTGATTTTATACCGTTACATGCTGCATTGATAAAGAGAAAAAAAAAATCTAGCAAATAATCACTTGTAAGATAAGCAGTTGTTTTTATGAGCTATCTTTTTGACATCAAATATACAAGCAGGATTCAGATTTACTTTACAGATAGTTGCATCAGAGAAGACGCCAAAATAATAAGAAAGACATATCATTAATAATCTTGCCCCATCCTCATATCGAGCTTTCACACGACGCAATGTCACTGAGCGACAGGGCGGATTTTATGTAACTGACTGAGTGCACCGCTGTAGTCTCCGTCTCTGAAGTCGTGGTGGTTGTGGACTGTTCTGCTTTCCTCCCCGGGTGCACAAGCCGTTCCCTGTGAAACGTGTTCTCCCTGTACTCCTTCAAGCAAGAGAAACACAGTTTTTTCTCCAGTTTCCTCAGGTAAACGTTGTCGGTCTTGAAGAACAGATAGACGTAAGGGTTGACAGCACTGTTAGAGACGACAAAGACGCCCAGCACCGCGATTACCTTCGTGTCTAATTCCGTGCTGGTCCCGAATGCCACCTTCATTTCGATGATGAAATAAGGCAGCCCGCAGACAATGAAGAGAATGATGATCACCAGAGTCATTTTGAGGGTTTTTATTTTGGCGCGGGGGATCGCACTGTTAGTTGCAATAATCCTCACCGGTCTCCTCAGTAACTGTTTCGGGTCGGCTCGTTTGCTGTCCACCTGCTGCTCTTTCCTCCAGATCGTCCACAGGATTCGGGTGTAAGCAACGCACAGGATACAGAACGGAGCGAAAAACACGGTGATGGATCCGTAGATGATGTACATTTGGAAATGCCACTTGGGCAGGTCACCAAATGTGCTGAGGCACTTCTCTCCACCCTTGACTTTGAACACAAAAGCCTGCGGGCCAGAGAGGAGGAGGGCTGTGAACCAAGCAAGAAATGCCAGTATTTTTGTTGGCAGCGGAGAAGCAAGGGGGTTCACAATAACGTGGTGCCTCTCCAGTGCGATTACGGCAATGACGTTGGACGAAGCAATCAGCCCAAACACCTGCAAGACTTTGAAGAGCCTGCAGGCCAGGTCCCCTGCCACCCACTTGTCTTCTAAAACCTCCCAGATGATCTGAGAAAACAGGGTCAGCGCCGAGACGCACAGGTCCGCCAGGGCCAGGTTAGTGATGAGGAAATCGATTTTCCGCCTCTTGCTTTTCCGGCAGCAGATCTTGTACAGCACGGTCGAGTTGCCCACCAGTGCCACTGCAAAGATCACGGTCATGGTGATGATTCGGATGTGCCTGTCATACCGTGGACTGGCTGTGGTTTCCCCTTCAATGTTGGACGCGTTAAGATTCCATTGACTGACCAGCAGTGAGGATGAATTTGCGTGCAGGTAACTCTCAAAGCTGGTCAGAGCTTCCATTACTTAGAAGCACCTGTAACAATATTCTCCAAAGTACTTGAGGCAAAACTTTCCTCAGCAGATATGACACAAACAACTGTTGGTCTATGGATCACTTGTAATTAGCCAGGGAACATCTGTAACTGGGAAAGGGCTGTGAATACCAGCGGTTTATATAGATCCACTGCGCGTCATGTGATAACAACCACGAGGCATGGGCAGATGGGAAGTGCTGTATAGGGGACTTGTGGTGACGTGCAAGTCTGCGCAAACTGATTATGGTCATATAGTCTTACTTTTATCAATTAACTGTTGGGCTTTTGAATGCACATTTAATTGCCTTTAAATCGATACTTTGCGTTTAGGTGTACACTTATATAATACGCTTTATGTGTACACATTTACAGATGGGTTGAAAAAGGGGATGGTTAGAACATAAAACAAACAAGACTCATCATCTAATCCAGGGTTTCCAATCCTGGTCCTGGGGGACCCTTGTGTCTGCTGGTTTTCATTCCAACTGAGTTCTCAATTACTTAACGTTGCCCTTAATTAAACTATTCATTAGCTTAATTAGACCTTTTTTAAAATTGTTTTCAGCTTTTAAACAGTTGGATATTTCAAGTTAACTATACGATTATATAAGTAACTTGAAATCTGCAACTTTTTAGGAGCAGAGAACAATTAAAAAGGTTTAATTAAGCACATTACTTGGCACTAGTCTCGTATCTTGTAAAGCGCTTTGTGTTGGTGGTCCACTATGAAAGGCGCTATATAAAAATAAATACGATTATTATTATTATTATTATTATTATTATTATTATTATTATTATTATTAGTTCAGTTAAGGGTTTCATTAAGTAACTGAGAACTCAGCTGGAATGAAAACCAGCAGACACAGGGGCCCCCAGGACCAGGATTGGGAAACCCTGATTCTAATTAAGTAAAAAGTCAGAAGATTTTTTATTGGATTATTGATGAGTGAAATTCAGGTCGTAATTTGCCATCTAGTGGGAAATATATGCCTTGCATTATGAATGAGATTTCTTAAATGCAATGTTGGTCAGTCCAGGATGTCCGTCTGGTCTTGGTGGCGAACAAAGGTAAGTCAGCCACATGTTCCCTCTCACCAGTGTGATGTTTTACTTTGTTATTGTAGAATAACTTTTTAAACTTTTAGTTTCGGTATTTGAAGGGCGGGCCATAAAAAACGTTTGCTGTTCATAGGACCAAGAGCGCCCTCTACTGTTTCTTGAATAGATTTTTTTAAACTTTTGCTTTATTTAACTTTACACGCGTATGTAACTTTTTAATTTTTTTTTTTTTTTTTTGTGTGTCCATTTTGTTTGAGTAGTTTTATTTATTTATCTTTCTCGTATAGTTATCCTTGTTGTTTTTGTGGAGACAGCTCACTTGCAGTTATTTGGGACAGTGATAGTCCCCGGGTGTTTTTGTCTTGGGTTTGAGCACTGTGTGTTTGTGTTTTTTATGTAGTTCTGATCATTTTGTAGTCTTAATTCATTTATTTATTTGTTTATACTGGTTATTTTATTTTCTGTGATTGTTCACGAGGTGACTCATTCGCTTTCCCGGCTCGGTGGTTGGCTGCTGCTTTCATCAATCGTTAGTTGATGATGATGATGATTAATAATCAATATGAATATATTCCTATGTAACGGTTTCATAAACCGCTGTAGTTAATTCATTTTGTGGCTGTTCCCAGTTGATACCTAGAATTTTTCAAATTTTTTGTACTTTCATTTATTTGAAGGGTTATTGTGTCCGCGGATTTCATACAAAATTGAATTTTATGAGTCCTCTCCTGTAGACTAAGGGGGTGTCGTAGTCTGGTAAAGTCACTAGGTGACGCTACAAAACCATTCTTAATACATTTGAAAATGTATGTGTAGCCCATACAGATTTAAAACACCTGGCTTGTGTTGGAGTAGCTATAAAACAATGTTACATCATACATTTTAATTTGAATATTTTCTGCAAGAAAATAAGAGGACAATCCACGCTTCTTTTTATTTTAATTAACAGGCAACGGGAATGCAGTTGTGGCTGAGACTGGCAACATGACAAAGGTGGGGTAACTTACAAAAACCGTTTGCGTCTGTTATAAACAGTAACATTTAGTAGCAGGTAAAACTACAGAAAAGCCAATGACTACCCGTTGCAGTCACTTCGTTGCAGATATAGCCAAAGGCAATGTCATATTGACCAGCTAACGTGTTCCAATTCCCAACTCATAGCAGTCCGCCAGCTGATTCTGGCATTGAGAGCATTGTTTGTAGCCCGCTGATGTCCGTGCAGTACTGCAGACACTTTGATGTGCATTTTACAGCATATTGCACATCAACTAATTATCTGAAGATTGCTTTGTTTAGAATATAGCAGGTTAAAAAAAAAAAAAAAGTAACAACATAATCCTGGAAATGTTGAATTGCACTGCAAAATACCATTACAATTAATTTAGTTAAAATACTGCATTTAACACAATGTATTGTAACCCGACCGTAGGGTGGTAGAGATATCCAAAACTCGTTAAACCACGCAATTATTTTGTAAAACCACTCCGTGCTCCATAGGTTTCCATTTTGAATATACATTTAAAGTAAGGTATAACTAAAATTCTCATCAAAATGTCAAATCATAAATCCCAACGACCAGATTGTCCCGTAGGACCATGGATATATCTGTGTATGACGTACAAAATACAGTGTGTCACCTCCCCCAGTAGGAAGCTAGTGAGTACAAAACCACTCCCGGTGTCACGTGCTTTGGTGCCGCTGTAAAATTTGGGGTCTTTCTGCAGGCACCCAGGAATATAAATACCGCCGATATGATTCCGGTACAAAAAAACCAAAACTTTTTTTTTTTTTTTTTTTACCAGTCAACCCGGGTGTGTCGATTGTGTTTTTGGTACATTTTGAATACGTACTGTATTTTAGTTAGGCTGTCTGTTGTATCCTTGCTAACACATTTTGCGAAATGACTAATTTTACGCCTGTCGACCCATTGAAGAAAACAGGAGTGAAGACCTCGAGTCTTCATGGCAGATTTCCCGGGACCAAGGAGGCCTCTGATTGCACTGGCTGGCCCCACAAGTCATGTGCAGGGGCTCCCTCTCTCCAAGCTGCAGATTCCAGACTCTGCAACATATGACGCGCAGAGAGGCGAAACGGGGCAATTAACAGATAAACAACCCCCGCTGTGTACAAGTTACACAAACAAAACAAACAAACACAGGTACAAGTTCTGGTAATTAAAGAAAAATAAAATAAAAACTCAATAGTAGCAAATGTATTTATAAAGTCCTTGGCATAAGTGTAATTTATGCACAACTAATATTGTGTTTCTGTTTCTTCTGCATTTGCACAAATAGGTTAATCTACAGCAATTAAACTCTTAATAACCATCAGTTGGGTAGTCTGTTATTATTAACACACATTCATGGGGTTTCCATGAGAGGTTTTTGTTTGTTTTGTTTTTTTACCTGTAAGGTATGGCCTCTACAGCTGGAGTAGAATCATCCCTTTTTGTGGGGAAGGAAGATGACATCATTCACTCCAAAAGAAATGCTGCTCTTGTGCGTGGCAGGCATGTGGTAGTTATCTACCATGAAGGAGAGTTCTATGCCATGGACATGCACTGTTACCGTAAGTTGTTGCATATTTATTGATTTTGTTGAAAGGATATATAGATAGATATTGGTGTTACAAGTTTTAAAGATACACTGTTGGCTGCATTTCATGGACTTGATGTCTCTCTTGCAGATGCAGGGGGACCATTACATCATGGGGACACTGAGGCAAGTCCGTGCAGTACTGCATTCCTACTGTCTGTACTTGACTGCTCCCTGCAAGCTAATGCTGTGCTACCTCAATCGCAATACACAACTTTCCCTTGACATTTTGGGATTAATACTGGTGTATAATTGTAAGAGTTCGGTCTCTAATCAAGTTGAGAGTGCATGTCTCATACATCCAAACATCAGTATGACATTAAATCAAAGTGCATAAGTCATAAAGCTGATATTAATGTATTTAATCTGTTTAAATACAGATTGAATAAATTAATGCATATTTACAATGATTTGTCATTGATCAGACGTTGCTGGTGAATTAAAGTGATGCACAACAATGGAATTTTATGGTGTGGCATTTTTTTAAAAAGCTGATAAAACAATTATAACATTACAAATTAAGTCCTGTACATCCTGGGAGTGTTTGAAAGCCCTGGATTGTGGTGACTGGGTTTTTGTTTTGGTGGGAGATTGCAGACTATATACTTAGTTTCTCCAATTTCTATGTTATAGGACAGCAAAGGCAAGCTGTGCATCGTGTATCCATAGCACAAGTACAAGATCACTCTGGCTGAAGGGGAGGGTCTATATCAAGCCATAAACCAACAGGCTCCCAAGTCCACAGCCAGGTGGTGCTCCAAAGGGGTGAAGCAGAGGACTCATTGTGTTCATGTGAGAAACTGGGACGTGTACGTCACTCTCTCAGACCTGAGCGCTGGCATAGAGTCGGACTATTATCGGTCTGAAGAATACAGACGGACTGAAAAAAGCATGCCCAACTAGCTGTAATCCTGATGGAATGGCATGCCTCTGAAGTATGCTATGATAGCCATGCTGGTTGAGCTTGCCGTGAACTTGGTAAAGATCACCAACTCTGTCACCAGCAAAGCAACTCCAGACCATGACACTGCCTCCTCCATGCTTGACAGTGGGAACCACACATGCAGAACTCATGCGTTCACTCTCTCTGCGTCTTACAAATACTCTGCGGTTGGACCCAAATATTTCAAATTTTGTCTCATCGGTCCATAAGACCGACTTCCACTCCTCAAACGTCCAGTTTCTGTGTTTTTTGGCCCAGGCAAATCTCTTCCTCTTATTCTGCATTCTTAACAATGGTTTCTTTGCAGCAATTCTTCCAGTTAGGCCAGCTTCACACAATCTCCTCTGAACAGTTGATGTTGAAACAGCTGTACTTCTAGTAGCATTTAGCTGAGCTTGTATTTCAGGGGCAGTTAATCGCCAGTTTCGCAGACTTGTGACTCGAATGAACTTGTTCTCTGATTCTGAGGTCACCCTTGGCCTGCCTGATTTTGTTCAGTCCTCATGAGTGCCAGTTTCTTCAAATCGTCTGGCCTTGGCCACAGCAGTTACAGACACTTGCAAAGCTCTTGCAATTTGTCTTAAAGATTGACCTTCATTTCTTAAAGTAATTAGACTTTTTTTTTTTTTTTTTCCTTTGCTTAACTGAGAGTATTTTGCCATTTTCTGCTCCCTTACATTCAGGAATGACAAACTTGTGCCTATGCTACCTATATTTATAGTAATCATAGACCCTCACCTGTTAACAATAATTGGTGACAAAAGGTTAATTGGGTAACATGCTAGTTAACTCGGAGAACATCTAACAAAGTCACTTTTATACTTAGGCCAGTGTTCTACACATTTCAGACTTTAAACTGACTTGGGCTTCAGACTGAAATCCCCTTGCTTTGGGTGACCATTTCATTGATTGGCAAGATTTACATTTTCATTTAAAAATTCAATTTGAATGCAATTCACTTATGATTATCAGCTTATATAAGTACACGTATCATATAATGAAATATTAAGTGTTTACAGACAAGTTTATACACTTAAAAGCATAGACAATCATGAAAAATCTGGTTTCAAGCAGGTGTACTCAAACTTTTGACTGGCACTGTGTGTGTGTGTGTGTGTGTGTGTGTATATATAATGTTTTGTATTGTTCAAGCAGTGACCTTTTGACTGGTTAACAGTTTTGTTTTTTAATGATTTTTTTTTTGTCTTGGTTATAAAATTTGATTTTTTAAATAAGAAATGTCAGATATATTGTGTTTATTAAATTGTAATACTTCTTGTTGAAACGCATGTCTATGGCTGACATGGAACTGATTTATGCTTGAGTATTGACTGTTATGATTAGGTTACAACATTACTGAACTGCGGTAGCCAGTGTTTAAAACATGCTCAAATACAAAGCTTGGAGATGCATATCCTTTTTATTTAGAGTAAGGAGACAGATGAGTTGCCGTAGGAACCATACAGCCACTCCTGTCGCCCCGATTCGTAATACCTGGCAGTGATTCCGTGCTTTGAAACCACAAACCCCATCCCTGCCCTCTCTCTGCTTTTCCACCTAGGCTGTTCTTCCACTGCAGCCTTTCTTATCCGGGATATAGCCCTGTTAAAGTGCACTGACTGCGGACAAAAGAAAAGAAAAAAGGCATTATTATTATTTGGTATTTCTTATGAAATAATTCAGTAAAAAAGTGCTGTATTTTTTTTATTTATTTATTTATTTATTTATTTTATACCATGTTTAAACAACATGATGTTTTTGTAACTTTGTACATTTGGTGTTGTGGGAATATTCCTGGTTTCCTTTAACCCTTTCATGCATAGCGCCCTCATCTGGGGACAGATTAAAAACAAACTCTTCTAGTCTTTCTGTGGGGATATGTTAAAGATGCAAGTGCACGCTAGCCTCATGAGGATGCCATTTATTCCACCAGGAAAAATGTTACATTGTCCAAACCAATTTTTTTCCCATTATTTCATCCATGAAAGATTTAAACTGTTGCTCCTAATATTCTTGTGCCCTAAAACACTCCAGCTACATTAATATCTTGGCAATTGACACCAATTGCTGTTTTGCATTTGCCCTCAAATTTTGAATAAAGCTATTTGAAGCTTATATACTGGTTTTTAGTTTATCTTAATTCTAAATTGTTACTGTTACAGACAAGCCATTTGACTTAACTGAGCCAGTGACGAGTTGAAAAGGGCAAGATGGTGAATGGCAGTGTTACAGCACAGTACAGTAATTGTAAATATGTTCAGGAATCTCATTGATAATGTTGGTGGTGAGAAAAGCATGGCATCAAATTGGGAATTTCTACCATTAGGCTTCAAGAGAAAAAGCTGGTTAATGGAAAGAAATGGAAAGGAGTTAAAAAAACAAAGACTACTTCCTACATTGTTGAAGTACGGTAATAATGTTTTCAATACACCTACCAGATACATGTATACTGTGTAAGAAGCCTGCAGCATGCCAGAGAAGGCCGACTTTGCAGGCCAGGTTATTAGATCCAAAACAGAACCCCTTCCACCCTGCAACAAGAACCCAAAGTTTTAACTCTTGCACGCTGTATTTATAAACCTCACCCTTTTAACCAACCAGGGCTTAACGCGATCCTTTTTACAGTACGAAAATGTATATAGTGCCTTTCACGTCAAGTATTCCTAGGTGGTAGCAAGGATATTACTAGCAGGGAAACGAAAGTCTCGCTGACAGCATTTCAAAGCAGCGGTGTTCCATCATGATTACATTGCAGTATAAATATTTTGCATCTGTGTACGACAATTGTAAATAGTTTAGCCATTTGTTTACAGCTACTTGCATTCAGTTGACAGTCCAGTTTGCTTATTTTCCCACGAGAAGCATCTCTCCTTGATACCTACTTGCTACCCACATATGCTCCTGCTAATACATGCATTAGTAACCAAAACTAGTGTTTGCAACACATCAGTAATAGGCCTGTTTATGTCTTAAATATTACATTGCGAACATGTAAGGTAATAAAAGTATGATAGGATGGAAACAAATTTCACAACATTGTTGATCAATTTCTTTTTTTAACACTGGCAGAAGAATAAATGTCCCTTCTTAAAGTGAGTTTTAGAAATATGCTATTTGAGAGCTGTATCTTTCCCTTGTAATCCAGTCAAGCCCCTGCCCCCCCAGTATGTTCAAGCTGCTCTCATGATAGTTTATCAGCTGCCATAGAGCCATCCCTCCAAACCAACACCCATTCAACCTCTCAGATATTGTGACTGGACAGGCTACAGTGACTGAACTGGACATTGCTCTGTGACAAAACCCAGTAGTTCGCCAGACACTAATGCTGTATAACTAAAATTAAAATCTCATTTGCAAGATCTATGACCATGGAAACATATATATATATATATATATATATATATATAGATAGATAGATAGATAGATAGATAGATAGATAGATAGATAGATAGATAGATAATTGACGATTAGAAATTTGAAAAAAAAAAAAATTGTTTTCTGCAGTCCTATTCGGGTTGATGAAATAAACAGAGAGAGGTACAATAGGTCCAGCCTGCATTTTTACTTTCTGTTTATACATGCTGCTTATGAACTGACTTGTAATTTTTACATGGAATAAAGACTGCATAACACATAAAATGCTGCTGAGTATAAAAATCGTTTGTTACATTTTTCTAACCCTAGATGTCACTGTAATAAAGTTATTCAGGACTTAAGTATCCTGATAGCAATCAACAAGTAACAGTATTGTCAGAAAGACTGTCAAGAATCAACTATAGGAATTAATACAGTGAAAACCCCATAAAATGATCATGCTGGGATATCTGCATTTTGACCACGCAAGGAGATGATTGGAGATAGTGTGAGGTTTTGTATTGGGTGACTAGTAAATCATTTTTACAGTATATGATTACAGTATACCATTGATTCAATTAATCACAGGTTATATTAAATATTTCATTTTTCGTTCATTTACATTTATCATCATAATTAGAGTAAACTGCAACAGATTTTGTGATGGCAAATCTAACAAATTTCATGTTTTGAGAAAACTTACTCAAGTTTTTGTGGTAACGGCTTTGATGGTACCAGTTTTGACCCACTTGCAAATTACGATCCAGCTGGTTTTCAATTGGTTGTATCTGATTTTCATCCAAGTTTAAGGTTATTTTGTGGCAATGTTATTGCAGCAGCATCATTGGTTGTAACTGATGACGGGTTAAGGACATTACAATCAATTCCAAACCCAAGCTAGACTACTGTAACTGCTGATCCCACTATCCAGTTACCTGCTGGTGCCCTGAAATTGTGATCATCAGTGATACTAACACTAGTCCAATCAAGTAGCTCAAGCTCCCTTAATACCCATGTTCGGCCCAGTCCCTCTGTTTGGTACAAATGAAGTATGCTGCAATTGGAGGCCCTCATCAAGTTGCCTCTGGCACTGTCTAGCTAGTGCCATTGTCCTCTGTGTTTCATGAGCACTCATTTCACAAGTACCACAGTTTAAATACATGAATAAAACAGAGAAGACGTGTTGTTCTTACCGTGGCACGGGATGGTGAATGCTTTGCTTCGCTAGTCATTGTCATGGAGAGCTGGGCAGGGGTGCTCTTCTCAGAGAGTCTGGGCTGCTGAATTAGTGCCTGTCCTGGTTTAGGAAGAGCTCGAACCATCAAACCTCTGTATCTTCTCACAAGAGATTCATAGGGCTGCTAAATGAAAGACATGGGCTGAGCACTGTGTAGTGCCTATGCAAAGGTGATCATTTTGTTTTTTTAATGTGACACTGCAATAGTATGATATTTACCTGAGAAGACTGAGGGACTCCTACAATGTTAGGCACATTGTCCTTCACTTCCTCAAGAATGTCCAAAGAAGCTTTCTGGACTGTTGGCGCTAAAGGGATCAAAAGAGACAGTATTAGTGTGTGGTGCTTCCATTCTATAAATCATGTGTTGTTCCTTTAACCAAGGAAAATGCTCATTGACATACATCACTTGATTTCATGTCTGGTAGTTCACAAAGACAAGGCAGAGTATTCTTTATATGTTCCAAAAGCACAACAACTCTGAGTATAAAACAACAGAACATGTTTACAGTAACAACTCCTATATGAGTTTCAAGAGTCTACAGGGTGAGGCTTAAAAGCAATAAAATACCTCTGTGAAAATAGATCACCATAACCTATATACCCCTATACTACATTACATCACAACTGGAAGTGACGTTTCTGTGATATCATCCACTATATGACCCAGGATTTCCCCCCATTTTTTTTAGGATGGCATCAATTTCTCCCACCTTAGGGCTTAAAATGATTCAATATCTGATGTTTCTAGTTTGACTGGTGACAACTCATAATACATTTCAAAGAATAATATGGACAACATTCCACTAGTATGAAGAATTGTAAAAGGCTACTTTTACTTTTAAAATCGAATTGTACAGTTTCAGTCTCAAAATGTAAAATTGACTTCAGTAGTATATTCAATCTAGCGCTTTGCTTCATTAAGTCCGTTTTTTTTTTTTTTTTTTTTTTAATAGAATATTGTCTCTTGCATCAATGGATTCTTGCATATTACAATATTCACATGCAACATTCCTTTCAGGTTAAATAATTTCCATCACACTGGCTGCAGGGTAATATTACAAATACAATTCTAGCAAAACAATCTGGAAAGCAAATTATTTTGGTCATCCACAAACACATACCGCTACACCAGCCAGAGGCTGAAAGCCTCACCACTATGTGCAGTATTGTAAACTAGCTATTTTTATATCAGGAATGTGTTTTTCAAGCAAGACAAACAAGCTCATAGTATGCAGTATATTTTTTTAAACTGTTATCCGGGAGGACAGATCGTACATTTAACATTTTACAATTTTTAAGTACAAATTTCAGAAATATTATGATCAGTTACAGGTTAAAATGAATATTTCGAGATTTAAAAAAGACATTAAAAGGTGTGTACAATTCCTAATTTGGGCGCAACAGCATTCCATGCGGTCGTTCTCTCTTCTTAAATAACAAATGTGAAATGAATGCCCCGTACCTTGTCCTGAAAACGTCTTGAAAAAGCTTCCACATATCCATTCGATTTTCCTCCTTAACATGACCTATGAACTACCTTATCGTTTTCAGACACTTCTCAGCCCAGACTCCCTAAATATAAAACAGTACGGGGCACTGTGCTCGTTACTGTTTCGTTTCTCGCAAAGTGTTCAATAACATTGAAAAAGGTAACTTTTTTTGTTTCCTCCCGCAATGTCTAACACAGCCCTAAGCTTTAAGCATGACAGGGGTGATGACGCAATAATGAAACACGCGCTACAAATTAATTGCTACTGTAGCACCATTTCCTATAAAGTTATATGATTGAAAATAAATGCGTCCTGTTTTTAAAATTAGTAAGGGCCGATGAAGAATGCTGCGATCATGTCCATTTAAACAGTGTTTCATAGAACATTAATAATATCACATGAAATACGACATACATGTAGTTGTAATTTTAACAGATCATATCACACCAACCCCTTGGTAATGGATTGCATTAGCAGTTATCATTAACAGCAATTATGATATATATTAGGATACAGCACCCTCTTTTAATTTCAAAGTAACATGAACGTTTATTACATGTTTTAATACCGCGGTGGTTCTCGGTTCTTAGCTCAGCTCTGAATGCAGGAGTGCCTCTAAACATTGCTGAATGGAATTCAATAGCTTGGTGATAAAAGACAGACTCCAAGTACTGACCAGCTGAAACTAAACTGTCAGTGTAGATGTGACACATGATATGCCCCCAACTAGTGCAGAATGCAACGAAGAGATCTAGTCATGGCTGCACATCCTGGAAGGGACTTCACATCCTGAGGTCCAGAGCTAGTACCTCTGTTTCAAGGGGCACCTAAAAGGACATCTTAAAATATATTTGATAACAGTAAGTCACCCTGCTAAGAAATAAATAATAATAATGTCATTTTTTAGAACTAGTATTACAAAATCCAGGACCAGCTGTGGCCAGTGCTGGTCACTGCTAAAATTTCCATTAGGGGTTTGAAGGAGGGAAATAATGCAAGCTCTTGTGTTGTAGTCGAAGCGTGGGGATAATGGCACAGTCATGAGTAGAATGTATTGTGCAGTTAACGTGATGTGAGTAACATTTTGAATACCCTTACATAACCCCGCCTCCAGCTACACGGTATATCGGGTTACAGAAACAGGCAGGCAATTTTTGCTTGTAGAGCACGTGGAACAGTTAATATAACTATTCCCTAACCAAAAAAATATGTATACATAACCTCGTAAGAGCTATTCGACGTGCTTGTCTACACTAACAACTCATTTCTGCGTGGCAAGCCAACTTTTCTACCCCGCCCCCATCGATTCACAGATATTTACTTGATTAGCATTTAGCTTAGCTAGCTGGGGCTCTCATAAACGCTGTGCAGACGAGCTGTAGGCTAACCCCTGTCTCAGGTATTATTGTAGCACTGCTTCGGCTTTGTGTCCAGTGAGACCATTCGATTCACGTTCAACCTGATGAGCCTTTGTTATGGTTCACTCACGTCAGGCGATCCGGATTGTGCACACTGTCGGTTTTCTTTTTTCCAACTACTGTGATGATTGAATATTAACTTGCAGCTCTGTGCAGTCTGCGCCACGGTTGCATTTTTCATTGATAGCCTACAGCTGGGGTACTTCAGCATTATATTCTACAGGCAGTCGACAACGTGGAGCGCCTCGTTATGAATGAGCGGTCGGGCGAAAATACATTTTCTTTTGATTCTGTTCGAGGGGACACTCAAATGGATTAGTGAGAACTTCTTTTGTACCAGATCCTAAAGCTGGCTATGTAACACCCACAGTCTGTGCTGCACAAGGAGGCGACAATGTAAGTTATGTCCCCTTTCGTCTAATGATTTGCTCCGTGTGTTGTGTTGATGTCTGCGGAATTACAAGAATATCCAAGACTCACAGATTATTTAACACTTATAATTGCTTTATATCACTTTTATTAAAGCGTAATCCTGGAGTTCTACACAGATGCGGATTCCTGAGATGTTTGGGTCTGGCCGAGTTGTTTACTTGTATTCCTTCATTCATGAGAACAAAGCAGTGCCAGAGTTGAACAGAATTAACTACAGCACAGTGCAAAAAGCCTAGCTTAAAAGTGTAAAGTCCATTACGAAAAAATTAATCGCACCGTGCAATGGTTTTATTTGAGTCACGTTTTACTAAACAGCCGCAGTTGCAGTCAGGTTGCATTATTCTGCGTAATTGAGTACTGAATATGAACATCCTGTGCTTTAATTAACCTCGTACTTTTGTTGTCATGTGCATAGTGTGTGTGTGTGTGTGTGTGTCAATGACCGCCTTGTTATTATAAGGGAACTCCAGTAGCTGGACAGTCCAGCTGGCCCTGTTTGTGGTGCTGGATTATCTGTGCCTGTCTATAGTGAAGGGCAATGCTGGCAAGCCACTTTACCCAAGTCTGGAGCCTGCTCTGCTGTGCCACCTCCTTAGTGGGAGATAAAGCAGCTCAGTCTGGTACAGTCTCTAATTGCTGGGCTTTCTTTTTGATACTGCCTGCAAAGGTGCATCCAAAGACAGATTTATTTGCACAGTAATTTTGCAGTTTCTTTGTGGTATTGCAATGCATTTACCATGTTTTACTGTAGTTCCAGCAGTTTGACCCGGTGACAGTTTTAGTTTAACTTCATTGATAAGTTGCAATCCTTAACTTCCTTCAGATATTCATTTGTGCAAGGATTTTGTACTTCCTCAATCTATTATATTGGCATCATTATATTCAGATCATTATATTCAGATTTGCTGGTGGTCCTCTCATGGTGTTTTTAATTAACCCCTGTTAACCTCAGCAAGATAGTCCAAGCCATAATCAGCTTGCTTGTATACATGTCAAACAATGCTCACAAAACTGCGACCAAAAGTACTTGCTCGCTGTCCGGTTCCAAGTCAAAACTGCCATGAGAAAGAATGTCTACTGTGGACCGGCGGTGAACCAGAGAAGTTCAATCAAGCTATTTCTGGAATTTCTTTTGGCTTTATTATTATTTTTTATGCTTTACTGCACTTTTTGGTTTTTGCTTTTACCACAAACGTTTCTAATGGCCTGTGATGTCCAAGCTACACAGTACGAATCATGCACAACTGCAAAACGACCAGTCAGAATCAAGGTAAAATTAGAAGCTATGGATGTGTTCTGTGTTGACTGTATATATATGCACTGTTTTGTGGTCTGTTTTGTGTTTACTGTATGGATGTGTTCTGTGTTGACTGTATATATATGCACTGTTTTGTGGTCTGTTTTGTGTTTACTGTATGGATGGGTTCTGTGTTGACTGTATTCGTTCTGCATAGGTCTGTTCACATTGTGGCGCTGGGCAGTGAGAAAGACAGGTTGCAGGAGGATGGTCAGCATCAGTCAAGTCTGCTCTGGACCTATCTGGGCAGAAGCGCTGGTGTTCATGACGGAAGGGACAATGTGTCGCTCATCTCTGCCCCCCACACGACATTCCCTGCGTTCGCCGAATACCAGGCTTGTGTGTTCGGAGATGTCAGGGTGGTGGTCCATGACTGTGCAAGCTGGGTGAGTAGCAGCTGCTTTATCACAGCACATCCTCTCTCTTGTTATCCTGAAGGGAATGCTGGTGGAGGTCGCTGTACACATGTCACGCTTGCTGTGTTTCCAGAAATCTGGAGAACCACTTATCCAGTTGTGTCATGACATTTGGTATTAGCTTCACCTGTATTGAGCTTAAGTTATTGAGAATTTAGAATCCAGAATTCTAGGGATGTATAGGGGTGTCTGTGCATACATCTGTCTGTCTGTATGTCTCACTTGTATTATAATCCCTTCTCAAATTGTGATTAAGCATGTCATTGCTAAACCTAATTCTATACTTTTCTGTACAAACTGTTGATATGTCATGGTGACTTATTCATCATAGCGGGGGATACGGCCTATTGATGCTCTAATTGGGGAATATGTACAGCGGTGGAGGAGGAGAGGCGGAGAGGGGAGGGGGGGGGAGGGGGGGGGGTGGGGGGGAGGCCTTCAGTTTCCCTGGTTTAGGTGTACATATTTAATTGATCAGTCTCCCAATTTATTTATATCAAATACCTGATCATTTCAATAATGTTCTTTCTTGAATCTGTGCTGAAACCCAGGACAGGTTTCAAGCTGTGTTTTATTTATTTATTTTTTAGTAGCAAATGAAACTCCCTGAGATGCAGAGCCTCATGTACAAATGAGTTTAATGAGTCCTGAATTGTACAGATAGTTAACTCAAGTCCCTGTCTAGCACAGAAAGAGTGATGTTCAGGTATGCGCTCCAGATGGTATTTCTACTTTTTCTGTCATCTCCTGTAATGTTTTTGTGCATAGAAAGCACTCTTAAAGTAACAAAAACTGGAAATGAACACAATTAAAAGTACATTTATTTAAAAGGATTTTCATGTTCTTTGAAATACTGGTCCTTTTTTTATTTATTCAGAAATAATGGATTCAAATTATGTGTTACAGTTAAAAAAAAAAAAAAAAAAAAAAAAAATCAACCCTCCATTTGTTTTGTTCAGCACACAGTGTGAATTAGTTTATCTTTGTTTTGTGTTCAGCACGCAGAATGTGAATTGGTTTCTCTGTTCATTGTTTCGTGGTGAGCACAGTGTGAATTTGTTTCTTCATTGTTTTGTGTTCAGCACACAGTGTGAATTGGTTTCTCTGTTCATTGTTTTGTGTTCAGCACACAGTGTGAATTAGTTTATCTTTGTTTTGTGTTCAGCACGCAGAATGTGAATTGGTTTCTCTGTTCATTGTTTCGTGGTGAGCACATTGTGAATTCGTTTATCTTCATTGTTTTACAAACCCCGTATTGATTAATTGTGTTGTTTTGAAAAACAAAGTGTCTGGAATTTGCTTGTCCTAATCCAGTGTACCTGTGTGAAGGCTGTTAGTCTAAACAGCCATAGTAATTAATAACATCTTCACAGCCAGCCTTAGTTGAAACAGTGCAGCTTCCTGGGTCCAGTGTAAACAGTTTTGCCTTGTTCTGGCAGCCTTGAGAGAGAATTGCTTCATGAATCTTACAGCGCTTTAATAAAGCCTTTTTATTGTGTGCAATTATTGTAACTGTAAAATATGCTTTCAAAATTTGCAGTAGTAAACGAATAGATATGACACAGTAAATCAATTATGACTGCCAAATCAGGCTTATTTTTTTAGCTATAATCCAATAGTGAAGTAAACACAGCACTAAATGTAATGTTCAGCCCTGGGGACTCCTCTACAGAGAGTAGCAATGCTGTGCCCTTCAGCACTGGCAACTCTGGGCACCGGCAGTGGTGACACTGCCTCTGGCCACTCTGGCAGGAGTGACGTTGCGCACTCTAACTGTGGCGACGGTGGCGCGGGGCACTCCACACCGGCGATGCTGGCAGTGGCACAGGGCACTTGGGCAGTGGCAATGCAGGCAGCTGCGATGCTGGGCACTCAGACAGTGGTGTTGGCAGCATCGTGAGTGCTGAGCCCTCTGGACGTGGACATGTGGCTGGCTTTTGGTGTGCCCCTGTCAGCAGCAGGTGTAGCGGCTGCCCTGTTTGGAAGCTCCTCCCCTTCCACCGACCCTGGTCCTGAAGGCAGGCAAGAGAGGTGTCCAGGCTGCCATCCCCCAACACTGGGAAGGAGGGGGGCCATCTTCGGCATTTGCGAGGCAGTCGTTTGGAGAGCCATTCCTCAGCTGCACCTCCATGAAGAGGGGGTCTTCATATGGGCACGGCGCAAATGGGAACCCCTGCTTCTTCCAACCAGCATTGTTCTTCATTCCAGACCTCCATTATCTTATGACCAATTGCTCATAAAACAAAAATCACAGCACTCGCCTAAATACCACCATTTCTCCTTCCTTATGTACAAGTGACCACTCCCCAGTAAGCACCAATTACCTAATTGGAGAATGGCCACACCTGCGATTGCTGATAGGGAAAGATTTAACCCCATCCCTGCCAACCTTAGTCCTACATACACGCTGTTTACAGCCACACAGTACCTGATCTGTGAAAGCAATGCAGAATATATTAAAGTTCATGTCTCCCTTTTCAGAAAAATCACATTCACTGTCCCTCAAGGGCCGTGCATTGCACTATAGAGCCCGTTGTTTCTATTGGAACGCAAGCAAGGCTGTCTGAAACCCTTTCTTTTCTTTCAGGATCTCTTCGACAGTGACTGGTACAACTCTCGCAATGTTGTTGGACAGGCGGACATTATTGTCATTAAATATTCGGTCAATGACAAACCTGCATTTCAAGAGGTGAAGGAAAACTACACTCCAATGATTAAAAGACTATTAAACCAGTGGACAGTGCCAATTATCATTGCTGCCGTGGGAGCCAGACAAAACGGTAAGCGCTGTTACTTTTCTTGCCACTGTATGAAGTGTGTAGGGATGTAACAGCAGACTACATGTAAACTTGTACACAGAGTAAGTATAATGGCTGTGTTATTGCAGTGTGCTGTCACTATCAGTCCAGCTGTAACTAGGTGTTTTTTAGTACATGTATTCTCCCCAGCTGGGAATGAAATCCTCTGCAAAGAGGATGGCGTGGAGACGGTAATGTATACGTCACACCTCACTCATTTTTCATCTGCCTGGACAACCACTTATCCAATTGTCATGAAACTTGGTATTACCATTTCTTGAGATGATCACGTTCTAGAAAAGTACTGAAGGGTCTGTCTGTTCATTCGTCCGTCCCTTACATACTTGCATATATCTTGTGACTCGCTTATGAAATTGCACTGAAACGTTTCATTGCAAATTCTTCTTCTGTGCATGCTGTGTATATACGGCTGAGGTGGGGATGTATGTTAATCACGTGTTTGTTACTCCTGCTCAGTCTTTGCTTTTCTATTCCAGCCTTCACAGCAGACTCAACTCAACATAATTGTTTCCGAATGATACCGTGGAGGGGTGTGACCAGAGTAGTAGAAAGTAGTACTTTGTGGGTCGAAAGGACAGCTGTGACTCAAGGTGGTTCATGCAATCGAGAATGTTGTGGTTTATCCCGCTGCAGTTCAGGTTGATCAAGACGTTTCTTGCTACGTTTCTTCAGAGTATGGAGAACATTCCTGGATCCCCAGTGTTAGTCAGAAGTGGGCCCCATAGTAAAAGCTTAGCAAAGTATAATTAAGCACAGCGAAAGCGTGTTTAAGCAGTTATTGTTATTATTAATACAGGTGTGTTTTATAATTTATATTAGCTCCCATTGATGCAATACCAAACTTTGCCTTCAAAGCTTTCATTAACTGAAACAGCTTTCTATGTGAACAAGTACTGACTAAACAGCTTCTACATTGTGAAGCACATTTGTCTTGTTAAAACTGCAGACTTCTTTTTTTAGACAGTCTCAGGATGTGAGGGGTGGGGTGGCCGTTGACGTCAGGTTTCAGGAAAGCAGTACACAAGGCAGGAATGCAGGACAAAACTGCGCTTCTGCGTTTCGATTTATTAATCAAAATAAAGACTTCAGCCATAAATAAATGGACACGAGGGCCAAAGCAACAAAACACAAATCAACACATGCGAGTACCTCTGCATACACTATTACAGGCAGCAATCATAACACTTTCTCGCTGTGCCAAACCACTCCACCCAGACAAAGGGCTTATTCAAGCTTTTATAGTCTGTGGCTGGAGCCCAATTAATCAATAATTAACTATTACTTAATTAAGGCTCCAGCCACATTCTCACATGTATTTCTGGCAGGGAGGAATTTAACCCCCTCCCTACTGAACCACAACAAATATATATATATATATCATGAGACAGTAATAGTATTTGCGTAAACACACATCTTTCTAATCTGCTCTCATTCTACTGCTTGTTTGCACTCTTCAGGGGAAAAATAAAAACAAATCTGACTGCAGCCTTTTCACTGCACATAGGAGCAGTGCACTGCATTCAGTATTCCTAACACTGTTGGAATGACTAAATACAAAAAAAATAATAATAATAAAATCACAGTTTTAGTACTTTTCATTTTCAACAATATAAAATATGTGCTTCAGTGTTGCCAGGGATATAGGAATATTCCTATTTCCATATTAATTTTTTGTAGAAGTTAGCAGCATAGTAACAGAAGTTAACGTGAAACAAAGAGGCTGTATTTGTTGCTTGACTTGTGAACTGTACTGTAGTGTGTGTGAGTGATTTCAGGTTTCATTGCCAGGTTTTAATATCTCACAAGACTATGGACGTGATTTTCAAAAGGGGCAAAATAAGGCCGCAAAATGATTTTTAATACCCGATTGGTGTAACTAAATCAAGTTATTTCTATTTTTCATGGTTCAACAGGTTCAACATTTGAAAGCCAAATGTTTAGTGACCCAAATCAAGTTTTAGAAATCACTTTGCGACCTCATTCTTATTTTGAAAATTAGGCCCTATATGTCAAATTCTCTAACACTACCTCTGGAAATAGTATGTACAGTCTTTTCTGGACGCCATCATTTTTAACCAAAAGAGGAATTGACAAATCTCAGCCGCTTCTAAGAAAAGAAAGGAGGACCCAAAGCCCCAGTGCCTTTGTTTGTCAGGAGGTTTTGTCAAATTAAGCTCTTAAGCCTGCAAAATTCATGTATCTACAAAGCATTAAGAATGTAGGGGGGGTCGGGGGGGGGGGGGGGGTCGGCTTGGGACTTTTTTAAACAAAAGAAACAGGAACTTTGCCATCAGCAAGTTTAAACTTTCACAAGATGACAACATTGCTTGATGAACTGGTAGCGAAGATTCAGTCCCAGGGATCTCAATAAGTGAGGTATGTTATATAAATACTTTCTACGCGTGCTTCTACATATAGATATAAAAACGCATGGCAAGTGGTATGTGGGAAAAACACCATTGAAACAGGTTGGGAACCACGGCTCTATAATCCCCAGTGCTGCTTTCCTTAAAGGGTCATATTGATCCCCTCGTTAAAAATTACACAATGCAAAAAAATACAGTCTGCAGAAGAGCTTTAAGGAATGTTTTCTGTTGTGTGTGTGTGTGGGTTTTTTTTTTCTAAATGGATTGTTTATAAACTGAGAATAAACCTTTTTTTATAGTCAAATGGTCATGTGAACTGAAAACTTAATTTAGTAACACAAATGTTCTTTAAAAAAAAATAATTCCTTTTAAACAGTCCTTGAAGTTTTGTGAACAGGGACCATTATTGCTTGGGTGCCTATGCAATATAATTGTGTAAAAATTGACAGTTTGTTGTTGATTGTTTGAGTGCAGTTTTAACCAGGAGACTAAGTGGCAAGAACAGACCCACTAGTAATTCATGATTTTAAAAACACTTTTTTATAAATCGATTAAAGAATCAAGACCCTTTTTAAAAAATAAACAAATAAATAAATAAATATTGCATTTCAATGTGCGTGAGTATAAGGGGTTTGTTATTTCCAGTTAGCAATGTTCAGCACGCTAGCATGCTAGCAATCAGAAAGCTAACACTGCCTTGGATTGGAATAGGTTGCCCAAACATGTTGATATTCTCCAGGGCACAATCCAGGTCATTCAAGAGTACTTGGCTTTCATTAACATGCACTGCACGTGAGGTCAGACATTTACAAAACAGTGATCACACAGCAGAGCTTCACATCCACAGCAACCCTGAGGGAGCTGGCCTGGAAGCATTAAACACCAGCGCCATGTTAGTGGAGAGCGTGACAGCTTGAACTAAGTCCAAATGTGAGTCAAGAGTCCTGGCAACCCAGGCCAGTATGCAATTGCGATGCAAAGAAATTGCATTGGAAAATAAATAATTACTCAACCGCACTCATTCTATGAAAGATGTAATTCAGGAAAAAGTGAAATACAGTGACACCGAAAAAGACTGCCCATGTCCGTAGTTTCATATAGTGGTAACAGAGCTATTGTGATCAAAAATACCAACTAACTTTATTCCCTACCGCCCAAAAAAAACCAACATGTCTAATACTGAAGATAAAAAAATAAAAACATGCATTACATTAAGTTTGCTTATTGAAACACAAATGTTGAACAAATATTGTTTGACATTCGCTTTGATTGAACTGGTTTTTGGTGTGAGAAGCGCATGTTGAACTAGCTATACTAGTTTAAGGTACAAGGACCTCTGACCCCTCACACTTTGATATATGTACGTGCAAGGCTGCACTAGAAGCCTAGGCCACAATATATGTGTGTGTGGATGGCAGATCTGACTCTGAAAAGGAGTCCGTAGCAGCTGACTGGAGCAGCTGCTTGTAGACTTGGAAAGTGTGCTCAGGCTCACAGCAGATAGGTAATGGATTTGAGCAGCTATACCTCACTCCCTCTCTCCAGTTCTATGCACAGAAATCAACGTGACGTCCTTACGCCTAGATAAACCTGGCTGTACTCTGTGGGCTGTCTTGTTCTAGCTTTAGTGTTGAATGTTGTTAGTGAGCTCTGAGCAGGTAGAAGTCATGTCCCCATTGGAACCTATTAGCAGCAACTACACTTCTAATTTCGATAAGAGTGTAAATCTCGCACTCAGAATGTCAATGACAAAGCATTGTGAAGTGTTCAAAACATAGAAGGTTCTGTATTAACAGATTCAGTGGATTAATATCAGGTTTTCATCTGTTTTTTTATTTCGATTGAGAGTGTGCTTTTATCTTGCACGCTTTGATAGGCTCGACTCGCATCGCTTGCAGGCTTGACACAGCAAAGAGTGCGTGAGAAATACACTCGCGACTTGATTAGAGGTAGCCGCTGAACACTTAGAAACATTCACAAGTGTGAAATATGCGATTTGTGTCAACGCTGTGGATTTGGCATCGCAGTGGCATGTTCTCCTGGTATAACCAGGCCCCTTAGTGCCGTAGCTACTTAAATATTGCTGTCGAGGCCACTTTGCAGTGACGTATGCTGATAACAATGGCTACCCACAAGAAGATAATGTAAACATCCGCCATGCCAGGATTGTTTGGAGGGCATGCCAACACTGATCGGGGCAGACGGTGGACCCACCCAATATTAGGTACAGGTCCTAATAAGGTAGCCAGGCAGCGTATGTGATTAATACTCTAAATGTAAACCAAATGTCTTTTACAATGAGGGTTTCCCGAGGTTTAAGTGAATGTTTACAGGGACAGTATGCATGTAAGGGTAGCTCTAATGCAAAATACAGTATGCTGCATTGTTTATTTCTTGGCCGCCTTGTTTCAACTGTGGAAATAGTTTCATATTTAATGAGGCGAGGTCACCGGGTTCCTTATAATGCAGGCTTTGAAAGACAGAAGCTTCAGAAGACAAGTGCAAGGAATTAAGTAAATGGAAGTAAAGCTTCCATTTTGCAGGATCGTTTCACATCACACAACTAAAAATAGAAGAGCAATCATTTTGGTTAGAAAGAGAAATAGGAAAGCCAGCCAATTCTGAGCTGCAGATCTGATTTGGGAAGCTTTTAAACTCGTTAACCAAGGGGGCATTCTTTTGCCTGTTCTGGAAGAGCACTGCAGTCTGCTTCCCTGTCCTCCTCCTTTTCTGGAAGAGCTCTTCTGCTCTGCTGGGTTCCAGTCTGGGTCTACAGTCCAATGTGATGTCAGTGGTGTTGAATGATGGTGATAAGAGAGATCAATAAATCAACCTTGTGGGGAAGCACCATCAGCATGAACCTTGAGGGTATAAATAGTTAGATTAGATAGACCTTTACAATAGATATTGTAATTATTTATTTATGACACACTTCTTTACAACTATAGAGACATGAATGCTGCTATTCAGTAAACCTGTGCTGAGATTCAAGCGTGTTGTTTTATCCGAGTTGCATATCACCTAGTCTGGAGCCCTTCAGCACTGAAAAGCTGCCCAAGACACTTAGACACGATTAATAGATTACAGATAAAAATAGGCTTAATCCTACTTGCAGGAGTCCTGGACTGTGGCCAGAGTCTGCTGATCTGCAGGCTTCTGCCGGTGTGCCATTGAGCAGAGACAGGGCTGGAGTATTGCTGGTGATACTGGAAAAATCCTCTCTGCTGCTTGTAAGTACTAGTGTTTCCAGAGCAGAAATGGGTCTGTATGTGAGGACTTAAGGCATAGGAAAGGTCCTAGCTTGGAGGAGGGAAACTAGCAGAATTAGAAAGAGCTTGAACTTGGTAGGTTGCAAATTGTTGTTCTCGTTGATATTTGAGTAGTTATGGCTTTGAGATGGCAATCTGCGATTGTGCGTGTTTCCATTATGAAGTTAATGGAGCTTTCTGATTTTGATATTCGCAGTTAGGCCATTTTGATGTATACTGTTCTTTATGATTGACCCTTCACTAATGCACTGCCCTCACTGATTAGTTATGTGCAAGACCGACAGCCAAAATAACGAGGGAGCACAAAAATGAGAAACAGGAAAACACCCAGAACAACAGTTTACAGTCAAAATGCAAAATAACATTTCTGAGGGGTTCTGCCTTTGATTTGATTGTTCAGTGATTGCTTGCCTTGTTTTTTACATGCATATCCTAAGATCTGCAAAGTGTCCTGTGGCAAAATCTGTTCCTCTGGCTGATTGCACATGAAGAGATACCCACAGCAGGCGCTGTACACATTCATAAATTTGAACTTCCATAGAAACGACTGTTAACCGTTCTTTCACACGTGTGCTATTAACCTAGCTCATATTCATGTTAGATTAGCTACAGAATAGGTAAAACTGAAAGGGTTAAAGGTGAATGAATGGTTGCTAATAGGGGAAGGAAATAGCTGCAGAGGCTTTTGATATTTGAAAGCTATCAATCAACACACACAGAAATCCACTTGCTGAATGCAGGTTGTGAGCATGCAGTGTTAACCAACCCACTTTAAAGAGTGTCGCCACTTTATGTGGTCCTAGTACACACAGTATGTGTGTTACTCAACCTAGTGACTTAGTTGACCAATTTCAAGCTTATGCAAGTTTAGACTGTTGGTGTTAATCTTTTTCAACACTGCGTCTGACTGATCTCCCAGTGCAAATAACACAAGCTACAGGCTTCTGCATACTTCCCTCATGTTTCCCAGAGTGGTAAAACAGAGTTCAGTTAAAGTTAATTCTTATGCAGCATGGATTGTGTGGAGCAACTTGTTCTTAAAAACCAGAAACGATTTCTTTTTTCAGTAAAAATTCAAGTCTGCAATGCAAATATCCTACATCTGTGCTGATGTCTATTTTTTTAAACCTTCTGCTCTAGTGTTGAGTTGGGATTTTGTATTTGTGGCTTACTACAAAAAAAAAAAAAAACAGGATACTGCATTTCATTATTTGATATCCCACTTTCTTCTCGGAGGTTGCCTAAATCAGTGCATTTTATTATCTGCCTCAGCGGGACATATTTGCAGCTTACACTGGTAATTTTCTGGAGATATATGGCTTGGACATGTTCCAACAACTGGAACCAGTAAAAAAGTGCTTCTCTTTAGAATGTGACATTAAGTCTATTTCTGAACTGAAGTACTGGTTTGTTGTTTATTTCAAGGGTGATACCGACCACATGTATAGTCATATGGGGATTTTCATGTCTAGTAGATTGCAAAGTTTATTTAAGAAACATTACATGTGAAATAACGGTAGTATAAATCCATTACAATTGGGTTTTGGATTTCTGCTGTAGGTAACCCTTTTATTTCTTGTGTTCTGTTTCTTTCACTATTGCTATTTTAGTAGATTCTCATTTACCTGGCTGGGGTCTGCAGCAGTTGTTTCTGGCCCCGCTACAGCTATGAGTTAGTAAATGGAAATCTCTATTTGAAATCACCGTTGTGTAGGGCACAGAACTACACTCCTGGGTGGGCATTTCTTAAACCACCTCAAAAATACATGGTTACATACGCTATAGTGCAGGGACAAACATACGTGTTTTCAGTATTCTTTAAAAATTGAAAAGAATAATCAAATAGTCTTCAATTCAAAACAAAATAGCTGGAACCCCATCAGCTGTAAAGTCAGGTATACATTTTGTGATCCGGTAAAACCTGTATAATCCGGCCCGTCTGCAAAGCGGCATTCTGTAGAATTGACATTAATTGCATGATCCCCTCTCCGGCATGATTGGTGAGTCTTGTCTGCCTAAAACCAGCGGGAATCGGACTGTGCACTCCAGCACCAAGTCTTGCCATTTCTTTTCTAATTTATAATGAGGTGTGTTTTGTATGTGTGCACATGTCCTGCTGGGATGGTGAAATTAATACACTAATTGAATTGCAGGGTATACCTGCACAGCACCTGTTCAAATAATTTTTCTTAGGTTTTATTATATAAACGTACCATTTATGCCACCGAAAGCATTTCAAGCAGTGTTTGTACTGTATAAATAGTCAACTCTATAGGAGTTAATACTAGGGATCGTAAGCAAATCCCAGCCTTAAGATTCTGCCCAAGTTTATCAAGCAAATATTACCATTCGGGACAAAATTAAAATATATTTCCCTTATCTGAGCTCAAGTATTGTCAAGTATTGTCAGCACAACTTGGGCTGCTGCTGCTGTGGGAAATTCTACAGTAACTCCAGGTTCCCAAGGAAAACCACTGATTCATATGAGACCAAGGACTATATAATTTAGTTTTTTTTCCCAGAACTACTTTGGGAGAGAACACATTTTTAAATGACCAGTGCTGGCCTTTGTGAAAGGCAATGAATAACACGGCCTGTTGAATTGCAGTACGTGGGAAGCACAACATATGATCTTTTAAATATTTGAAGAATGCATAGCCAGAAACCAAAGTTAGTTCACTGTATTGTTGTTGTGTTTTTTTTTTTGTTGTGGTTTTTGTTTTTTTTTAGTCATAGAAACTGTTCCCACATGAAATCCCCCTAAACTATAACTTGATTCAAAATTAAATTGAGTGCAGTTAACCTTAAAAGCTCCAGTGTCCCACATAGTGGGCCCTATTCACAAAACTGTAAGACTGTTTTCAGGAATGTTGTTAAAGAGAGTTTAATGATAGAAACATATTTAAAGAACAGTCCTTGTCTTCTCTCTAACCCTAGTGCTGATCCACCCACACTCGTTAATACGATGGACCTCTTTCTCCTCAGATGAAGGGCCTCCCTGCACCTGCCCCCTGTGCACCTCCGATAAAGGAAGCTGCGTTCCTGCCTGCGAGGGCCTGCAGCTCTCTAAAGAGCTGGGAGCCACCTATCTGGAGCTGCACACTCTCAATGACTTCTATGCAGGGAAATACTTTGGAGGAGTGGTAGGATAAAATGAATGTGTAATTTTGTAATCGTCCAGCTTTGTTAGGTTACATAGACCTTTGTATACAAGTATTCAGCCACTCGCCTAGGAGTGACCACTGCCATATGACAAATATAGAAATAAATACTAAGGTTCTGTAAAGAGATACCATATGAGAGTTAATGGACAAAATCATGCCGTCTCCCAAGCTACAAAATGTTATTAAAAGAGAAGCATGCTTTGTTTCAGTGGTCTTGAATGCAAACATGAATTCAACATCTATTGATTTCTGACTCTATGTGGCAGAGCAAGAGCTCTGCCTGTAAATAGTACGAGTGTTTTGGTGGAGGTTGGCAGGGAGGGGGTTAATTCCTGTCCTGAGAGAGACTTGTTTTTGTTTAACATTTTATATTGGCTCGGTGAGCTCTTTTTTTTTTGTTAATTTTTATTTATTAAAATAAACCTGCAGTTCTGAGTCTCCTTTCTGCCTCTTGACTACCTTAGACACCTGGCTGTTCTACCATACTGTACTATATTAAATTCTTATTGCATGTGCTCAAATACTGTGTTAGTTTTATTTTTCTCAAGTCTAACATGTCTGTTTATTTTTGGTGGGACTACTTTAAATGTGTGGATAGAAATTTAATGGTATGTCCTTCTTGGCTTATGTAACAGGACTGAGGCTGGGCTCGAACTGGCGACATGACACACCACAAGCGTGCATCTTAACCGCAGTGTCTGCATTCATGGTTTTAGCGCTTTTAACCTTGTCTCATCTCGCTGACAGGGGACAGGGCAGAATCTGTAAGGGCAGTGTATCGCACAACACTGCCCGCTCCACTTAGATGCCTCCCCTTTTGATATTCTATTCTGTCATATGGATATTAAGCCCTTGCTTAGCGCTCCTTTTCAAGTTCTTTTAACAGCACTGTTTCATAGGTTTCGTTTGCTTTGCTTTGTATGCAGTTTGAGTAAGATAACCTGTAATCAGTGTGTGCACTAAACAACGCTCTGTGTCCATTTGCAGTTGGAGTACTTTATTGTGCAGTGTTTAAATCAGAAGTCATCAGAAAAAAATAAGAAAAAGAGGCGGAAATCCAATGGGCCTAACCCTCCTCGGTTAGAACAGCCAGGTAGGATGAATCACATACTAGTTTTGCATTTGAAGATTGCCTCAGAGCAGAGTTCTATTCTGATAAAACCATGATCCCCCATCTATGTACTGAACAGGCCTAACATTGATTTGCATTTCAGGCTCCAAGGCTTCAGTATTCTGTGAATTGCAAATACATATATACCACCAAATAATGCAGCATCACATTAAAGAGAGCACACTCTAAGGGAATGCTTGAGATCCCTGGTCCGAATAGCATCCCTTCCATGAAACCTACTCTCCTATTTCAGCCAAGTTGCCGACTGTGAAGGCAGAGGACTCCAGCTATAGCTCTGACTTGCTGAAGCTGCTGGGAAGCTCGCAGTGCGCGGACGTGACTTTCTGTTCAGAGGGCCACGGCAGAGAACTGGCACGGGCACACAAGGTGGTCTTGTGCTCTGCCAGTCCAGTGTTTTTGCTGCTGCTCGGGGTGGTGGCTGGGGCAGCAGGTGAGGAATCCTGCAGCCCCTCTGCAGTAAAGGCCGCTCTGAATCTCTTCTCAGTGAGGGACAGTAGCACTGGGTTCCCCACAGACCCCACCACCCGAAGCAGGCATCCCGGTGGCACTCCCACTCGGGTCTTTGTCAAGGATCCCCTCTTGTGCTCATGCCTGTCAGAGACTCTGCGGTTTGTGTATTCAGGTATGGCTCTTTTCCTTCTCGTTTTTGGTGTTGTGATTGGAAGCAGTAGCCTTGTATTTTGCCTGTTCCAATAATCCTGTCGGGTGATTTTGAACTCACAAGTAATACCCTGTTTCAAACTGGAACAATATGCCCCTCGTGGATCAATAAGAAAACTACACGGAACACGAGTGGCATTTTTGGATTGTGGCATGGGGACAAGTTAAGGGTTACACTCCAGACATGTTTGAGATCTCTAAACATAGTGCTTTTAACTTCTGAGTTTTGTTTATTTTATCCTTTTTTATAAATTTAGTTGTTGCCAATTTTTGTTATTTTCTCCCAGTTTGAAATGCCCAATTATTATTTAGGCTCGGCTCACCGCTACCACCCCTGCGCTGACTCAGGAGTGGCAAAGATGAAAACACGCTGTCCTCCGAAGCATGTGCCGTCAGCCTACCGCTACTTTACACACTGCGGATTCACCACGCAGCCACTCAGGAGCTAGAGCGTCGGAGGACAACGCAGCTCCCGGGCAAGCCTGCAGGCGCCCGGCCAGACTACAGGGGTTGCTGGTGCACGGTGAGCCGTGAGCCGAGGACACCCTGGCTGGCCTAGACCCCCCCCACCCCCGGCGATGCTCAGCCAATTGAGCGCCAACTCCTAGGAACTCCCGTCCACAGTCGGCTGTGTCCAGGCTATAGAGCACATCATGCACTCGCGCAGAGTGCCTTTACTGGATGCGCCACTCGGGAGCACCCTACTTCTGAGTTTTAAAAAGTCACGAGGAAACAGAAAAAGATATGCAATGTGATTCTTAACAACAAGAAAAGACATTAGTTCAGATAGCAACTGATATTTCAGACCAACTTATTCTTTGATGACCCTTCCAGAATTCTCATAGACACCCCCGCTTAACTTTTAACCTGCCAGTACATTCTGAAAAAGGTTACAATTTTACTGTTCTTGTAATTTATCTGAATGTTGGAGCTGAACACGGATTTGTGTGAAACAGGAGCCTCCCAGTGGAATGAGCTGGAAGAGTCTATCAGGAAAAGGCTGAAGAGTGTACAAGAAATTGAGGAACTGCTTGGCAAAGTCAAATTTCTTCTTGGCTATGAAAAGGTACTAAGCAGCGTGCCCTGGGATACAATGCCATCTGTTGAGCACTTTTGTGAAAAACAAATAGTCATGGCTGTACTAGCTATGAGGACACTGAGGTCGTTTCCTCGATTTGTTTTTTTGCATCATCAGTGATGATGCTTGTGTAAAAATTCTGGTAACGTACAAAAGACTCCTTCATTTTCTCTGTTGGTTTGCCACTTAACATAGATTTGGAGGTTGAATAGTAAATACCAAGCAGTCATATGAATACTGCAGCTATAGCTTTAACCTAGTAGAATGGCAGCTCTGCTTATGGCCCACTGAGCTGCATTCCCAGCCATGATGATTGTATTTGTCTGCCTCACAGTTATCTGTTCCTCATAATTGCATGGATTGTACAGTCAGCTGCACTTGTAAAACTTTGGCCTGAGACTTGGTGACTGTAAAACTACACCCATCATCCGTCCAATTGGAATTGTATTGTGCATCCTCTGCTTTTTTTTTTTTTTTTTTTTTTTTAGTGTTCCAGTAATACCCTCCAGTTTTTAAAGAAATATACAATTTTACCTATTTGTATCCTGTGTTGTCAAAATAGCACACAAGCCATATTATTTTGGTCATTTTCTTCCCACATCATGTACCATAAACCCCCCTGGGGAATATATTCCTCCCCAGGAGAAGAGAAGCATCATCGCTGTGAATCCAGATCAGGCTCGTGGTTGTTTTCTAGTCCCACTCGTTATAATCGAAGAACCAACATATAGTAGTTGTAGGAGGGAGCATAATACACTAATGTACGATGAATTTAGTTCTACAGTTTGGTCAACACTGGTTGCAATGCGTGAGATCCTTGTAATAGCTGTAGACACAGCCATTATCTGCTGATTATCTCTCGTGTCTCGCTCCTGCAGGGTTCCACTGAGCAAGCGCCTCTCAGACACTCCACGTGTCACAGTACCCCTCTTGGACATTTCTTTAACTCCCCGGTCTTGACAGATGTCATCTTTAAGGTTCAAGGTAAATCTCTTTTTCTTGTACTGCCCTTTTGCAAGTTTCAAACATCAATGTGCTGTTATACTTGCCTTACTATGCAGCTGAATGAACCGCACTGCGTGTAGCTCCAGATACATCCTTTTGACAGCCTGGATAACAAGCCTCTTGTTTAAGATATCATTTTATTGTCACTTCAGTTACGGGCTGGTCAATGCTATGCAGTATTTGTACAAACCTCAATTGTGGACCTGCTGGAGAAATCCCCTGCAGCAGTACCTGCGAGAGGTAGTCCTGGCTGACTCATACCACAGCAATGAGGAAAAGCCATTTGTCTTTCCATAAGTGTGTGTCTCAAAATCAGAAAAATCTGACTGGCCTCACAGGACTCTGTGATCATATCCAGGGCCACAAAGCCTCCAGAGGCTATCCAGCATGTTTACTGTGTTCAGACTGCCGTCACTATTTGCTGTTCTGTTACAGGGGTTTTGATGCCGGCGCACAGAGCAGTACTGGCAGCTCGCTGTGAGGTAATGGCTGCCATGTTTAATGGGAACTATGCAGAGGCAAACAGCAGTGTGGTGCCTATCCACAGCGTTTCCAAAGATACCTTCCTGTCCTTCCTGGAATACCTCTATACTGACACCTGCTGTCCAGGTAGGTGAAATGCAGTTTGCCGAAAGCCTGTTTAATTCAACTAGTTGGGCCATTTTTGACAGTAAACTATACTTTTATTGTGTACGTCTCCTTTGTATTTTATGTGAAAGTCAGGTATCACTGTATTTACATCTTAAAATTACAAATTAGCAGCTCTGTATGTACTCCTTGAGTAAACTGCTGGGAGTGTTTAGTTTGGAGTCCAGCACCAGAATTTTTAGAAGAGTTTTTAATTGAGGATTTCTGAAGCAAGGTGTCAGTTCAGAAAGAGACAACTGCATGATCATGATAAAAAATGTAACTATATATATATATATATATATATATATATATATATATATATATATATATATATATATATATATATATATATATATATATATATATATATATATATATATATAAGGTGTGAACACTCAAGGTAATGTTGTGTTCAATTCTCTCAGCCAGCGTTTCCCAGGCGACAGCCCTGCTGGTCTGTGCTGAGATGTACCAGGTGCCCCGGCTCCAGCACATCTGTGAAGTCTGTATCATTACACATCTACAGAGCATGCCCAGCAGAGAGCTGGCATCCACCAACCTCAGTGTGGTCAACCTGCTCAGAAAGGCAAAGGTGAGCATCTTCAAGCCATTCAGATATAGAGATGCACCATGAACCTTCCTAGAGCTCTGTAGTTCTGCGAATGAGAAAAGCTTGAAGCGATGCAATTTGGAACATGCAAACTCCTTTTACAGAGGATCTTTTCATTCTCAATGTTTCAAAGTGTGTTAAACTTAGGAGAATGTTTATAAACAAAAAGCATTCCCTAAAACAGTCCTTGAGTTTATTTTTCAATGGGGGTCCATTAATATGGAGCAAGAATGAAGTCATTCCACACGCTGTGGGTGTCTGGATAAAAACTCATTAGCTACTGTTTGGAATTGCTTGTGCAGCCTCTGTTTTTAGTTGTCATTTTTGTTTTTTTAATTTCAAATCAAGCTACAGCAGGTGGATATTTATATGTAGATGGTCTGTAGCAATACCTGTCAAAGGCGTGTTTCATGCATACTTCTTCAGGCCAGTGGGAGAAAGCATGGCTGGAATAATACCTTCACAGCTGCAGTACAAAGCACCTCATTCAGCAGTGCCTGCGTGCTGTAAGAAAGTGACCATGCTGACTCATAGAAAACTTACACACAGTTCTCTGCCAGCCACAACTTAGAACAGCTGCATAACGAAAGGATCCCGTTGATTGTGATGCTCCATTCTGAGGTTGATTCCGTCTCTATCTCATTTAGGTTTTTTAATTTTTTTTACAATGCAGAATATAACCAACATTCTAAGCTTTTCTTTAAAAATGTAATAAAATGGCAATACTTCCTGTGAGGGACTGACCGAACGTTAAGCCATTGTCCTCGTTTGAGGACAGGCTGCTTTGTAATTGTTTTGAAGCATTTTTAACTGGCATCTACCTGTTCTTTGAATGTTCTCTTTAACTCAAGTGTTACTCTAATTTTATTAACCACAAAAGTGATGTCTAAATGTAACTCTTCATTCTGTAAATATGCCCTTTAGATGCTTTTGATGCCTCTATATAAAATAAACTGAAGCCTAAAAAAAGTCTAATTTGACTGTCCTCGATATAGGACGCAGCAGCTTGTAGATGAGATCAGTCTTTTCGATGGCTATAGCTACAGAACCCCAACATACTCAAAAAACAGAACTCCAATACTGAGAGACAGTATGTAAGTTAGGTTATAAAAAATACATGCGTGTTCAGTAGCACTTTAACAAAACTCTGATACAACTACTGTCAGACTATTGATTGTTGATAAACTGTATCACGTGAGAGTAATTGTGTTGAATAGTCTCAAGTATTTGCTTACAAAGTTCCAGAATGATGTTAATAATTGCCACTTGGTATTCTGAAGCAGTCTACTTTCTCTCTTTCTCTTAATGATTTGCTGTTTAGTTTCACAATGCTGTGCAGCTATCCGCCTGGCTACTTCATTTTATTGCCAGTAGCTACCTCATCTTCAGTCAGAAACCAGACTTCTTGGATCTTGCGGGTAAGATTACATGTTGTCACTGGTCCCTGCCAATCACTGTGCATCTGGGGCACAGTCCATGTATTTTACTTGATCACTGGAAAGCAACAGTGATTACAGTAATGCTAACACAGTACTTAACTATAGACTCTTTGCAAATTCCCATGCTGTGACATTGTTACTGGCAGATTGCAACACACTGCCACCTGTTGTCCACTTCTGGAACAACAAACAAGGGAAACCAATATTTTTAAATCCAAGTTTACTAGTCTGTTTGTTAAATGATAATTTAAATCCTATTTGCATTGCTGGTCTCTAGGTTACTCTTTCTCCCTTGTTTTCTTAAAAAAAAAAAAAAAAAAATGTTTATGGCTTAAATATTCCATATTGTGTATCAATTTTAATGAAGACCCCTTTATAAGACAAGTTTTTGATGCAGCTTCATTTTTTTTGACATACACAAAAAAAGTTTCAGTGCTTTTTTAAATGTCATTACCTCATACTACCTTAACGCTATCACTAAAGATACACTGCTGAATCCTGGAGCCTGTGCCATTGGTCCCACGGGTCTGATGCACATGATTCGGTGTAACCAACTGTTACTGTATTGTAGCAAACAGCTTTGTGTTGCTTGAATAAGAAATACAGAGAGCAGATAACTTCAAATCAAGGTTTATTTGGATGGGATTTCTAGTCAGGCTGCTGTGGGTCATCACCCCCCTCCTCACTGCATGATGTCTCATTCTTTTTCAGAGGATGAGAGGGATTTCATAGAGGAGCACAGGTGGCCCTCCAGCCGGTACGTGCAGGAGCTCGCTGAATTCAGGCAACACGTTCAGGTCCGGAGATTGCTCTGTACAGTCATGTGACCAGGACCAGCAGCTGAAAAACACCAAACCTGAGAGAATGACATTGAGGCAGCAGTAAGGTGTCCTCTGTAACCGACTTCAAAATAAACACAGATCATTTAACAAATGTGTGTAATCCCTTGCAAAAATATATTTAACTCTGCAAGAAGATCTGAATGCAAAAAAACCTGTACACTTTGAACTGAGTTACAGCGGTACTAATTTAAGCACAGTGTAAAACCAGGAAACACATATTTAAAAAACAAAATAGTCCAAATTTATACAGAAAGCCCGCATGTTTAAAATGGAGTGTATACATTTCCCTTGCGTGTTTGCAGTCATTCTCGGTGGCTGTGGGTTCTGTTGCTCCAGTATTGCACAGGTATTACCACCTGTCTCTCGATTTCGCCTCTTCCTGGCTTTGAGCTTGTCTGGAGAATCCAAAGTGCCGGCACTCAACAGCCTTCCTCAATCCATCCAAATCATGTGACGCTGTGCCTTTTCAGCTCTCTGTCTAGAAACGATGGGGCTGGGAGAGATGAAACTGACATTAAGCCATTTTCTCTCTAAGCAGTTTGTCTATTAAAAATGTTTTTCCATGATGTATTTAACAGATATATTGCCTCTTTGTTTTAATGACGCACTGAATTCTAATGCTACAAGTCTCGGTTATTGATGTCAAGGTTCAGGTTCGTCTTTATGTTGCACTGTCTGGATATTGGGTTTGATTTGATCAGCGGAGACCACGCAGGGATAAGCCACAGGATTATACTGGAGCATTTTACTGCTCTGGATTGCACCACATAGCCATGAGTATCCAGGAAATCCCTCGGGTTAGAAATCTGATTTCCTTTGAGCCTTAGCTGTATGTCCAGCATTCCGTTACCTAGAAGGAGCAGACACTGTGCTGGGTATTCTACGTATGGAATATTATTTGTTTCGAACATATCTGATACTGCTATTTTAAACGGCACGATCGTGTCTACAAGTCAAGTTCCACACAGCTTGTTGCGTTAGCTGGTTTGGAATTAAAACTTGTACATTTGTCCAGTTAAATCTTCCAAGCTACCAAACCTTTTGAAACAAATATCTTGAATGGTCTGTTTAAACATTAAGCATACCACAGTGTTATTAAAGAAGCATTAGCCTTTGGGAAACGATTCGGTTCTGCTTGGTTTATCTTTCACACATATTGCATTTAATTTAATATGTATTGTCATGTGTAATGATTTAATCAGAACAATCTCACTGCAATAGGAGTATGTACTGTATAACAAGACATGTGGGCCAGGTCTTCAGCTGATGCTGTGAAACGATTTCCTGTGCTTAACTACCCTAATCTATTGCCTATGAGATCAGATATTACTACAAACCTAGCAGGGATCAGATAGACAATGGCACACTGTCCTCTTTACTGTGCTTATTTTTCATCTCAGAATATACCTGGGCCTCCAAAGTTACTTGAGCATATGTCAAGGAAGGATTCAGGATGCATTTTAATTGGATATAGGCTATATCAGATTATAACAGGTTTTATTCACTGCAGAATAGTCGGCATGCATTTTAATCAGGTATATATCAGATTATAATAGGTTTTATTCACTGCAGAATACCACTTATTTCAGACCTAAGATTGCTGATTTTTTTCAATAGCCCCCTTAGCTTTTAATCACAGTTTTGTAAATTCTAGACCTGTGTGTTTTAGTTTTTCAAAATATTCCCCAAACCTGTTTTACTTGACGGTCCAGTTCATCCAATACCAACATGATGTGAATTAGAATCTAATTATTTTAGTCTGATGGTTGTATCAGAGATTCATATCGGAAAATAAAAATCTACCCTTAAAGGACAGTGCAAATATTGTGATGGGGCACTAAACTTACATCTCAAAGAAATCTGCACATCAGAAACAATACTTCCATCTTGCAATTTGTTTTTTAAATTCTGTATTTTATTAAGGAGGAAAACAGCTAACTCTAGAAATTGTTTTAATTTTTCTAACTGACAAATAAATGTTCCTGTTTTAACCTTCCCTTGTTAAGTGCTTGATTTGTTCACTCCACTCTTCCTGCAAGGTGAGGACGACACCACAGAACTGAAAGGTTTTCAGTGACAGACACTCTCTCAAGCTGTGCAGGTCTCTTCATTAGACACTGCTTGCTGTGCTCCACACAACTGAAAAGCCCCTTTCACACAGACTGGTTGTTACAACTCAAAGCTGGCACTGAAATGGCATGTTGCGAGGTAGTTCAGACACAGCACAGATCCGTCTTAAGGGCCAGTGTAAAGAGCTATGCTGGCACTGAAGCACTGTAGTGGCCGTGGATTTAAAAGGCAGCAGCCAACATGACTGTATATCTAACATACATAGAAGAACGCATCACGTGTTGGCGTTCCCTTAGCGTTCACACGAGCATTCCTTTATATCCATGGTGTTTTTGCTCTCTGCTGTTGTCTGAACGGCTGAAATTTCTTTCTTAATGCTACTGCATTGCCACCTTTGCAAATGCGAGCCCTACAGTGTGCCTGAAGCTCCTGCAATGTGGAACGTTACACACTGTTGTACTGTGTAATATAACTGAAAATAAAAAGCAAGCAAACTGCTGCCAAATCCACTCTGCGTAGCCATTAGAACGATCTGTTGACAGACAGGTTTGAAAGTGGGTCTGTCCTGATCCCTTTGGTTGCGTAAAAGGGTTATGATGGGATTACACTGACACAGACACTGCAATGCTGTGCTGTGTGAACGGGTGCTTTTAAGAACGGGTGAGATGTCTCTGAGGTGGTTCAGTCATGGCAGCTGTGTGTGACAGTGGTTAAACCAGTGTATCACACGTATGCTGAGACTTACCCAAGCATATGTGTTCATCACTGCAAGGCTCCGATTGCCTCCAGCATTTCCTGTAACTTGCCACTCCTGTCCAGACCATCCACGTCACTGCCACCCCCAATGCACTCCTCCCCAATGAACACACGGGGTACCTTGGGACAGAGCGGAAGATCAGGGGCTGGGAAGTGATTCAATCACAAAGGCACCAACAGCTGCTAATTACACACTGACACAGTGGAGACCTGATCGAGTCTGAATTAACACGATTAAAAACCCAAGGTGCAAGGGCATCTCGTTCTCAAGCTCCTTCACTTCTTTGAAAATCTAAGCCTGATTTGGCCTCTCACTAGACAGCAGTTTAGAACTCTTTTTAGTTTGTTGTGGGTTTTTTTGTTTAGCGCTCGGGGTGCCTGTACATGGAGAATGAAATTAAAAATGAAAATGAAATAGCTATGGGATGGGATGATAATAAAAAGGTCCTTACAAAAATACAGCTGGAAACTGAGTAAAACCCTTGAATGGCTGGTTTCATGGACCCTGGTATAACTAATCTTGCACTAACTAATGTCTTTTAGGTAAAGTTTGAAAGAAAACTAAACAAAAAAATGAAGTACAGTATATTGTTGAGTTAACCTCATGTTTAACTGCTAGTGGGTGATACAAAACAAAATCAAAGGCAACTAAGACTATCTCCTATACTAAATGTGAAGTGTGTGGTCTGTATAATCAATGTGGCAGTGAACTGGTTCAACCTGGACAACTGTAATGGAACCGAACACAGAAACATAGAACACAGTTATGTACCACATGCTGTAATGATCCACCAGTAAGGACCTGGGGCTGGATGTCTTGTGCAAAGTATATTCTCAGTAATGAGTCATATACAGTAAATATTCAAAGGGAAACATCAGTAATTTCACAGTCTTTGATACTTCCAAGTGCCTGCTTACAAAAGATTTTTACAGATACTGGCATGTCATCACAAACCCTATCTACAGAATGATAATGTTCTGTACTCCGCCCCATATAAATGACCTTACACCGGTCTGGCACGCACTGGTGGGTCTGTGTTTGGAAAACCTTTTATAATAACTGTATAACCACTGTATTCAGTGGAATCTATCTGCCATTCACTTTCATTGCGCATCCAAGCCCTGTGATCATGCCATAGATACAGGACACTGTACAGTTTGAATAAACAAACGAGTCCATGCGTTGATAATGTCGAATCCATAACAACAGCCTGTAGTACAATAATAATAATAATTCACATCTTACTTATATATATATATATATATATATATATATATATATATATATATATATATATATATACCCCTCTGAGCTAATATATATATATATATATATATATATATATATATATATATATATATATATATATATGAAAGCTATTATCTATCTCTGTGTTTTAATACAGTTTGAAATACACTATTCACTGAAATATTAAAGCGTACACAATACTTGTTTTGGCATTACTGTGAATGGCTGCCTTCTTTCCTTATAAGAACAGTTTAATTAAACTTACGGTCCTGGCTCCAGTTTTCTCCAGGAAGTAATCCTGGATGCAGCCCATGTCCTTTCGCTTGCTGATGTCGATGAACTCCAGATGGCCTTCTTTAAATTTGTACTTTGACAACACGTCCTTCGCCAATACACAAAAAGAGCACGTAGGCTTCATGAACAAAATCACCTTGTCTCCTTTTATTTGACTCTCTACAAACTGCTGCGCCATTTTCAGCCTGTGTGTTTAAAACAATGGACAAGATGGCCTAACAATAAGACCCCGTCGTGTTTGCGAAGACTGATTTACAAAAAGGATTTCTGTTTGTACCACTCCCACTTCAGGGGCCGGCCTCCGCAAAAAAAAAAAAAACATCCCAGAGTTTGCTGTTCGTAAAGAGGCAGGAATTATACCATGTCTGGGCACATTTCAATGCGCAAAACGTTGCTCCATGGATTTGATTATACACATTACCAAACAATGACGGTCTCTGGTGAATGCAACATCGCCACGATCGTGACATAATTGCATGGCATGACAATACCTCCATACCACAGTTGTTATAGTAACAATATATAGAAGTACTTTTTATAAAAATATATTGGTACAATTGCAATATTGTTTCTGGATGATTAAAACACTGGAATCCCTTTGGTTTTAAATGTTTTTTCATCCCCTCACTATTATGTACTGTAGTTGGACTTTCGTCTTTCAATTGAAGTCTCTAACGTCACATTACTACAGAGCAACCCTCCCTTCTCTCCGTGTTAGCTCAGCACATACAATCTTTGTAGAACAAAGACGACTCATTCACTTTGTAGATGCACACGTTACAGCACTGCTCCAGGTTAAAGACAGTTCTCAGTTTACTTGCCTTACTGTTATTGTTTCACGTCCCAGGTCACTGGCTGCAAAGCATGTCAGTCAATATGACAAGCCAAGAAGGGGTGGGGACAATTTCGCTCTCCAGCAAGGAGCTTTAACCTTTAACCTAGTGTTGTACCATATAATGCTTGCTATAACACGTGTTTCTTTCCAAGTCAAGTTGTAATTTAATTCAAAACCTTGGAGGTGCCCACCCGATGAACCCTGCGAAGTGCCCCACCCAGTTCAGCCCATTCCAGACCGCTGCCATGCTGAGCCCTGAAACCCTGACTAGACCCAAAACAGTGTTTCTATCTATCCTTTTATGGAATGCCCCTCAGGGTTATTGTCATTACTTTATGTTGCCACCAGATGGCAGCCTCTGCAAAGACATGGATGACATCTGTTAAAAAAATCTGATATTTGCTGGTCATTTTTGTTTTTTAAATAGTTTATAAATAGACTATTACCTATGAACTTACCATTAACCATAATACACTTGCAGTTGGAGATCTGGGCTCAGTTCAGTTTGGTGCTCTCACACCCTTAACTGGTTCTTACTTTAACAGGGAGAATTATAGTCTCTCTAGTTGCCTGGCGATCCTGAGGGTGTGGTCACAGAGTTGTTTTTTTCAGCTCTAGTACAAGACTGTTACAAGACTGGCACGTGAACCAGCCTTTAGTGGACTTTACTCCACACAAAACCAGCACACGATTTGGCACAATAAGTCTCTGACATGGTAGGTTGCTCTTTGCATGAGGATTGAGGTCCCTGAAGCAGGATTACAGTCAAGGGACCTTCTGTTGATACTGTCAAAACCTTGAGACTCCCTGATCCGTCACCCAAAACGGGAGGCCCTGACAGATACTATCCCTGCTTGGAAACCTGTCGCACAAATAACAATGCATTTCTTGAACATGCAGTCAATGTGAAAAAAGCACAAAATGGTCTTTGATAAATCCAAGTGTCAGACATTATTTTTATTGTTATTATTAGCATTGGAGCAAATATAGATTTTTCATCTTTCGAATATTCTTTCACATTGTAAAAGAATGTTCTGATATTCTTTTATTTTGAATTAGCTGGTAAACAAAAGTTTATTTCACATTTTAAGCACAGTTTGTTTGAGTATTCAGATAATGGTCCTAGACCTCAGGTATACATTGCCTTGGATATTCTTACTCAGTCATGACAAGAGCTTAAGAAAAACAAGTTTATTGCAGTTTATTTTGTAACATTGCATCTGGTGAAAATGTATCTCTGGGGAAAAAAAATCCAACTGTCAAAAAAAGCTGGAAATAGAGCAAAGTCTACAACTGGTGAATGCAGCACGCTGCCAGACTGGCTGGCTGTACCGGCAGCATATTAGAACTCCCAGCAAGATTAACTGTACTGTGAGCTGGTAAAAGGCAATTGATGGTCAGCTCTGTAACCTCCAGCCAATGGGATCTTTTTTCCAGTAGGGCCCAATTCCAGCACTGTAAACTGAGAAGCTTCTCTGGGCCTTTTCTACAAACCTAATAGGACTTCAGGCACAGGGCTACTTGTAAAGTTAGGTTTTCCTTTTTGTCCACCCAGCTGCACTTGGACTTTGTAGCTACTTTATTGATTTATTTACACTTGAGATGTTCCAGCTAAATTAGGCGATAGATAGCAGTTAAGTGTTCTTCCATATGTGAGCTCACTCGTGCTACGTGACACTCAAGCCTACTGCAGTATTTCAACACAAGATTAATGGGTGTATGCTCTGCTGCGGAAGAACACCACAAGACATCTGGAGTTCATCCAGAGAAAATGTTTTTTGGGGTAAAAATATGGAGCGGAGATGAAATAAAAAAGCAGAGTATCTAAAGGGCCAGGATCTATGTGGATATGAAGACATGGCCCAGCTTCACATTATCACTCAGCTCCTATTTCAATTCTGGTAACTTAAAAAGTAAAAGCTCCAACAATAACTTCTCTTACTCTTTTATAAATGGCTCCATGTTCTGCTGCTCCAATACTGAGCTACCATTGACCTGTTTTAAAGTTTTTATACAATGCCATCTGTAAGCCCCATCCTCGCCACATTTTTGTAGACAGGGCTACCAGTTGAAAGGTCACACTGTCACATGCTTTGAATGAGTCTATTCAGTCCCAGGAAATGTAAAAATGCAATTAAAAGGATATTCAAAGCAACTTACTCTTGATTTTAGCCACTCATTGCTACTATGAACTTATGGTTATTGTTAACAACTACTGACTCAGCCTGGAGGCCATTGTTTATTTTGGTCAGAAGGTTGACAGCAGTGCTGCTCACCTGTGGCTGTTCCGCTGCATTCCAAACCTAGGCCTTGTTCATACCTGACCTATATAGTTACTCAGTTGAACACATAGGTGCCATTAAATGGTTAACCGGGACTTCGTTCCAATCAATTTTTACTTGAAAAAAAATATATAAGCCCAAAGTAATGGCACTGTAGGACCAGAGTTGCCCGTACATACTGAACTACAAAAATAATAAAGTTTAAAAATAAATCCAATAAATATTACAAATGAGGGAAATGGCAAAATGTACAGCCTGTAAGAATGCAAAACTATATATGTATAGTGGTTGTAAAATGGGAATTGTTATGTAGTGGGTGTTTTTAAAAAATAGTGTCAAATGTTTCTTATAATAAAAGAATATGCTAAAAATATCCTGAAAATAGTATTTTTGCAGCACAAAATTGAAATATGTTCAAACTACACAAAATAAAAAGATAAGGCAAATAAATGGAAACATGAATATCATTTACAGAAAAAAAAAATAACTAAATAGGAATCATATTGAAATATATTCACATTGTCCCCCTTTTGATTTAAAAAAATAAATAAATAAATGGAAGATAAGAACACAGAGGCAAGTGCTTGAACTGCTGGGCAATGGATTTGCATAAAGCAACATTTTAAGTTCACGTGTTGCACCAGGAAGCCTGTTTGCTCTCTGGTGAATGGGAGGATGTGTTTAAACACTCAGCAACAGGAAGAGCCACAGGGCAGACGAGTACAATGTTTTCAACAGCATTCTCCATGAGACTGATCTGAACAGTGGGAGTTACAGTACAGACGCTTAAAAGGAGAAGGGTCTAGAAGATGGAGTTTTGCAAACCATGGCCAAAATTACAGTATTTACTATGAAAGCTGTTTCACCTTTAAATTGAGGTGTTTTTTTTGTTTCTTTTTTTAAAACAGCATAAAAGTCCTGTTTTAGCCCAACCACTACAAGAGACATTACCTGCTCCCTAAGACCTGTCATGAACTCATGAAGTAACCCCCTCCTCTCCCTTTCACCCCAGACCGTTAACAAGACACACATGTGCAAAAGTAGACATTTTATTGAACTGCTGCAATACATACACAGAAGGGCAGCCTTGGCTCATAAAAGGTTCCTGCTCTTGCAGCTTCTTTTCAAAAAATCTAATGGCCCAAATGAGAAATGGCTTAAATGTTTGGAGTGATGAAAATCACCATTAGCACTTATTTATATACTCTTTTTCTGAACTGACAGGACACTTCCAGGTTTTAGACTGCCTCCTAAATCCAGTTATCCAACTGCTTATTCCTTCACATTGCTACATCAAGGGTCACAGCTGTTTTCCAAAAATGTAGAAGTGCTGGCATATACTGCAGCTTTCTCCATCAGGATCGCTGAAGGAAAGGGAATCAGAAACACTTGTGCTAATAATTAGCTAGATGAAGACTTCAAAAGCTGCTGTGGAAAACATGCCAACTTGGTGGCATACTGTACATCAGCTGAGAACACAAGACTGAATGCAGTATGCTGGCTGTGGTTAGAGACAATGTGAACAGTTAAGGGGACGACCAAAAAATAAGAATGGAATGAACCGAAGTCACAGCACCCCCTTTCTACAGCTCTGGCAAAAAGTTTAGTATCACCTACAATTTTAGGATTGGAGATATATATATATATATATATATACACACACACACACACACACACACACACACACACACACTATATGAACATAATGTAGATTATTTAATGTATCACGTAAATCCAATAAACTACAAATCATGTTAGATTTCAAAAGGTAACATTTTTTCAATTAAAGTATATGGAAAACATTCAGCAGGTTTCATTGGACACTTGGCCATAGCTGTAAGTAGGTTGCATGATATTAGAGTTTGTGAATAAACACATTTAAAATGTATTGCAAAAGGAAATGTACATTTCTACTTTAGGATGAAAAAATGTATATTAATAAAGTGGATTTGCTAGAGGAACACTGCAACTTTGAAAAAGCAAAATGGTTCAATTTCTTGCCGATTGCTTTTAGTTTCCATCAGAGATTTAATGAACTGGACTGGTTTAGTTTTAGGCATAGGTTTAGTGCTCACAAGAAAGGATTCTCATTTGAGAATAAAAATAACACAATAAGCCTGGCATGATGTGGGGTTTGCCGCCACCATGCAATACCACATTGCACTTGCCAGAATCACAGTGAATTCAAGCTTTTAAGACACACACTGAACTAAACCGGGCAGTTAAAGATATGTGCCCCCTTTTAATGCCAGAGGCACTGTGCTGGTTTTACCCTGTCCATTTTCCTAACAAAAAAAAAAAAAAAAAAAAAAAAAATACATAAAAAAACAACCTTGAAATGCTTCTTACACAAAACAAACAAAAAAAAATGCAAGTTACGGGCATTTAATGTCCAGAACTCCAGGTAATACTATATATAATTACAATATATTAAAATTGTGGAAGGCTTAAATAAATCATATATTATTTGAGATTCTGCCAGTCACAGGCAAGGGGATAACATTTGCTATTTTTAAAAGGCCAGGCAAACATTGTTCAATCACGTTTGTTCTGGAAACAGCCTTTAATAGAAGGAGACTGGGCTACTGAGATGTTGCACCTTAACTGGTTGCAATTGGAATATAACCCATTGTACAAATGACTGAACTGAAGAGCTGCTTACTAATGCAGCACATCCAAGAAGGTAGAGAACTAAATACAAGGCTATTTTTGTGCAAGACAGAACCAATTCATTATCTTTGCTGAACAATTTTGACTGGCCTTTAGTGCAGATGAACATTTGATTGAAAATAAAAAAAAACAACAATGCACTCTCCAGCACCAGTGTTTTGCTCAACACAGTAAACCAGAAAACAAACAAAAAAAAACTACTTGTAAAAAGGCAACAATTCCATTTTTTTCCTTCTAAATAAATACCTAAACTAGTTGCTATTATTTCAATAGCACAGAAGCCAAGGCCAGAACAAGTACACAAAACCACGAGTAGTCTACTGCAGAGACTAAACGAGGCTGTGTGAAGTTCAGTTACCTCAGGTCTGTCTTCCATAGTATCCAAGTTACAGTGTGACATTCCATTGTGCTTGGATTACAACATCCCCTATCAAATGAGTTGCATATTTAAAGCTACACATTTTCAGCATTAAAATATTCTGGTTCAAGAAGTGACTGACACCACTATCCACATAATAAAATTATGAGCAACCACTCCAAAAAGTAGCGTGTCAGCAAATCATCTAAATGCTTCTCCATTTGCTGCAAAATGTGCAAGTACCTTGTGCAAGCCTCTGTTTATTTTAAGGTTACAGACTCCAATCAGAAAGATGCATTTGTGGTGAAATAAACAGATATCTAGCTCAGTTCATTTCTATTTGCACCGTCTGGTATACATTTGTCACAAACGCAGCCCGGTATTTATATCAAATCTTCATGCCCATTTGATTTCCACATAAATATCAAACTTGAAACTGGGTAGATTTTCTGGGTTACTGGTTCATACACAAAAACCCCTTGCTAACACTGGAGAGTAAACAGTTTTTCTAGATATACCAAAAGCAATTTGGCAAACATTCTAACATTCAGTTTTATAAACACAATGCTTCCCTTTTCAATAGGCAGCACTTTGAAAAGAAACAAAACAAAAAAGGACAATTAATAAATCTTAAGGTTCATCCACCCCAAGAACAGTGTTCCCATATAAACTTACTGTGATGGTTAAAAATCAAAAGAAAAAAAAAACAACAACTTTGTTATAGTACAGAAAAGATAGAACTGAAACTCAAAGTTTGTGCTATTCGATGATCACAGTATATTTTAAATACATCTGCTCTACAAATCCTGGTGATCAGGAGGAACACATTTGTTGAATACACAGTTCATGTAGGCGACGGCTTCTTTGCATAGAATTTCTCTTCTCAAAAATATATAGCAGTATACAAATGTCTCCTACGTGATTTCACACTTTTTTTTTTTTTTTTTTACTCCAAACTACAGATCTTTAAATCAACTTTCTTTTTCCTTTCCACAACAGGAAGTTACAAGTTTACAGGAAAATACCAACGACGACACTCTGTTTATCCTGAGTGTTTGGGCCTACTATGAGCAGCAGCTTTTTTATTTTATTTTAAATCCTGTTTTTACTTTTCTTTCCCCCATGCATGCATACAAGCACACCTCCTTGCACACACACACACCATCCCCCATACTTGGTAGGCCACCATGTGCTCCCCATTAGTCCAACAGACTGGGAAGCAGTGTAGATATTGGTTTTACTACAGAGTGTATATAAGCAAACATCTTAAGGCAACGTTTGCAATGAAGGGTTGACGTAGCATAATAAAAGGTTACTTTTGAGAAGTATAGGCTGTTTAGTGCCATATTACACAAATCGTCTACACCCTCCAGAACAAACTTCTAACACTTACTTTTTTAGTTTATCATTTTTGTGCAAATTGCTTCTGAAACCTCCTACCACTTAAGGCAAAGGGTTTGCATTAATAAGATCAAAGACAGACAGGTATAACAGACCTTTGTTTATCCAACCCCCTTTTCATTAGTGCCCCCCCCCCCACCACCGTTTTTGCCACATTAATAGTTTCTGCACACAATTCTCGCAACCATTGGATCCCCAATGTGGAGATACAGCTATTTTGCACAAACAAGTCTACTTTGAGAAAACCGGGATAAAAGGGAATTTGGGAGGGAGGAGAGCAGCTTTCAATTACTCAGGAATCCCAAAAAGAAAATGAAAACATTAAACAACTAAAAACATTAAAGCATTAATAAGGAAAATAAATTTACCTCAAGTCACCTGTTCCTGAAACTTTTGTATTCTTTAAAACAGAGTTTCAGTAATACCAATTCTAGAGTAACTTTGGAATTTCTTTTTAAATAAATAAGCGTTGTTTATTCACATCATCGTCCGGAGAAAGCAGGGGCTCCACAGAGCAGCCCCAGCGCTCTTAGTGTCACGGCTGTGCCCTCTGTTGGTCGAACTCTGCTATTAGTCTCTTAATGTGAGCCAGCTTGTTGTGGAGATACTCACACCTGCATTTCTCTTCATGGTAGTTGGGACAACTCTAAGGAAATTGAAAAGAGAGAAATAAATAGTTTTCCTCCCATAGTTCAGTTCTTATAAATGCTAATCCAGTACAGAGTGGAAGTTAGTTAAGCAGACCGCCATCTATTATCCAGACCACTACCTGGTCTCAACAAAACAAAGTACTTAACAAAATCAATAATTCTCCAGAATAATCACTTGCAACACATCCTAGTTACTTTCAGGATGTGGTTAATTTATCTACAAAATCAACTAAACCACAGAAGTTTAAAAAACAGATAAATGCTGACACAACAGATGATAAAAGCAGCATTAAGCACATTTTAATTACACTTAAGACATTTTCTTTGTGCGTGTAATAGTTGTTGTATTGCCAGCACTGCAGTTTTCTATATTTTGCCACAAATGCATATAAATATGGAGCACTATGCACTATATTCACAGAGCAAACAGACAAGTGTCAAATGAATGCCAATCTGTCCACTTAATACAGGATGAACACTGTTGTGCCTGTGTGAAACAACTAGCAGCTTGTGGTAAATGTACTACTCATCTAACAAAAAAGCTAAAAACACACAAACCATTTTCATTTTCTTATATTCTTGTAATACTTCTTCATGGATAATCTGAGAATGAAAAACACAATGTTACTTGACTAGAGGAGAATGATTAAAATGTACATCATAACTACTTGGTTCAATGGTATGCACAATGTAACTGTGCAATAAGATTTAACATCAGTGTAGAAGTCACTAATCCGATATAAAAATGTAGATACACCATGCAGGCACTTTCCCTAGCTGTTTGACAAATGGATCAGAGGTTTCACATGACAGTAACACAGGCTCTGTGATTCCTATCAGGTAAAGAATATTTAGAAGCGATTAATTCAGTCAGGCTCCAGGAAGACTATCCAGTGACGTCAAGTCAGTACCTGATGCTCCTTGGTGCCGGGGGGTACTCGTTTGCGCTCAGCATCAAGCTGTGCAAACCGTCGGGTGATGCTTTCCACTCTGCCATGCAGATTCCTGTACTCTTCATACTCTGCGTTGAAGTCGTCTTTGTACGTTTGACGTTGGCCAAGGGAGACAATTGCAGTGTACTTCCTGTTTAAAAAGAAAAAAACAGGAGTGAGATTTTTATTTTTTTATATATATATATATATATATATATATATATATATATATATATATATATATATATACACACATACACACACACACATACACACGTGTATGTGTATATATATATATATATATACACGCACGCTATATATATATATACCATATATATATATATATATATATATATATATATATATATATATATATATATATATATATATATATATATATATATATATATATATATATATATATATATATATACACACACACACACACACACACACACACACTGTGCCTTGCACAAGTATTCAAACCCCTGACCAATTCTCTCATACAAATGGTACACTGAAATTTCATTCTGTTTGATATTTTATTTTAAAACACCAACTCAGAATCAATTATTGTAAGGTGTCATTGGTTTTATATTGGGAAATACTTAAGAAAAATAAAAAACTGAAATATCTTGCTTGCATAAATATTCAACTCCTGTGCTGTGGAAGCTCCCAGTTTGCACCGATGAAAAGAAGTTGCCCTAACGAGGACACAATTACCTTACCATTGGCCTCCACCTGTGAACCATTAAAGTTGCTGTCACATTTTCTGGATAAAAACCCCACTGTTGAAGGGTCATTGGTAAGGCTGTGAATCTGAAGGAAAATTCAAATCAAAGAGCATTCTACAGAAGTTAGAGATAAAGTAATACAAATGCATAGATTAGGGAAAGGGTACAAAATAATATCCAAGTGTTTGCATATCCCAGTAAGCACAGTTGGATCAATACGAAGTGGAAGCTGCATCACACCACCCAGGCACTGCCAAGAAAAGGCCGTCCCTCAAAACTCAGCGCTCAAACAAGAAGGAGACTTGTGAGAGAAGCCACAGAGAGGCCAACAATCACTTTGAAGGAGCTACAGAGTTCAGTGGCTGGGAGTGGATTAATTGTGCACCAGTCAACCATATCAAGAGCTCTGCATAACACTGGTCTGTATGGGAGGGTGGCAAGAAAGAAGCCGTTACTCAAAAAGTACCATCTGAAAGCATGTCTGGAGTTTGTCAGAAAGCATGAGAGTGACCCAGCTGCGATATGGGAAAAGGTTTTGTGGTTAGATGAGACCAAGATAGAGGTTTTTGGCCAAAACTCAAAGCGCTATGTGTGGTGCAAACCTAACACTGCCCATGCCTCAAGACACACCATCCCTACAGTGAAGTATGGTGGTGGCAGCATCATGCTGTGGGGATGCTTCTCATCAGCAGGGACTGGGCATCTTGTTACAATTGAAGGAAGAATGGATGGAGCAAAACATAGGAAAATACTGCAAGAGAATCTGCTTCAGTCTGCTAAAAAACTGAAGCTTGGGAGGAAATTCACCCTTCAGCAGGACAATGATACCAAGCACAAGGCCAAAGCAACATTGGAGTGGCTCAAGAACAAAAAGGTGAATGTCCTACAGTGGCCCAGTCAAAGTCCTAATCACAATCCCATTGAGAATCTGTGGCACTATTTGAAAATTGCGGTCCACAAGCGTTGTCCAACCAACCCGAACAACCTGGACCAAATCTGCCAAGAAGAATGGGCCAAATCACTCCGACACTGTGTGCAAAGCTAGTACATACTTACCCCAAAAGACTTAAAGCTGTTATTGCAGCGAAAGGTGGCTCTACCAAATATTAATGTGTGGGGGTTGAATACTTATGCAAGCAAGATATTTCAGCTTTTTATTTCTTAAAAACATTTCCCAACATAAAACTAATGTCACCTTACAATAATTGATTTTGAGTTTCAGTGTTTTAAAATAAAATATCGAACAGAACGAAATTTCAATGTACCATTTGTAATTCAGTAATATGAGAGAATTACTAATTCAAGCATTCAAAATTCTAAAAGGTATTGACAATGTCGACCTGAAAAAAGAAACAAGGACCAGGTGTCACAAATCGAGATTAGACAAAGGGGCATTCAGAACAGAAAATAGGAGGCACTTTACACAGAGAATTGTGAGGGTCTGGAATCAACTCCCCAGTAATGTTGTTGAAGCTGGCACCCTGGGATCCTTCAAGAAGCTACTTGATGAGATTCTGGGATCAATAAGCTACTAACAACCAAACGAGCAAGATGGGCCGAATGGCTTCCTCTCGTTTGTAAACTTTATGTTCTTAATTGGTCAGGGGTCTGAATACTTTTGCAAGGCACTGAGTGTGTGTGTGTGTGTTTTTATATATATATATATATATATATATATATATATATATATATATATATATATATATATATATATATATATACACATACATATATAGTGTGTGTGTAAGTGGTTCTCAAAAGTATTCACCCCCCCTTTTCCACATTTTATTGTGTTACAACATGGAATCAAAATGTATTTAATTAGGAGTTTTTGCCACTGATCAACACAAAAAGTCCATAATGTCAGTGAAAAATAAAATCTACACAGTGTCTCCCAGCTCAGCCATGGAAGACTATAACTCCTTTAGAGTTGCCATAGGCCTCTTGGTGGTCTCCCTGGCTAGTGCCCTTCTCACCCGGATACTCAGTTTTTGAGGACTGCCTGTTCTAGACAGATTCACAGTTGTGACACATTCTCTCCATTTCTTAATAATGGACTTTACTATGCTCCGGGGGATGTTCAATGCCTTGGAAATTCTCTTAAATCCTACCCGATTGGTTCTTTTGAAGAACCTTATTCCGGATTTGCTTTGAATGTTCCTTAGTCTTCATGATGCATTTTTTGTTGGGAAATGTACTAACCAGCTGTGGGACCTCCCAGAGACAGGTGTACATAACCTTAAATCATGTGAAACACCTTAATTGCACACAGGTGGTCTCCATTCAACTAATTGTGTGACTTCTAAAGACAACTGGTTGCACCAGAGCTTATTTAGGTGTGTCATAGCAAGTGGTGAATACTTATGCAATCAATTATTTTCTGCTTTATATTTGTAATTAATTTAGAACAATCTGTAGATTTTATTTCACTTTCACATTATGGACTATTTTTGCCTGTCAACCACAGGAATTAGGCTAGCATTGCAGAACACACTAGCTATCTACATTTCTGGTGCAAGTTACAAACATGTTTGTGGTTACATCACGAGGCACAGCAGTCCTCTGTTGCACCGACCAAAGCACACTCCACCCCAATCCACAATGCACTTCCTGCTCTTCAGTATAGCTGTACCTGGAATTAGCAGAATACTGTACCATTCGAGGCTTATTTCATACATAACCCAGGTGCCAAGAATGAACTACAATACTGATGCCAGTTTCACCAGGACCTCCATCCACAGCATGTAGAAAAGCATGCCACAAGTGTATATACTAAATCTAATTTAGAATTGTTCTCAAAATAAACTCCAAGATCAGATTTACAGCAATGCCAAAGTAGGTTACCATGATTTAGATTGATAACCTGAAACCCGAGTAATATCTTCAATACAATTAGCAGCATGTCCTCAATGTTGCTATGCTATACGTCTCACACTTTAAGAACTTGGATGACGAATGAAATGACAGTTTGTGTTTCTTGCTAGCGATTCAAAGATCTCACTGTTTCTGAAGCGCTTTTAAAAGCAGGTTAAAAATGACGATGCCTACAGTAGTAGTCCTTTCTTTACTTACATCAAGTAATCAGGAGATTTGGTGCTTGATGAGAGCTCAGTCGAGTCTGTGCAAGTCTCTCTCTTTTCTGTAAAAGAAGAAAAGGTCTATTACAGTAAACCCAAAGTAACACAAAAACTCATTCAAACCGATTAGAAGGTCACAACATATACATAACTCTCAATTGAAATTGTGACCGAATAGCTCACTACAAAAATGATTCCAAACTCAAAACAGCCATTCTCAATCAGCAGCCCAGTATGCTCCGTTGTTGGTGATCCACAACATCCTGAGAGCACAGGCAGCACTGGAATGTCACTGGCAAATGTGTCCAATGTGGAGTAATGCAAATTTCCTAACACCAAAAACTGAACACACTTAAGAGCAATCTTTTTTTTCAATCTGTGCTGTCCGTTAGTTTACAAAGTATAAGTAAACATATTCAAGAAAAAGGTAGTCAAAACTTAAGCTTTTAAAAGGGTGCACTACAGTAAATAACATGTTCATAAATTGTTATGATACTGTAAATATTTAGGTTGAATAGCAGCTAACCAAGTTTAATTGGATAAAAAGGAGCACTCTGGTATTTTAATATGTTGAATGACATGATTCATGAATCTCTCCACTGATGCCAGAAAAGACTTTGGGGACTGGCTGCAATTCCATCTCATATTCAAAAGCTGTAGAAACTTTCCGGCTACGTTCCATGCTGATGCTATCCAGCACAGATATTTACAGTCAGCCTAAAAAGAAAATCTTGTTTGAAGTTAAATAGTTTTTCTGCTGCACATTAACTGTGCTTGCTCTAGTGAAATGAAGCATCCTGATCCTCCTTCATAACATGGTCAATTAGCTCATATTAGGGGAGACATTTCTATGACGTACAAGATCTTTTAGAAAATACTCATTTTTAATACAATGCATCCTTGTAGTGCATTTTCATTCCAAATGCATCTAAAGGTTTAGAAATATTAAAAAAAAACAAAAAAAAAAACTAAGTGTGTCAAAAGACATTGAGGAAGACTTCCAGTCAAAAACGTTCAATGTATTTCATTTTCTTTCAGTATTTTTAAAGCTCTGGACTACTGAAGCTATAGTCAGCCCCCGTTGTACATGCATTTCACAGCCAGTTGAAGGACATTTAACTGGATTGTTCATGTTAATGAATAATCTAATTGTTCTTAAAATAAACTTTTGGACAAACATTCAAGGCAAACTTAATGGATAAGTCTGAATCATTCATCTCCATTTGTATTGCAAAAATCGCAAATGACTGGCTTCATTCTTCAGTGTGGAACTTAGTATGTACTTTACGATAATGCTTTTTAAAAAGTACGCCATGTACTTTTCCAAATGCTGTGTACTCTACCAGAAGCACCTGTACAAACTTTCCAGTGAGCGAGTTCCCCCCCACACTAGATAACTGTATGAAGTACTTCAGCTACCAATGAGCTGAGAATCATTGTTTAATACACAAGCGCAATACTTTAATGGCTCATTTTTGATAAAATTTTGCACAGGGAGCCTCAGCCATCACCAACGTTGCGGTTCAGTTTACTGCAGGGTTTTAAAGTAAAAATCAGGAAAAAGCATGTGTACCTTCTCTATCTGAATTTGTGTTTTTCTCCATCTGTGGGGTGGTGTCCATTTCAGCCTCAACATGCTTTTTTGGGGGGTTTTCGTCAGTCCTCTCAATCTTATGCTTGTTCTCCCTGTCCCTGTCCCTGTCCTTGTGTTTCTTAGATTTCTTTTTGGACTTCTTGCTCTGCGGGGGGCTGTATTCTGTGCCTGGAGGCTGCTCTGAGCTCTTCGATACAAGTGGAAGAGGCAGAGCGCAGCTCGCCTTGAGAGTCAGAGAAGCAGATTTGTCCGGCTGGTTCTCGTAAGCGTTCCTGTTTTGACTGAAGCTGTCCACAGGGAGGTCCTGTGTCCCCACTCCCTCAGGTGTGCTGGGGGAGTTGGAATTGTGGGGGAGAGGTGGGCGGGACAAAGGGAGGTGAGAAGGGGGAGGGCAAGGTGGAGGGGTCGGACAGGAAGTTGATGAAGGTTTCTGTTCTCTGGGCGGAGACAAGTGGTCGTTCAGGGTCGGCTGGACGCGATTTGTAAGGTGGGAGATTCGTGATTTCTTCGGCATCAAAGGATCGATAAAGTCCCCTTCCAGGAGTCGTTTCTGAAGAAATAAAAGTGGACATTTCAGTTAGCATTTTACCATTGTGTATATTGATTTACATATATATATGAACAAACACTGGGTAATTGAACAGTTGTACAGTGTATCTAGTGTCAGTGTTGGAAGTTAAGTGCTTCTTCCTTGAACTGATATTGCATTAAGTACCATTTACTTAAATACAAACATAGCTCTTTAAAATACAATTTCTTGCAGAATCTTTTATTTTACACTGTTGCATCTTTTGTGCAGACAAGGATTACCAAAAGAAAATTCCTTTAGCACAAACAACCTACTGTGAAGACGACCCGATTTTGTGTTCAGAGGTCCATTGAATCATAAACAGTATGTACTTGAAGAAAACTTGTTTCAGCAAACAAAACCTAACTTGTATGAACTATTACGGTTCTGTAGATGTTTTCATTCATGTTCGAGGATACCAATGCAAAAACTGCATGTACGTCTGCCTGTTTATTATTCTGACTACCTGACAGGGTACTTCCTACCGCGAGCCTCCACCCCCACAGCAGCTAGTTCTGCCCAATGCACAGTTGTTGCTTCAGTTAGAGGGGTGGGGACAGATACAGCAACAGCAATTTGAAAATGTACAGTGAAAGAGATGAAGTGGCGGGGCTTGGTAAATAAGCATTTTAATGTACAGTTGACATTTGTTTGCACGTTATTAAAATAACTTCCCATGTCTAACATTAGTTCTTTCTGGCACATGAAATTACCTGAGAGAGAAGAGATGCAGAAACATTATCTTTGGGTGGACTTGAGGGAAGAGCTTCTGACAGTCCTGTGGAATTCAAGGGCATCCCTAATTTACTGTGGAGCAGAAAGGAAGGGGAACACAAACACAGAACCATAATTACGTTATGCAAAATGACCTGTGTAGTATGATCAATTCAGCATTGTATTCCTTTAATTGTCTATTGTTTTAAAGTACCGGGCAAGCACACGTTCTAGCTGCTGTTTGTCTTCTTCAGAATATCCAGGCCAGTCTTTCTGAATCTCTTTGTACACATATTCCTTCAGTGTGTACGAGTTATCCTTTGGGTTCAGATTAGCGACCTGCAAAAAAAAAAAAAAATGCAAAAAGGATTGGAAAAAAGGCTTCTTAAAGGACTGAGCTAAACCATTATTTGTTGTAAAATACTTGTTACAACACTAAAGAGGAGTTATATAAAAATTGATGGGCAGATTTTGCAAGCATCCTAAAGCTGTAGGCTAGAGTACATGCCTCATTTCTTTAGTTATATCACAAGATAGCACACTGCAGGTTTGTAAACATATGAAGTACAGTGCTATAATATGAAACGCTACTATTTGAGAGAATGCAGAGTCAGTAGTTCATGGCTTGCAGTGAAATTCTCATGCTTGCTAAATCAAAAAAAAAAAAAAAAAAACGCACAAACGCAATGTACCGACATATAGCAAGACATAAAAGGTTTGAGTACAGTAAATTCACCAACAGATTCATGTTCAGATATTGAACCTTTTTTTTCAGTTTTACAACAGAAGCAGCTTTACCTTGGCTGCTCTTTATAACTGAATGCAGTAGAAAAATCATGTTTTTGATGCAAACACAGTACTTGTGCAAAACCCCAAGCTTGAAGTTGCTTATTTCAGAAGCAGCTTATTTCGACATTTAAATAAAAAAAAAAATTGGAAAAAAAATGAATATCCCAAAATATCACATAGTAGGCCTATATTTAAAATCAGAAAGTAATTATTGAAACCACCTTCTGCTCAACTAAGTAATGGAACTAAAGCAATTCCTATTTTGTTTTATCCTTAAGTTTACATGAATGCAACCATATCTTACATTAAGCATCTGATATGCCATCAGTACGGCTGACCAGGTTATGTTTCATCGGTGCAAATTAAGTGGTACGAAATTATTTCTGTCTTCAGATGTTGACAGATTTTGGTAACTAACAAATCCCACCCCTATGAAAAGGCAGCGATTTAAAAAAAAAAATGTAATGTGTGCCACATTATTATTTAATCCATTGTATGACCTTCTAAAATAAGGTTACAACCACAACCAAGCTGTTTTGAAAATGAAAGCCAATTCCAGCACAGTACCACTACATTTAAAAAATTCATGCAACGTGTTACACTAACTGGTTTGTTCATAAATATGTAATTCTCCCACCCTGCCTTTTCACTGCATTTTTAAATGCTGTACACTAACAAATTAACTTAGTAATAACACAATAATGGCTATCAATCAACATAAAAAAAACCCCAAAAAACTGGCTTTGTTTTATTAAAACAGTGACATTAGTTACCCATCTGTGCAAGTATAGCTTGATGGTGCTCTATCTACCGACACACACAGCACAACCTCACTACAACAAACCTGCTGGGGTCTAAGCCTTTTGTTTGTTATATCGAGGGGTTCGTTGTAGCAAAAGGACAATCAAAAGGAACAATAAACTATTGGAATAAGTTAACGAGACGATACTGTGAACAAAAGAAACAATTACACGTACTTGTTCGTCTCATGTATGCAGTATTCTGCCTTTGATTTATCCTATTCACTAACAAATTAAAAACGCAGTTCAAAAAGAAGGGCTATAAGGGTTATAATGAAGGGCGTTATAGCGTGGGTATACATTACATATAACATTTGTTAAAGCACATGTTTCACTAGTTCAAATAGAAGTACGCAACACCTAGGTTTATTTAAATGTCAGGTCTCTGTCTAATAAGGCTCCATTAAAATTAGTGATTATATTCAGGATTACAACATTGATATTCTCTCTAACTGAAACTTGGCTTGGACCGAATGACAATGTTTCCCTGATTGAGGCTTCTCTACCTAACTATTCTTTTTTCCAGAAAGCTCGCTCTACTGGGCAGGGAGGTGGACTTGCTACTGTTTTCCGTAGTGAACTTAGAATCAAAACAGGAAATTGTTGAAGGTTATTCGTCTTTTGAAGTTTTAACTTTGACATTACAATAAGAACATGTAATGGACTGTTTTAATTAGTCAAACCTGCTATTTGACTAATTCAGATAAAACAGAGATTATGCTAGTGGGCTCACAATCAACTAAAAGAAAAAGTGGGATTACATGAGCTCGACCCTTGCAGTCTCTCCTCAAAACTCAAACAAAAAATTAGAGTTTGGGGGTCATCTATGATCCTGATCTCTCATTTGAGACTCATATTAGGGAATTTAAAGTATTTTTTTACCATTTGAGAAATAGCCAAACTTAAACCAATTTTTTCTGTATCCGATTCCCAGAGTCTAATGCATACCTTTGTTTCATCTAGATCTGATTATTGTAAATGCACTTTTTTCTGGTGTTACAAAACGTGTGGTATCCTGCTTGCAGCTTGTTCAGAATACCGCTGCTAGAATTCCGACTAAAACCAGGAAATGTGAACATATTACCCGTTTTGTCCTCTTTACACTGGCTCCCTGTGCAGTATAGAATTGATTAAGATTTTGCCGTTAACATCCAAGGCCTTGAATGGATTAGCACCTAGTTATTTGCAGAAGTTACTTATCCTCTATCTTCCAAACTGAACTCAGATAACATGATGCGGGGTTGCTGGTTATTCCTCGGGTCAACAAAAGCAACATGGGAGGCAGGGCTTTTTCTTGTTGAGCTCCTAAATTATGGAATGCTCTGCCTTCGTTTGTCAGGGAAGCTGGGACTGTTACAGTTTAAGTCAAGACTAAAAACACACTTTCATAAAAATGGCTCTTCGTAGGTTTTAATTTAACTCAAATGTGTGCGTACTGTTATTTAAAAGGTCTAATTGTGGCAGTTGCTATACAAATTTGTGTTTTTTTCTGCTATGTACTGTACAGTGCTTTGCAATACTTTTGAATAAAAAGCGCTATATAAATGCAATATAGTTAGCTATTTCCTCCCGTTTTGTTTTTTTCTTCGTAGGTCAGAATTGTAAAGTAATAATGATCTATTGTGTTCATTTTTTGTGTGGGTGAAACCAGGGTTAACATAACAAAACTGGAGCTGTCATTCACCATGACAGATTAAATTAACATTTTTTAGACACTGAATAAATTTAATATCCTGTTAGGTCATTGCCTGTTATCTTATAAAAACTGTAATGTTAACAGTTACTTAATTTTAACTTCTACAAAATAAAACTTCATACCTTGCAAATGTACTGACGTTGTTAATGTAAGCGTTTAAAAAAATGTAAAACTAACCGGCAATTCTGTACGTGTCCATTCATGGTTATCAAACTGCAGCGTTAGGTATCAGAAAAATGCTAATGCATAAAAAAAATAGCAAATTAAGTTTTGGGTACCAAAATGCTACCAAATATACATTAACTCTGAGCCCTGATTAAATACGCCTGTAAATGGCCACTTGACGTGCCATGGCATTTTTGATGTCCCAATTTAAAAAAAAAAAAAAAAAAAAAAAACTATAGGAAAAGTAGAAAATAAACTATTGCATAATGACAATGCTCGTCATGATCTATTTCAGACATAATCTACTAATATTTTCAGTTTTTGCATAATATCTGAGCTGAGACTGTCCTGAGCAAAGCTGTAAAAAGTGAAACACTAATAAATCTACTTAAATTGTTATAAAATCTATCTATGTTCCTGGCATAACTTTACACATTCATACTTTGTCCTATAAACACAGTTAATCTTAGCTACTTGTACATTTTACCAGTTTCCTAAGTTTTGTCCCTCAAACTCGTGTCCTCTGGTGTGACACAAGTTTTGTGTTTAAAAAACATGATTTTATTTGGACGTCTATTCTGGAATTGAGGACCCATTCGAACAGGAAGTCCAGAACACATTGGCAGAGCACATGCTGTGAGGAGAAGGTGAGATTGTCTTTGAAATATCTAAATAATTCAGGTTTTCTGATACCCTTCTGATTGTGTATCAACTTAATGTCCTTTGGAGCGACACCCTAAATATTATTATAATACAATTATCGGCTAATAAATTACATTATCAAAGAAAAAACCCTACAGAATACCTCCAATGTAATTGAATTGTGCAGCTGGCTATAATGAGGCCTTAAGTAAACAAAGAATCAGTAAATTCCTAAATACCAGAGGACACAGTTGTCTTCTTTTTGAGTCCGTATAATTATATTTGTAAAAAAATAGCTGCTTCTCATAATAATACTTAACATAGTTATATATTTATCACATTATGAACAGTTGATAGCTATTTCCACACTTTTTTTAAAGTGTGGAAATAGCTATCAACTGTTCATTGGGAAAAATAACTATATATAAAATAGCAATGATCATGTTTTCACTCATCTTATTACAGTAACATAAAAGTTTGAGTCAGACAACACATCATAATGACTGGAAATAGTGCAGAGAGAACTAGGAAGTACAGGGAGAAACTCAACACAGATCCTAATAGGAGGGAGGTGCTCCCGAGACAGAGATGCATGAAGTAAATGGACAATTCGTTTGAGTGACAACCAATTGTAATTTCTTATGTGCCAGAATAATTATAAAATACTATTCAGACAGAGAGTCATTCATTGTAGTTTATATTTAAAATCACAATTATGGGGTGCATTTTTCTGTTTTCTTCTGAAATTTTTTACAGATAAAGAAAAGCCGGCCATGGGTGAAATCCCTACATTTAACATGAAAAAATTCAGAAGGACAAAAGCAGAAATTAAGAAAGAGGGTGCAAAAGCAAGAAAAAGGCAAAAAGGAGGAGAGGGAACTACATGCTTTGCTGGATTTGACCCCACCATCTCTAGAAATCCCTGTACAGGATAGCGATTTAGATTTGCCCAAAGTGCCCGAAATTAATGAAACGGAAATTGGAGAGCCAGGTCCCCAAATTATGAATGAACCAAGAGCATCACCTCTTCTCTAACTCTGCTGATAGTGAGGATGAAGCGTATAAGTATGCCATGGGACGCTTTGTGATCGTCAAATATGATAAGCCATATGTCGGCCAGATAACCAAGATCCTTGATGAAGTAGAGGTGAATTGCATGGTACAGCTTGGGAAGAAAAATGCTTTGTCTGGCTGGAGAGACCAGGTTGTACATGCTACGTATTACACAATATTGTGAGCAAAATTTCAGAGCCAGAGCCATCCCGTTGCTCTGCCAAGCTTGCAAACTTTGACTGGATGCTACTCAATCAGATGTTATTATGAAGTGAGACCTCGTCATAATAATGAGGTCTTTTAGGACCTAGAGATAGAATGTGTATAGTTTTTATGCAAAAAAAATAAATAAAAAAATCTTATTTACCCGGTAATGATATTGAAAACATTTGAAGAAAATATCCTAGTTGTTTTTTTTTGTTTCAAAGTTGTATTCCAATGTATGACTGCTAAACTGTGAAAAAACCTTATGAACTGTCACCCTGATGAAGACTGTTACTGTAACTTAAACATAGGTTCTTAAACGTGTTTGTTAAATAAAATGTCCATTATTTCTGGAGTGCATTTGAGTTTGCGTCTTTCTTTTCTTTTGATTGAAGCTTTGCTCCATTGGGCAGCACATCTGTAGTGCTGTTCGGGTGTAGGCCTACATATTTTGTTGTCAAAACTGTCAAAAACCATAGTTCTCATTATATTTTGTCCTTTGGCATGACAATGTCCTTTGGTGCGACAGTCCAAAAGGGCCCAAAAATCATGTGTATTGCGTCATCTAGCTGTTTAACAAATATGTACATTTGAATATTATCCTAACATACTGATTATTTCATAGATGTATGAAAAGTCTGCCAAAAATTACAAGGCCTGTTTCTCTGATGAAAAAAGTACTTCTGTTTAAATATTTTACCCCCCTAAACAAGCTTATTTCACTAAATTGTAATTAAAAGCATAATTAATGTAGTAAAGGAACCAAATATAAAACTGAATCAACATTCCATCACTATTACATATTTATTTTAAATCAAAAAAGTGTGCAGTCACACCAGGGTATAAATTCATGGCAATGATGAACTAAAAGCTTTAAAAAAATAGGAATTTAATTAAATTGGAACAAATACATTTGCATGAGGTATTGACTATACCACTTTCTTCAATGTTTTATTACTGACACATTACAATTTACTTCAGTGAATATCTGAATAAAGCTGCAATGGAGTTCAAAAACAGAAGTGACAGTGACTGAAATCAATGTCCTTTTAGGCAGAGTGCAGCAAAATCGGAGGGCATCTTCATTGGGCAGCAATTCAAGTCAAATGCCCCTCCTCCAATTTCTTTGCCTGCAGTCTTCTTGTTGGTATATTATATTACATATTACTCGTATTGGGATTTTAAAAAGAAAGGGATGACACTGCAGTAGTTTCACTTGCAGTATGCAATTCAATATGCAAAGTGTTGTCTAAAACACCACAACCTTTTTTTTTTCCTGGGGTGGGTTGAGTGCCAATCCATGGGTAGAAGAGAGACAGACGCTTCTAGTCACTTCCATAAATCAAAGCAAATCTAGCTGGGTATAACCCAGGTTCAACTGTAGTACACTGTAGGTCTGAACGCTAACTGAAATGAATGAAACAGAGGTTGAGACAAAATAAACTTGTGGGAAACACTGAGGCAATGAACGGCTAAAAAGTGATTGTCGGTTGAACTAATTTTGGCAAACCACTAAAATGCAAATTACCCATTAGCAAGTTAAACATTTCAGGGAACAGTAACAGCATTGTTTTACATAAAGAACAGACACATTCATTTTAAATGCATTGCATTAGTATAAAAAAAAAGCTTTCATCCCATAATCCCAAATAGAAAAGGCAATCCCATAAACAATAATAATAAGCATGCCAAACAGGACAACAGCACTGTAACAGACTTTCCTCCGGTACAACTGTAGAATCAACTGGGCACTTGCACAGAAACCCATGCCAAACAAGTAAAGAAAGAAAAGCCTGCTAACAAAATTTAAGTGCATCTGTAGTGGCTGAAGTTGAAACTAGAGCAAATCCAATTCTAAAAAAGATCTAGTAGGATTGCATCCTAATTTCAGCAAAAGAAATGATCAGCTGCCCCTTGCTAAAAATAACCCAAACAGAGTAACTTGTTAGAGTGCACTGACTTAGCAGAATGCTGCACAAGGATATGTGGCATTGCTTGTCAGTCACAAGAGAGGCTGAACAGTATTTCAGGATCCTCACAGCACTTCCAAACATGGACAAAACTGCTGCTTTATGAAGCAAGGTAAAGCAAGATGACCATAATGCAATTAGAAAATCAGACAAATGATACTGTAAATATAGCTCAGAAGTGCAACGAAGACCTATTAAAACCTCAAGAATGATAGCATGATCTAGTGACTCTAAGAAATTACATTAGACAAGTAATATCTTGGATTGTTAGCAGTTTATAAGAAAAAGCTTTTTACTGGTAAGAGATTTGATTTTAAAATAGATGGAACACAAATGCTCAATTTTGGCAGTAAGAAAATATACTTAAATCATTTCTATTGCACTTATTTACATTGTCATTGTTTCTTTTCTTTTTTTATTTAGTGTCCAGTTATAATTAAGTGTCCCCCCTAATTTCGAATGCCCAATCACTTTCCTCCTCACTGGCGCAATTCCCCATATGGCTCAGGAGACCCGAAGGTTCTGTAGGTGTCCTCCAATCCTATGACCAAGCTAGCTTCCCTTTTCACCCTGGAACACGAGAGCGGATGTCAGCAAGCTACCGCCCCCTGGACGACAAAGGCCAGCCCTGCAGGTGTCTGCTCTGAGCACACTGGGTGCCTGGTCAGCATTGTTCATTGTAGTGCAATGAGGAGACTGTCCCTGCCGGTTTTACCTCCCTAACCCACGGGAGCTCCTGGGCCAATGCGACGCTCCCATCTGAGTCCCCAGCAAAGACCAGTCTACTTCGCACAACCAGGACGCAGACCAGCGCCACTCTGTGGACACTCGTCATTGTTTTTCTAAAGGAACTTTGTACAGTATCAGTTATAACAGAGAAAAAAAAAAATCAATTTTACTTTGCCTATCCTCCTCGTTCCAACCATGCAGTATACTGGACATTTTTCGTTTGAGATTTGCATTATACAGATCAGCAGTACGACAGCCAGGTTTGTAAGTGCAGATAGCTGGACACAGAGGCTTTCTATTGGTGCGCTGTCTGCCGGAAGACGTTCGACTTACGTCAGTCAAAAGAAGGCTGAAATGAAGCCTTACAGCAGTGAAGCGTGCCTTGGCCGACAATGGAAAGAGTAAGTTTTTAAAAAACATTACCTTCAATATTTTTTTTACATTCACACATTAATCTTTTTGTAAGAACCTGCTGATGTTACAGGAATGTAAATAATGTCTCGATGTTGGTATTTAGTTATATTTTTTTTCAACAAAACAAATGCAGTCCAGTAATCTGGACATTTGGAATTAAGGACTTAAAACCTGTTAGAATGGTGTATATGTGACATGCGTAAAGTACAGAATTTATTTGCTAAGTTGCATATTGATTTAGTTTTTTGTGAAATGTTTATTCAGGAATGAGTGCAGACGAGGTTCTACAGCTGTTAGAGGACAGTGACGTTGGTGCTGAGTGTAGTGACGATGAAGAATCAGGCAGAAAGTGACAGGGATTCAGATTCAATCAGTTGATACAACAGCAAAAGAGGCAGTTATGAAAAGATGACAGATTGTGTGAAAAATATATACCAGTATAATTAATTTAAGTTAGTCCGGATTTTGAGTAATGTCTAACTTTACTAAGTGTATAAATGATCTGAAATTGTATATAAATAGCATTTAGTACATTATATTTAACACATTATGTATTATTTAATATAATTTAAATAACTGTATAGATGCTCAGATTGTGTGTGATATTATCTTATATACACTTATTTCAAATATTTTAACTTTGGTATATATTTTTAATTATGCAGTTCCTGAAAGTCACTTTAGAAATTCAGTTGTTAAAATATTATTTTGAGTTCATATTAGAGTTAAAATGACAGTTATGTCATGTAAAGTTGTATTTACTGTTATGTTTCAGTAATCATTCAAAATATTTTTCAGGCTGATGAGGGACCTGGACCATCTAAGGCAGCACGTGAACTCCTGTTCAAACAAAAACAATTCCAGTCAGTAGATGTACCATACTCTGCACGTACACTCCTGGTGAGGCCAGAGTTGTGTGGACCTCTATAAACTCCTTCACACAGTATTATGATGTTGATGATTTCTGGCAGTTGGTCAGCAAACAAATATTCGGGGCTTACAAAGAGCGACAACAACAAAGCTCAAAACAACCCCATCTGAAATCAGGCAATTAGTTTGCTCCCACATTGTGATGGGATGTTTGTGTGTACCAAGAATTTGGTTGTGCTACCAACCAATTGTCAAAATTCCAGCTGTCACCCAGATTCCAAGGGACAGGCTCTTTAAATTGAGAAACAATTTGCATTTTGTTAAAAATTTGGATGTCACGTCCGAGGAACAGAAAACTAATACAGATTGTGGAAAGTTGCCCCAATCATGAAAAAAACTCGAGAAACATGCCTGACACTTCCTCGGACCCCACATGTAGCTATAGATGAGCAAAAGATCCCATTTTCAAGAGCCACAAGTCTTCGCCAGTATGTTCCAGGCAAACCAAATCCAGTCGGGGTGAAGAATTACATTGTGGCTACACCTAGAGGGGCAGTTCTGGACTTTTCCATCTATCAGGGGGCAGCAACATGGCCAAATGCAACCCCAGAGAAGCCTAGGCATTGGGGGTTCTGTAGTAATAAAGCTCTCTGAAACCCTTCCTGCAGGAACACATCTGTACCTTGACCGCTATTTTACTAGCATCCCCTTACTTGATTGGCTCAGAGAAAAGGGAATACGTGCAACTGGGACCATCATGACAAACCGACTGCCCCAACAACAGCAACTTGCCACTGACAAGATGCTGAAAAAAAGACAGGATGGGGGATCCTACCACTAATTGGTCAGAGGTGAGGACTCACTAGCAATCCTGAAATGGATGGACAATAGGTTTGTTGTTATGGTGTCAACAGGCCATGGATCACAGCCTGAGAACCAAATAAAATACTATTAAAAAAAAAAAAAGACAAGTCCTACATCCAGGTCAGCAGACCACTTGTGATCAGTGCATATAATCAGTACATGGGGGGAGTGGACCTATGTGATCATATGATTTCCTTCTATAGAATCAGCACTCAAACCAAGAAGTGGCCAATTAGAGCCTTCTTTCACTTTGTTTTCTTGGCGCTTGTGAATTCCTGAATCGATTATGTTCAGGATTGTGAGCACTTCGGTGTGGTGAAAAAGAACATAATGGATTTAATGGACTTTCGACTGCATGTGTGGGGAATGTCTGGTGTTTGCCACCAGGGGCCAGAAGAGGAACAGCTTTGATGATGCAACAGAGCCTGTCCACAGTCCATGCCAACCCCTCCCAAACAGAGACATTCGACAGAACACCTCCCAGTGGTGGGGAGTGAAAGTACCAATTTCCAAAAGGTGCAGAAAACCAGGCTGCACCAAAAAATCCAGGATCAAGTGCACAAAATGCAATGTCTTCCTTTGCTTACAGATTAACAGAAATTGTTTCTATAATTTCCATAAATAGGCTAAGAAACAAAACAGTATGTGTGTGTGATTTTTATAATATATTATTTATTTTTACGTATTGGAACATATTGCTTTCAAATGTTGGTATTTGTTGTAATACAGGGATGACATTTCAGCTGTTCCTATGCTTGTTGGTGTATTGTGAATTTTCAGTGGAAGCAATGAGTTTTGTCTGCAAGAGTTTACAATCAGAAAAATGTAAATGTATTGCCACTATGCCTGATCCCCCCAAATCCCATTTACTGCAAAATAAGTACAATAAAACAGTGGATCTGAAACTATCTGATTTTATTGTATTAGTTTTAGATTTGTATATTTAATGTCCAGTGAAATATGCAAGAATACATATGTGCATTTGAATGTGCATGTCCACTGTGATACTTGTCACAGAAAATTTTATATATAAAGGCCATGCAATGTCAAACGTTTTTTTGTTGTTCTTCAGTGTTTCTTTGGTACAGTCTATCAACATGACCCCAACAGACATCAGGTTTTATGGGGTTGCTTCCAAATGTCCAGTGTACAGGACACTTGACATTTTACGCCCCCTCCATCAGATTTATATTATTGATGTATTTTGGGGTTTAAGAAGAAGCAATAGACATGTTTAAAAATAAAACTTTGTTTTCTCTCAATAATTCTGGTCTTGGAACCGAGGAGGCTATATATTTTTCTATTTTGTCTGAAAAAGTAAAATTTCACAAGTTGGTACCTCTTGTAGAGATCATGTTTTCAGGAACATCAATAACTGATCATGCCAAAACTGCAGTGTTTACAATTGCTTTCTACTTTATATTCAGTATGCACAGGCTGGAATCACTGCTATTAAACCTCCTCAGTGAACACCACAAGCCCCCGCTGTTTACAGTTATACAGTATGGAAAACACTGGTCACTTTCGAGGCTTTTTCTTTCAAAGTATATCCTTAAAATCCCATTGGTTTTATTTATCTTTAGTTCCAAACAAGGTTTGGTCCTCCATTTACTTAAATATCATTACAAACGTTTCCAAAAATCACACACATTACATTTCCCACAGAAGTTCAAATTATTTAGAGATGTATTTTTGGTCAAGTTCTAAATCAATAGCAGGACTGTTTGCAGTAGTAATATTGTGTTCCATCACTGGGTAACCAGGGGCACCAATTCATAAATAACCACAGAACAACCCTTCTGAAAATAAAATAAAAGGAGTTACAAAACCTGTTCAGAATCACCCCTGAATCTCTCCACACCCAAACCAAAGATTTCTGAGTAACAAATACCCCTGAGGAAACTATGACCCACTGGTTTGAATTCTGTGTTAATCCGATTTCATTTGTGTTGTGCACAATGGTCTTGTACAACACGTACAAAAAAAAAAATAAATAAATAATCCGTCACTTATCCACCCTAAACGATTATCCACAATGACCTCTTCAGCTTTGTTATTTTATTAATGAATAAAGACGATTAGTAGAGAAATTGAAGTTTCTATCAAAGTTTTTGTACGCCGTGTTGTATGTGCTCCATGCGGATTAACTGCTGGTAGTGTCACGTGAGCTGTTCAGTGTGTTTATGTAAATAAATCTGGTTCGCCTGCGGGGCCTATCAACTTCAACCTCCGTCTCGATCTCCTGCCTGTCACTCAGCAGCGAATGCACGCACCCACACAGCAGACAGCTACCCTGTCACAAGCATTAATACCCTGTATCTTTCTAAACAAGGGAGTTAGGGGAGCTCCCTAACAAAAGCTGAATCTCAAAACAATAATTGTGTGAATATAGTAATTGTTACAGCTGTGTGTAATGGTATTTAACAGGAAAAAAAGGTATGTTGTTAAGGTCACACTTGTGTAGAAGTGTTTGTGACTGGTAAGCAGCGTAACCATCCAGTCTGGTAGTGAGGGATTGTGGCTAGTTTAGTTAGCACTCCAAACTGGAGTTAGGTTTTGTTTTATTTATTTTGTTTGTGTGAAAATAAATACAGGCATCGCCCTGTTTAAAACCTATCCTTGCTTGGGAGTGCTGTTCTTTTACAAAGACAAGTGAATATGGTCCTGCATGTGGAAAACATACCCCGCTTTGTCACACTAATATATTATAAGTATAGTGTAAACACCAGGGGCATGTGTGTGTGTAATATATATTATAGTGTTCACTCACCTGCTGCAGGATGGATCCCAGAGAGTTCTTGTCTTTCTGACCGACACCATCTCGCTGCAGGCGTGCCAGTACTTCAGGTTTCTTATACGGCTTCAGAGCCAGGAAGTGGATCACTCTGTCCCTGTACGGTCTCTGGGCCATGGCGCTGTTCATGTTGCACTTTCGTATCGTGTTGGCGGGGTTGATGGGGGTTGACCGTTTCCTTTCGGGCGCAGGGTCTGGTGCTCCTGGGGCTGGTTTCCGTATCTGAACCCTTTTACCTGAGAAGTCAGTCAGGGTTACAAACTAGTTTCAACCTTCAGTTTGGTATTACGTTCAAGGAAATGGAAGTGACAAGAGTTAATCTTTGTTAGGAGACCCCCATACTTCGATTAAACAAAGAATTAAGAATTAATACCTTACAAAGACACCCACATTTAGACTCAACTAATACTGGAACTGCCAAATTGTTATCCACTAGTACCTTTGGAGCCTAAAATGAAGGGCATACTGTAGCCTACCACTGAAAAGTATGAAGAGCAAATAGGGTTAGATGTATGTCGTTAAAAGCCTTGTCAACTACTACTTTTCACATATGACTGACTGCAGAACAATGGAAATTAAAATACTTTCCTTTTTTTATCTAGATTTCATAAAGTTCAGCAAGAACTATGCTCACTTCTAGGGAACTCCAGAAATGTGCTTAAACACAAAATATATAGCTCTTCTGTAGTTCTAAAGAGGTCCTTGATCAACAATTACTACTTGGACAAATATTGTGGCAAATCTTTTCAGTATTTTAACTGGTTTTACATCTGAATGACAGAGATCATTTGTAAAAATTATCAGCAGTCAAAGCCGATTGCTCAGCGCCTCATACTGCACACTCAGCCTTGCCACGTACAGTCTGTATAGTGTACATAAAGAAACTTTCCAATTGCAAACGTATCTACCCGCTGTGGTGCTCTTGACTACATTGCTAAAATGTAGCAACATACCAATCAAAAAGAACAAAACAAATTCAGAATATTATCATTATGCAGTGTTAGAAGCCTGAACACACTAATAAATGACTTGACAGTTAAATCAATAGTGATAATTCAGAAAGTAAAGCTATGATGAAGCCCTCCAGTCTATTAAAAAACCCAAGAGACTCAGCCACTCAAACTGCTTGGAGTCCAAGACATGTGGGGTGCTGTTTTGATCAAGGCAAGTTTTCGGAAGAATGAAATCTTTGCAAATGCATCTTTATTTGATGCCGTATTTTTCTACACCCACGATATTGATGTTGGGCATTGACACAGCATCAAAGGTGTTCTCAAAAAAATGTAATCAACCCTACAAGAGCAGGCCTGTTCTTACCTACAAATGGTCCTCCTGGTTTAATGACTTTGGTACTTCGGGTACGGGTTTCTTCTTCTGCCTGTGTCATTCTCTCCCGGGTGATTTGATATGAATCGTTGGTCGCACAGATTGTGATTTTATCTTGTATAACTCCCAGGGTGTCGAGTTGGGGGGCTCCGGAACTTAAATAAACATAAAATAAAATGTTATGGCAATATAGTAGAGGACAAGGGTACTGCACTAGCAAAAGAACTTACAAATGTCCAGGTCTTCTCCAACACAGATTATTCAAAACAGTGTTGGAGACTTTCTGAAATTTAGTTGCACTAATCAGATTGATTTGCTTTCCTCCCCACCTCAAATCTGACAGATGCCTATGCTTGCTTAGGGAGCTGGAGGGGCTCCCGAACTTTAAAAATAAAGTAAATACCCTGAAAGTTCTCTAGTTAATAAATTAAATTGCTTACCTGGAAACATATTGCTGAATGCAGTCAAAGCTTCCCTGAGGGTTATCTTTGCCAACGTTGGACAAGTAAAAATCAAAGTTTCGCAGTTCATTGGGAGCATCTGTTCTTGGGATTTTAATACGCTGCAGAAAGAAAGACCTAGTTTACTAAGCCATCATCTCCATCCCAGTTTTGTAAATAATTGAATCTGAACAGACCAGGACTTCATGCAAACCCTTCATTCAATCCCATCCCCTAACCACAATCAAACCTGTAGGTTTACATGCAAGACCAGCATTGGGTTCTTATTTAGAAAACAGGATCAAGAGAAGTTACATCACACTCAAAGCTGGATCATGTTGTACAGAATGCCTGTGGCCACAATACCCAAACTGTGGCCATGTCCTATGGCCAGGACTGAAGTAAAAAAAATACACACACATATTTGGAGAATAATAATTTGATGTACTCAAAAAGCAAAAAACTGAAATTAAAATTAGCATAGTACATTTTTGGAAGAAACATTTATTTAAAAAAGTTATCAGTAACAAGTTCCTTGTGCTCGTTTCATAAAAAGCAATATGGAAAGAGATATTACCATAAAAACAAGTGGATAAGTCTCTCCCCCCTCCCCACCTTTTGAGACAATTTCAGGAAAAAGTCTACAGATCACATCGGTGTATAAATCGCTCTCCCTTTTTAGGACCCCCTAAAATACCTAGAAAAACAGACTTTACAGTAAACAAAACTGTGAGAAGGCTCCAATTTGGGGAACCGTAAACATTTTGAAGCCACAATAGAAGTGTCTTAATTTTAGAAGAAGAGTTTATCAAGTTTTTGAATCCGAGAGGATCCGATTAAGGAGGAAGTATTACACTACATTCAGGCAAAAAAAGGAACTCTGATTTGGTAGAAGGTATGAATATTGCGTAGAGGGATGCAGGTGTTCTGACAAAGCATAATGTTTCAGATTGAAACTGAAATAGTCTTAACTAGTATTCACACATGCAAAACAGTTTTAAAACCCATAAAATAGAAAAAAGGCTAAATTCTAAATAGGCCTAAGTGTTCATATGTAAATCCTTCTTAAAAAAAGACTACAACAGATTACATAAGCGCTATCAATAACAGTAGCTCTACAATAAGCTGCAAACTCAGCACACTTAGATAATGTGCACATTAGGCACAGTACAGCAGGATAACCTTTTTGTTAAGCAAGTAAGCCAGCTTTTCATTACTTTGGAACATTCTCAAAAGGGGTATTGGTTCAGACATTACAACAGCGAGAAGGTGTACTGTACATAAATATCTATCTGCACTGCTTTCAAAGACTGTACCTCCACTCTAGTGATAAAACGCCTTTTGAAATTACCAAGCTTGGCATCAGATACAGAATCTACAAGGACATTAGCTGGAGACATGAGCTCCATGAACAGGCAATGCCACCGACAGCCTACTGGTTGTACTTCATATTCACTCACACACACGAGAAACTACTGAATATTAGCACAAGCAATACTGTCATGAATCCACATTTACTTTGGGTTCTTTTCTTGTATTTTATGCTTTCAAAAGAATGTTATACAAGTAAAAGCGTGTGCCGCTTCCTAGTCCAGAGTCACTTTGAGCTGCATTGTGGGTTCACCCTAATGGTCTAGATCTCCAATTGGACCATTTTTTAAATTCTCAAACTGAAGCATTACAAAAAAAACAAAAAAAAAAAAAAAAAAAAAAAGACTACAAGGAGGAGGGCAGTGATAACACTAATAAAAAAGAGGCAAGCAAATTGATTTCAAAATCTTGGTTAGCACTCTCTGGTAAAGTGGCAAAATCAGGTTGGCCAACCACTTACACTACCAGCTCTAGTTCGATAAAAGCAAAAAAGCATTGCTGTATGTTTGTATTGAAACACTTATTTAGAACAGAAAGAGCAAACAAAAACAGTGAAAACAGAAAACAAATATTGAGCTCCATCTCAATAGTATGTCCCTAACTATCCAGAGAAGTATTTAAAATCACAGGCCAAAACTGGAAACCAAGTCAAAAATAGTATAAAAAAAAAAAAGTTGTCAGTATGGAGAAGCACGTCACAAGCCTAAACAGCTTTTACCTCCTCCTGTAACTCTGTCCCTGCATCTGAATTGCTAATTGAACCACAGAGACAAGCTGCCTCTTGCAGAGACTTTTGTTTTGCAGTATAGCCCTGCCACTACTAAAATCAAGAATGCTTGTTAAATGCACTATTAAAAAAAAAAAGGTGTACCTCTTTTCCAATTGCTTATCAGAAATATGGTTGTTTCTTTGATCGTACTGGAATGGACCATTGAACCACAGGAGAGTCCGAGTGTGGGTCCCATGAAAGAACCCCACATTTTCAATATAAAGCACTTGGAATCAAAGTATTACCACTGATATAACTGTATGATTATGCTGATGTTCCAAAGTGTAACGACTCAGACTATGAAGTTAGAGGAGTTAGGATGGACTGGAGCCTCCCTAAGAGAATGTGCTGAATAGACGTATGACCGATGAGTAAGACTGGTACAGATTGTTAATAGTGAGACTTTACTAGCCAGTTAGGGGGTGAAAGGTGAAGTGCTTTACCATTATGGAAATATTCGTATCGGGTAGGTGGAAGGCGAGGATTTTGGGTAGGACATACTTTTTGATAAAGTGAAGTAACTTTGTTAGTTGTAAAGGAGAAATCGTCATTGCTATCAATTCTTGTTTTTTTCATTTGCCGCCATCAGCTGTGTTTGTGGGGGCAGAAGACTGAAATAGATCCAAGCGGTTTAAAATGAGTGATTGGGTTGTGAAATGTAGCAAGGACGGGGCCTGAGAAGAATTAATTCTCCTGTTTCTCCGCTGTATTGCACTGGATCAGCAAACGCCACACAAAGTTCATAGTTTGGCAATCATACTGGAATCGTGTGATTTTAAAATGAAATTAAATTGTATTAGTACTTTAGATCTGGGGGCAAGTTTAGCATTTCTCTCAAGATGTATCTTTCAACAGCACAGCTCATTGGAACTATTAAAACAAAACCAAAAAAAAGGTTGCATAACATCTAGCAAGATGTGGAATTCATTTTAAACTTTTAAGTCTTTATAAACATCATGACTCATATGCCCAATACCAACCATCTTATAATGTATTTATGTAACTGAAAAATAAATAATGAAGACAGAGTTCAAGCAGTCTTAGCCATTCGGAACTACACTTTTTTTTTTTGCTCAGGATAAGATACTATAAAAAAAGCTTAGACATTTAACTGCCTGTACTATTGTGGGTGTAAACTAGAGACTCTGCTGTTGGAAGCTCAAGCATTCGTGTGAGGCTGTTCTGAAGTATCCTGAAAACCTGCCTTCATCTGTCATTAAACAGAATCCCCCAGCCTTCTAAATGCAGCCAGATAAAATGTATACAGTCCAAACCTAGTGTACAAGAACTAGAATCTGACTCAGGATAGGTGTCCTAATACTATCTACTCAAATGGGCCTGGTACAACTGATTGAGCAAATTGTTAAATGTATTTAGGGTAATAAAATCAAGTTCATGATCACCAGAAGTATTAAATGTATAATGGCATAGACCAGTAATAACACCACCACAAATCTTCAACCGTGGTGCTGTCTGCCTTCCTGGCAGCATGGTTTATAAGTAATATATTAACAAATTCTACCGTTTGGAAGAATACTCCTAATTCTCTAGGAGGTCATTTGGCAGCGTTCACAATTTAATTTTACTCATACTCCTGCTGTTTAGAAAAGTGAAAATGTATCTGAATTATTACATTAAATGAAAGATATTTGGGAAGTTTCTTGGCATTGTAGATATCAAATCTTGCTTTTGTAAAAGCCTTCTCTGCCAAGTGACAAGTTTGTTTAAACACACAAACACATGGTGATCACTTCAAGCTAGAAAAAAAAAAAAAACACTAGGTGGTCAGATACACAGTATATAATATTTTCCTCACACGTCAAACTGTGAAGGAAAGGAAACTGCAGAAAAGAAATCCTCTTCCAAAATAGTCAGAAAAATGAATTCCAGGCTGCAAATATTTCCACAATGCTTTTCTGAACAAACACATTCGTAAATTGAGTAGAAAGCCTCAATATGATTGCAATTCTAAATCCAAGTTGGTTAACATCATTTTATTTGCATAAGGGAACTAAACAAACAGACATCTTACACAGCCCAAGAGAAGATTTATTGTTTCCCCAGTATCAGCAAAGTGCCAACTAATGTAATAAATATTAGTCTGCAGTGCTTCAGGAGAGACAGTAAAACAAAGTCTGATTACTCTGTGGTTACTGCATGCATGATAACGTATTACATTTACCAGCATGTCATATAGTACATGCACCAATCACAGTGAAAACTTACCCCCTGGAGTCCTCTGAATTGAATAGATGGTTGAGGGGATGGTACGTTCTATAAAAAGAAAAGAAACAAAATAGTCATTCGTTTATACAACATGCATGCCACTTTTTTAAAATTATTTTTTAATAGGGATCAGAGGTAAAACAATGTGGCACTGTACATTTCTACTGTATCTAAAAAGCAACAATTCTAATTTCACCAATATTTAAATTCCAAAGTGGAATATTTTGCCAATTTGTTGTCAAAGGTTAACTTATATGCTATGTACAACCTGAGAGAAGGTAAAATAAACACACTATACACAAGGAAGCAAGGTTTGTTATTTTGAGACACAAAGGGTAAGGAGTTAAGACTATTTTTCCACTTACCCCTGGATTGTAGAAAGTCAACCGCTCAGAAACAAAGTTTTAATCAGAAACACACATATCCCTCCAACTCAGCTCTCAAGTGTGATAAATAAGCAGACCCACCATCCAGAACATAAAAAGTAAGTGCGACACAGATGGGTTTCTCCTTACTGTAACACCACAGCAAATAATGGAATACGATTTTCATCTTAAATCAACTGGATGACTGATACAACCCAATAACTGTAAACTCATATGACACTACAAATGAAAAGGAATCAGTAAATACAATCATCATAGGATCAATAACTAAAGAATGTCTAAATCAAGATTTATTACAACTGGATAAGCCGCTCACCAGATATACAGTACAGTATATCCAGCTAAAGAGATACGATATGTTGGGGGTCTACTCCAGGTTTAACAGGCAACATGATATACTGTAATTAAACTCCAGGGTCCGGCTGAACAGGGTTGGAACAAAGACTAGGAGTGGAAGGGCCAACGTTGGCCACCTGTGCAATAAATAATGTTCCTCCACCATGCTCTGCAGGGTTAATAAAAAGTTGCTATTAGGGCTGAAGTTAAAACTTTTGGTCTGCTGTAGATAAGGCTTCAGAAACCCACACCCAGGTTACTAACCAGTAGATTAATGTACATCTTTATATTGCACTGCAGATTACTGTAAACTCATTCAATATCTAAGTGTGTTCATGATTAACTAAACAAAAAACAATATTTTAACAGGGGAAATGTATTGCAAGTACAAAAAATAGAAAAAAATAAGTTAACCAAAAAATTAATGAAAGAATACCAAGTTGAAATGCACACAAGAGACCCCGTTCACACTTCTGTGCAGACCCTGGGCCGTCGCATTATTAGGTCTGCAACCCCCGCTCGTATTTGCGGTTTAAGGAGTGTGACTGAAAAGCCAAGATAAGAAACTTCATGAGATCGTAGTTGTGGCTAGGAGTACCACATACACACACTGAATATGTCTTTGGAAAACCCAGAGTCTGTACTTTTAAACAAGCCATGGACCAGACAGGTGGATTTTACGGTGCCCGAGTAATATATATGCATAACCTTCGGTGTGCTGGTGCCCCAAAATGAATGGGGCAGAGTTAAGATTTAAAGTGAAAGTCACTGCTTCCAAACACCTGGAGAGACTTCATATCTTTTTTTTTTAAACTGGTTTATTTACTGCAGTGTACCGAGTTTCTATAACGCTAAAGATAGTGGCCGAGAATCACATATGAGAGAATAGTCTTGCGGCGCTTAAAATATGCAGCACTATTTGTATTTATTCATTTTTTAACCAGAACTACTCAGAATGCGGCTCACAGTGGTTTCACCACAGACACCCACTGCCTAAGAGATTGTTGTAGCATTTAAGGCATTCTAAATTGGGTGGAAAATACAGTAGCTTGGTGTCAAAGTATCTCTGCTGAATTTTCCAGCACTGAAACTTAAATATGCGGGAGCAACTTGGAAAATGCACAATTCCTGAGATCCCGAGCTGAAATTCAAGCCCTGAACAGGCATTGAAATGTTAGAGGAAATACAAATGGTTACACATTCAAATTCTAAGCAATTTACAAGCTTACTAGTGCCATTAATTAATAAAATCAAATCTATTCAGCGCCTGACAAGGGCTGAATAAATGTACCGCAAAAGGGTTAAAATCACAAGAGTGAATAAGGTCCAAGGTGGCTATAAATATCACCACTTTTCTCTGAGGAAACTGTACAACAATATTGCAGTACAAGCATGTGCATTTTCCTGTCTCATAACTTGGCTACTGGATATTGGGGTAAATTTACATTTAGCAATTAAACAATATTTAACTTACAGTACTGCATTCCACAGTCAATTACACAGCCCACAGTTTATGCTACTGAACAGTCCTATAGAAAAAAGGGGGGGGGGGGGCATCCAACTCATTCAGGCAGAATTATTTTATGTTTCTATCATAGCATCACTTTCTGCACAGGCTTATGAATAGAATGCATGTCAGCAGCAACTTCTCTGTTCATGAGAACCTGTCAATGCTCAAACATTTTGCAATCTGAAACACACGTTGTAGAAACCCAGGTGATGTTCAACAGTGGGGCCTGTTACCATGCTGAAAACCAAGACCGTGTTCAAAACATCACTGTTCTTGCAGAACCCATCTAATCCTGGAGCCTGGTCACTGATCCTCCCCCTCTCTGACCTTTGCATGTATTTTTCATACATCATAACCAGCTGTACCAGCTTGCAAACATTGCTTAAGATGTGCCAGAGTGCCAGCATTTCGCTCTTTTGTTATAACTGGCACGGTATCGTACACAGAACGTGTGGCTTTACAAGCAGCATTAAAACAGACCAAATCAGTCAAACAGAATTCAAACTGCACACTTCAAGTGAGAAGGAATACTGCTGAATTTATTTTAAAGCAACTGTGCAAGAACCAATTGGAACCCAAGCTTCAGTAAACCATTCAGTTGTAAAGATTATCAGCCAATTTCTTAACTACAAATGTCTTTTTTTTTTAACCAAACACTGTACAGTACAGCTTTCTAATATCTGATAGTCATTGCTTTTAAATGTCACCATTTTACAGACTTGATAATGCCTGCAGCTGTTTTTCCAAGAAAATAAACATGAACATCAAGGCACCTGCTTTGCTTATACTGTTCGGTCCCCTCCATAAGAGCATTACTTTTAAAAACAAAAAAAAAACTTTTGGATTAATCCAATACAAAAGTTGGGTTAGAGACAAACTAAGGTTATTCAGAATTAAACAGAAAACAAATTCCAACGTGTGTGAGCTACAGAGTTTATTTATTGCCATTTCTTTTACTGTAAATGTTTGTTGGATGTTTAATTCCATGAGGCTTATGAAGTCTGAACGTCCTGATGGACCGATATACAAATTTCTATACATCTTCATGGAAAAAGAAACTGGCAGAGGTTACACATTTTCATACCAAACCATTCTCTGACAACACCCCTAAAACTCACCAGCTACTGTACATTGATCTAGGAGCATAACCCCATGCTGTGTGAGCAAACACCTTTCTGCTTCTTACTGTCAAGTTGAGACAATGTGTCCTGCTGAGCATGCTTCTGCATGCCTCGCCTCAAGAAATAGTCTGGTAGAAACTAGATTAAAAAAAAAAAAAAAAAAAATCTAACTGCTGCATCTCTAACAGCTGATCACACAGGCCACAGTTTCAGGTGAGGTACTACTAATAGCTGGTTAATAAAGTATGCACATATGGGACCGGACATTCTTATGCAAATGACCGATTTATCCAAAAACTATTTGAGCCCAACACATTATACAACACCACTTTCTTTCGTCTGTCCGATTGTTATGTTGAACAGTCGGCCAGGTCTCCGTGCCATCACTACATTTTTACAGGAATCAGCTCAGTCTGCTTTTGTTGCACAACCAAATGAGAAAAAGCAGGTCGTCCTGAAATCACAGACCAGCTTTTTGGTGCCAGAAAGGGGTCGGACATACTGTAAAAGCTGAGCGATATCACTTCCAACCAATCCACGTGCTAAAGCATTTTACTGGCACGAGGGTAGAGTGTGCTGGTACACAGATGAGACTAAACAGTGTTTTTACTGGCAAGTGGAGATGCACTCAAGTCCGCACAAGAGGGGAAGTGCTTACACTGACAAAACACCAGAACACGTGATTTTGATCAGAACATCCAACAGCCCAATTAAGTGCTTTATGACACATCTGTTTTGAAACTTCCCATTCACTTGGGATTCCTGATACAGATTCAAGGAGTTAGGCTTACATTTCTTACGTTGCTAAGGCTAGCCTAAAAAAAATAAATAAATAAATTTCTTCCAAAATATCAGCCAGTAACAATATACAGTATGTTCTTCATACACCTATTAGGGACAGTACTATTGGCAACAGAGCAATTGCATTTCTTTATTGCCACATGGGTACCTGTTAACTCTCACCATGCAGCTGGAAACAACATGTTTTAACAAGCATTAGTACTATTACAGCTTTGTTTTAAGAATGTACTTAACATGAAAATCCTGCCCCTGTAATGTAAAGCTGGTTGTTACTCAAGCTAGCCTGCAGTCTTTGGCTCAGTAAGGTTCTAATGATACATTGCTTAGTTCCCCTTAAAAGGCCATGCACAGTTGGTAGCTACAGTTTGAGATGACTGGACGCTTGACAAGAGTTAAATTAGCTACAGATATAGTCCCATGGGCACCCTCCTGACTGGATACTAAGACTAATCAATACATTCTGCTACAAAAAAAATAAATAAAAAAAAAATTAATGCAAGGGCAAAGATACCCAGTGGGAGTGTGCCAGTTTAAATTGACTCACTGTCTCTTTGTCAGGGAAAACTCTGATGACCCATTGGAGAAGTATAACCTTTACTAAATTCTGATCTGGTGTGCTTCTTGCCAATTAATTGACCCATACATGTACAGCACAATTGGGGAGTCAAGCCTGCAGTACCTTACACATATGTACCTTATGTATGAAACCTTAACATACTCTTCTACAGTTCCTTTATACTAATCACAACATCTTTAATACTTTCAAGAGAATTTGGCAATTGGTAAGTTACATTCATTGGATTCAGACAGTGGCAGTCAAGTAAAGTTGTAATTACAAACACTATCACAGTAGCAAAAACGGGAACATGTTTTAATTTCTTGCATGCTGAAGTTGACTTTAAAACAGCAATCAAACTTAATTATGAAAAGTGATGTTTGACCGGAAATGATCCCTCGAATGGCATGCAGCAACAACATTCTTTCAGGCAGATTTACAATCCAAAACCCACTAGAATTATTCATTTCTCTCAGAACATTCAGCAAATGAATTTGATTCCAGGTCTCCGAGGTACTGGAAATTAAAGCTAGCATTATGTCTGGTACTGAAAGGCAATAAATAGTCTGTGCAAGTTGGTTTTGGGAAAAAGTTTTTAAAAAGGTTAAAACTGTGGCACAATGTGAACTGAATTCTCTGATGATTAGGGTTTCTTTGATGTATTCAATGTTATGCAAGATCGCATTCCAATCAATTGTCCCATCCTCTGAGGTTAGATCTTTCTCTCACATTTTGATAACAGCTAGCTGCTTATATGAAGTTTTCAGCAGATGTGAGTAGACCACAGAGACCAGCCCCCGAGAAGTCACTTATTATAGACTTCCAACCCCCAGGGAACCCCATAAGCACGCAAAGCAGAGCACAGTTTGATAGAATTAAAAAGATGATCCTGGTAACTTGAAAAGCGAGGTAAAATCCTGTAGGGCTGTGTCCAAAGGTTCATTCGCTAGCCTGGGATTCGAAGATTGTTTTAAACCTTCGAAGCTTTGTCAGATGTGTTCATGGAGTGCTTGATTTTTTTTTTTCATTAACAGAAACTGTTTGACAATGTGTGAATACTATAAATCACAAATTACATCTCACTCGCATGGAAAGTTTGAACTTTTGATATGTATAATGCATATTACATAAACAAAAGTTGCTTATAAAATCTGCTACCACATCGTTATACACTACGTGCAAATCGAGCTGTATGTAGTAACCAAAGCAGTGGTCTCGTACCTCTAGTGCTTCACTATATATGTACTGAATACTTAGTGTATAAGGCAGTGTAAGAGAAGTGCTATAGTAAAATATGTTTGAAACATACAAAATATACGATAACACAAATCTTTTTAAATTTCAAAAACAGCACCGTCCGCCCCTCCAGCTCATGTTATCCAGAGCCAAACCTTTAATTTCTTCATTCCCCATCTCAACAGCAAAGTGTTGTACAGCATAAGCTGTATTTAAAGAAATGTCTTGAAACCCCTCTGCTGTTTGTGATTTTCTTGTTAAAATATCCAGACAGTCATGGAGGTTTAAGGTCACTTGACAAGCATAAGTTCATATTATTATTATTAATATTTTTAGTAGTAGTAAAATGCGACTGAACCTGCATGGAATGGTGACTTAAATAAAGCTTTGTCCTCTACAGTTAGTGCTGGTGCAATGCAAGCTTACTGTATAGATCGCAAGCAGGCACAATTACGTGTAAATAAACAATGGCATCCCAAACAAAGTGACCCTGGGATTGAATATGCGGGGTCTTCTTGTCTTGCCCCTCTACGGACGGGTTTCTGTCTCTCCTCAACATGAGCCAAGTGTCACCGCATCAGGAAGTGTACCACAGCAGCCATCCTGAATCCAATGACAGGTCTCTGCAGGTGTGTGCTTTTATACAGCTCTTAGATACTCGCTTCTACAATGGTTTGCACCTTGTAAGAAGTGTCAAGTTTTTGGAGGGTCAGCAATTGCCTAAGTGCAAGGCAAAATCCTTACATCATATTATAATGTTTGTACCCACTTAGTATTGAGATCCCCCCTAATTCCATGCTCTTTTTTTTCATTTAAATGGATTTCAATATAACTAATGACAGCAAATTGCAAATTTGACAGCGGGTGCAGAACGCCTGGTGAACACCATTATTTACATATGCCGCATTTTTAGCGATCAGTAAAATCAGACTTTACAGCTGCTAAACACGATTTACAGCTGCATTATATAGTGTATGGGGGGGGGGTTGCACCTGCAAATTACTGCGCATAGCCTTACAATCATCCCAAAGTGTGTTAATGCCTTTTTTAGAGCATGGTTTGAAAACAAGGGGTTGATTACCCAACAAGAGTGCTCTATTATTCCAGAGAGGAGAGTGTTGGTGCCATTTCATTTTCTGCACCACATGCTTTTCTACCATCTCCAGTTTGCTATTATATTTGCAATGACAGGACAAAAATGTAGATAAAATAAAAAGGCATAACTTCTGGTCACATAAAACCAACCCCCCCCCCCCCTTCATGTTATCAGGAAAAACACATGTAGCCAACAGTGCCTGCTTGGCCTCAAATTGTGCACACAGTAGCTGCCTCAGCAGTCTGAAGCAATGGAAAACGGTTTTAGGTTTGAGAATTTACTGTATGCATTTATTTTGATTGTGTATTTTATATTGTGCATGTTTTACCTGCATGGGAATTCACATTGGAAGTGTGATTTACAATAATGAAGCTTTCATTTTACACCTCTGACAGTGGCCATTATCATCTCCTGGACTTAGTTCTAGTGCCCCCTACCGATTTTCCTTGTTTTCCATGAAAGCCAATCTGCCAAGTAATGTCTTAGCCTGGCCTTGTAAAACTCCAGAACCCAAAGTGCACGTTGCAGATGCAGTGGCAGGAAGTAATAACGGAAAGAACAGTTTTAAGCAATAGTAGACACTACATTGCTGATTGGAACATCCAATATATCCAATGGTAACAAACTACATTATTTGTGAACGTGTTACATGCACATTATCCATTAAATTCAAATTCATTTTTAAAACTGCTTAGCACTATAACACTTCTAGTCAATGCAAGTCAACCCAACAAGAGTGCAGTTTCAAATCCTACAAGTATTTATTTTTAAAAAAGGAGAAATGTCAGAACAATTGCATAAAATAAAGAGACTACTCATTGTCTTTCAATGATTAGGAACTCAGATGGAAGGGTAATGTACAGTTGTCATTGATGAAAGATCATTTCATGATTCAATAGCAAAATAAGTAAAAAAAACCCACTGTACAGGTCACTAGAAAAAGCATACTATAGCTTTAAGAAAGGCAATGCCCAGTAAGCAGATCTCTGCTGAGCACCAAAAAAATAATTTTGAATTAAACCCATTTATTGTTGCACATGGCCAGTTTAAATACTGCTGGTAAGGAGAATAAAGGAATAACCTCCAAAAGGACCACGGGTCAAATGAAAAAGTTAACTAAGTATTCTCTCTTGTTAACCCAATCGATTTTGCCAACTCGTATCGGCCCTGCAACAGAAAGAATGTAATCCCTACTTCTGGGCCACAACACGTACTCCTTTTCCAACTCGTGCAATCAACAATTTAAAAGCTTAATCGGGGTTTTAAAAAGAAAAGGTTAGAGGCAGCAATATACAACTACTATTGAAATAATACAGCGATCTGGTCGCTGATATCTTTACGTTGGGTGCAATTAAACGTATTTCCAAAATCGAACTATGTTAATTTTAACATAAAAATATAAATATTGGATTAAAAACACTTTCAACTAAAACAATAGATCTGCCGTAATGTTGCTTTAGGGGAGAAACACTAAAAGTACCACATCACCACCCAACCCCCACTGCCGGCGGTGAATCAAAAAAAAAAATCCCATCTATATACATGTACTCAGAAAGATAAAACCGCTGCCATTTAGAATTTTACCACGAAAGTGACACTATTGGGTTTTTCTTTTTAAAAGATGTTTATTCATCATGAGAACGACTTTGTACACCCCAGGAGTTATTAATAAACAACATTTGAAATATTCCAGTGGGAAAGTTCCGGAGATACGGCCATGTGGCAACACATAAAACAAGCACAGCTAAATATATTTACGTTTGGCAAAAAAGTGCATCACATTGAAATAGTAGATGTTATTAGATTAAAAAACACAGATCTCAGCAAAATGGTTCACACTGCTGGAGTTCGGCTCCGTTTACTGGGGCAACTCAGCCTAAGAATAAGAGCAGCTGGCAGCAAACCGAATAGTTTTTAAAACTGACATATCTGTAATTTACAATTTTCGATAAAATAAATCTATCACGTCTTAGGTTTGACTGTTGTCGTTTGTTTTTATTGATGTAAATTACTTTTCACCTTTAATATTTGGCTTCTAATTTATTACATTCACATTCCATATTGTTCGACCCAGTTGTGTCATCACCATGGTCGACTTTCAATTGCCATATATTATTTTTCGTTCTGTTTTGATTCTCGGTTTGCATTTTTTTAAATGTATTTATTATTAATATTATTTTGATCACTACTTACATTCTTGTTTATAACCTGTGCTGTCTTAGCTAGACTTACACAGTCAACGCCACACAAAACACAGATGATTCATACATAGGACCTGTGCTTACTACCCGACTGATGATTCATAATGTTTAAATTTGCTAACTTTTACCCTTTGTTAATGACTTTATCATAGTTAAGTCCACGCATACACCATGAACCTTATCAAAACACTCATTCCGTCTCCTGTAATTATTTTAAGCGTGTACCTTGCAGCTCTGGTAATTTTCCAGTGCCCTGAATGCTGTCTCTGTTAATTTGACATGTAACACTGAGAGTTTGCCGGGGTTCAGTCTCCCACAGGACAGCCCGTACCTCCCATCCTCACACAGCGCCGCCATCTTCAGCTCCCCTCAGCCATCCCTCTGACGTACACTCAAATACTGGGCACAACCTAACCCAGCGGAGAAGGCGGGTCTTGGCCTCCTATCGTTTTCACAGAGTGTGAGCGTGGATGGCACTTGCAGGACTTTCTGATTGGTTTCTGAAGTCTTTGACACGGCTCTTTCTTTGGCGTCTCAGTTCCCAGACCATTGGTTGATCTTCTGATCTTTCCTCATGCATATAGCGGAGGAGGGGCTTTTAGAATCTCCCATCAGCTGTGTTGCGTCTTAACGTCATGGCAACGGTTGTACTTTTTCACGTCAGAGTATTTGACATCGGCAGTACCTTGTGAAGGAGATTACGTCAGGTCAGTATGGGTGCTGTAAGTATGCCTAATAATCTGATGCAGTTCTAGATTAACTAGTCCAAGCAGTGCCCGAAGCTGCGCACGGTTGGGTGTGCTTTTGCTGGCTACGTTTGTTGCTGAGACTAATACTGCCACAATACATTTGCACAGTAATTTTTTTTTTTTTTTTTTTTTTTTTTTTTTTTTTTTTCCCATGGCTTACTGTGTATTTATTATCGTTACACACACAACTTTTGGTGCTATACTATACACTGTATATTATATATATATATATGATATATGGTGTGTTGTGTGTGTGTGTTAATTATATATATATATATATATTATATATATATATATATATATATATATATATATATGTTTACACAAATGACAGGTAGCCGTGTTATAAGCGGTATAAACCACTTCGGGCCGTGCGGTTCTGATGATATATACCATTTCTGGGGTAGTTAAAGGCCCTCAGCTGATGCCTCTGGCCTTCTCACCACTCCAGGCGTGGTATATATCATGGGAACCTCATGCCCCGTCGTGGTTTATAGCTTACATATTACAAACACGTTTAAACAACAAAAAGAGACATTTCAAAATCAACACAATGCGTTGTTTCTTATTTGAAATATTTTTGAATACTTTCAGATATGTTTGCAGATGAAATTACAATACATGCTTGCGGGTGTGTGCTGCTTTCAAAGCCGTCGTCCCTCATTGAAACCTCTCTACTCAGGATATACACTCCCCTTGCAAAGCACATTTCAACTTTTCCTGTCGGTTTTATTAGGCTCCCAATTTTATACAGGCAACTTACAAATAATGTTCATATGAAAACGTGGAATTGTTCATTCCCTACACTGTATACAGGGCCATACAGAAAACTGTATGTATTGTTTAAATAAATTATTTATTGTTTATATATTGTAGTTATTATATTGACTTACTTCATAACATAATATATTTTCCTATTTTCAAAATTATTGAATGTGTACTGTTACACTTTAAATAGGCATATAAAGTCAATGTTATGTCAATGTAAATACAAATTATTTAAGAGAATAATGTAAAGTTGCCATGTTTAGCTAGGCCAAGAATAAGTGTTCTTTTGGCAGCTAAAAGTTTAAGCATACAGTTAACTACTTGTGTAAAATTATAACAGTACTTTCTCTTTGTAATGACAGTTTTTTTTGTATTCTTTAAATTATTAGTAATATATCTTAATTATGTTACAATATAAACACAAGCTTTTTCTTTCTTATCAACATAAGAAAGCTCCAGCTGTACATTCTGTTGTAAAATGGGATTTGAAGGGACATCTCTGATCTTGAGTTTTGTGTTTGCTTTGTGTTCGTCTTGAACCCCTCTATCTTTTCATCTGAGACAAGGCCTGTTAATAAGTACCATTACTGCTAAACTCTGGCAAAGTTATCTGGTCTTCAGTCCATTAGTAATGTTTAACTGTGCAATTAAAAATACACAAGGATTCAGTTGATTGTGGATTTATTGTTTAAGCTATTGTAGGACAGAACACTGGAAAAAAAAAGTTGTGTAATATTACACTACTGTAAAGTAATGAGAGATGTGAAAATTATAATCACTAAGGTACTGTGCTTTTATTATCTTTGCCAGAAAGGCAGCTAAAATTCAGGACTGTAATTGTGTACTTAATCTAGATTGGAAGACAGAAAGTATCTAGAATTCCATTGCTTAAAAAAATCAGGGGATTAAATATGCTCAGTCTTGTATGGTGTTTGTTCTCACTTGCGCTGCTTCTGAAATGCCCTGTTTTTTTTTTTTCTGAAACAGTACTGCTTTTGTTGTACACAGTTTAAAAGCTTAAGGATTATTAGGGGTGCAAGATATATTTGGAGGTAACTCTAAGTAAAGAGAAAACACCTTTAGCATCTGAACTGCTCTTTTTCAGAGAACACTACAGCAGAGCTTCAAGGACAGCTGCAGTGCTACCTCTGCACATTTATACACATTTGACTTAATTATTGACTTTTTAATTTCAATAAATACGGACAATTATATTATTCTTAAGTGGTTTTGATGCAGCAAACGAATAATGGTCTGACACATTTTGAAAGTTTCTGTGTTTTAATGAAGCATGAAATAGCATGGGGATTTAGCCAGATAAAATGGCGGTCTGGTGAAGTGTCTGGTGGGTTGTTGGCTGTAAATATTTTGTGCTTAATAGAAGGTAAAGGTAATATTTCCTGGCCACTAGATTTTTGAGTAAAATATAAACATAATAAATCTATTAACACCCCTTACTGATATTAAAAGCATACCAATGAGAGGAGGCCAGTCAGCCCATAAATGCTTGTCTGGTTCTTTGCTTAAAAGAACACCTTAACACCGATGGCGATTCGTTCACAACAGATACAGTACTGTTTTGTAACCGGATAACTCATAATCATCAAACTTAAATTAAAATGGTTTATTCAGTCTTTTCAAAAGCGACTTGTTATCGTGAGAGTGTCTTGGCACACTGATTGGTTTATGAAATCTTTCCAGAACTGCCGTCATATCATTGACTCGTGTTGTATTCTGATTTCCACGAGTACACCTCATCGCTACAAAATGGCATGTGAACAAACGGCACAATGCGCAGCTGTTTCTCTTGCTACAAAAAGTTGGAAATTGTTCGAGTTCTTGAAAAAATCCAGAATCAGAAACAAGTTGACGAACAATTTGGTGTTTCCTGTTCTGGTGGGTCACTTCACCATTCTGTTAAATAATGTGAATGTCTTGTATATTACTGCTGCATTTTTTAACATGTGTAGGGGTGCTGTGTTAATTTATTTGATCTGTTAGCCATCTACTAATAACAAACAAGAACAATTATAGACAAAACAAACAAATGCTCACTGTATTTTTTATCCAGGTTCTCTCACGGGTCCTTTCAGGTTCTACTCGAAACCAATGCGAGGGAACAGATTCCATCCACTTTTATGCCGTCAAACATGTCCCCTTGTTAAAAGAGTGTAGCCGCCCCTCCAATCTGCGACTGCCACATCGTTTCCCTTCTGGGATCGATGAGTTAAGCACCGGAGTTCCGCCCCCTTTCTAGCTGTCCGACTTCCCTTGAACCCTGGGAAAGAACTGTCAGGCCAGCCTTTCCAAGGTACTCTGTTCTTGCTGCTTAACGCCCTCACAGGTCGGGATGGAGATTTACTACCAAGAATCATTGTATTAATGTCCCAGTAGGTCATCTCAAATTTACATCTCGTACCTAGCACAGCCACTATAAACAGTCAAAAATAAACTAGGTTTAGGAAGCCCAACACTTAGTCAAAATGTCTTCCACAGTGTTCTGTTTATGTGTTCAGATGTTTCAACTTAGATTTTTCTGTTCCAAGCAGATGGTGTAACTTATTTATTAAGCATCCCTGCGATGTAATCTGTTATGTGTTTCTGAATCCACCGCTGTAGTTGCATTGTAGTCATGTGACTTTTTTAGGTTTCTGCTATACAGAGACAGTACACATTGGATTACTACAGTATTGTCACATTTGGTACCCAGTTGTGTGTTTTGATTTTCTGAGTTAAGCTCCTTTACCGCTGTTATACACTTCCTTGGTAAACTGTCAACAATTGTGTCATCATTAACTTCTTATTAGTTTTTGTCAATTTACAAATGGTCCATATATAGAATTAAAAAGAGTGTTACGTAAATGATTATAAAATACAGTTTGATGTGCATGAAACTGCCCTGGTCTGATGCTGCTTACAATTTTAACAAGTTCTAAGAATAAACTTTAAAAAATGTTATAAATTGTGAAACCTATGCTACATTTAATGCATAACAGCCCGAGTGAGTAAATGTTCAACCTCATTGAAAGTAAAAGCCAGCAGTCTGGCAGTTGATCAGTCTAATCTATCTCCTTGTCGCTCTGTAAGCACATCTGCTACAAAAGCATGACCTCAACAGAGGTTAGGGTTTATTTTAGCAAGCATTCAGTAAAGCAGCAAGGTTTTTTTTGCATGGTGGATTAGGTGCAATGGAACGGAGAAAGGCCCAACTCAGTTTACTTTCAGTGCAGTATAGAAACAGGAACCATGCAAAAAACACTGAGAACCATGGGAAAACTGTTAAATTATCTTGCACATTTACCAGAGTAAACTTTTGCAAATCTACTTTCAAATGTCCCCCTTAAGAGCAAAGATCAACCACATGCCATTTGTAAAGCATTTTACATTATTTTGACAACGTCATTACTTATTTATTATGTCAATGTGGTGTTGAAAAGAAAGCAAATGTTACTTTTAAAAGAAAGGAAAGTTTTCCCTATTACAAATATAACCAGCCAATAACTTCCCCTAATACCTGCCATATTGGAAGCCTACTATACAGGGTTATTTCACTTATAACATAAAAGGTCTAATTTTCATTATCTTCAGGTTACAGCATAAGGTATCATTGTCCAGCGGCAGTGCTGATTTTCCTTTGACATTCAGTTTAGGTTGAAAGAGCACAGATAAGATTAAGATTAAAGGTTGTGTCATTATTCCCAATGTCAAATAAAACCTCGCCAGTGGAAGGGCTTTAATTCATATGTATTTCTGTGTAGAATGGCGGTTATTTTGTATGATTGATTAAGTGGCAGAAACCACATAGAGTTGGTTATCAGAAAGTCTATTAACTGGATTATCATTTAAGCATTACCTGGTCCAAATAAAAAATTTTTATTGAGATGATGATTTCATTTCTGCCCGCAACAGATCTCAGATCTAGTATCTTTTTGTCTGACAGGCGAGAGTTAAACAGTTTTCAAATGATTAACCATATGAAAAAAAAGAACTCTATGTGCATATGTCACAAAGACAGCCAGAGTGGGGGGCGTCCGACCAGAAACAGGAAAATAAACAAAGAGAGATGGAGTTTGGTTGAGCTGAGTGAATGGCTTCGCTCAGCATTTAATGAGTGAACAGAACAGACAATAAAAGGTTTGTAACAAAACAGCACACAGCACGTGAGGCCAAAATAAATAGACAAACAAAACGAATAGACACTGACAAAACAGGGTGGACAACGCTACACAAAACAATTTATTTTTATTATTACGCTTCTCTCTCTCTCTCCCCCGTTCTCCACTCCCGAACACACAACGCCAAGTATGTGACAAAATGCTGTTTTTATGCAGCTGTACCGAGACTCGACTGCTAACACCGTGTAACAAATTTTTTTTTTTTTTTGTTCCTGGGTAGTAAGTGTTATTTCCTAATTGCTTATGCCTCAAAAGTATAGAAAATGGCTATTCCCCACAAACTTTGCTTTTGTGACCAGGACAGTGATATTTCAAAATATCACTATTTCCAATGGGAAAATAGGCAAATGTGTGTCTTTCCGTTCACATAAAGTCAGAAAAAAACAACATATGAATCCAAATTAACATGTATTTATACTAAAGTAATACAAAAGTATTTACAGTATAATCAAATCTCAAAACTACTCACTTCTAAATCTTTTGTAGTCATTTTTGTATTACTTTAGTATAAATACATGTTAATTTGGATTCATATGTTGTTTTTTTCTGACTTTCCGTTTTCCCATTGGAAATAGTGATATTTTGAAATATCACTGTCCTGGTCACAAAAGCAAAGTTTGTGGGGAATAATAGCCTGTGGCAGGCTGGTGAGTGGAAAGAGGCCCAGAGACAGACTGCAGTTCAAAAAATTCTAATTTTATGATAAAAAAAGACAAAAATAAAGCGCACAAGGGCAAAACAAAGATCTTTAGACACAAGTAAAGCAAAACTTACAAAAAAAAAAAATAAGGTTTCCAGGCTGGGCAATGCCTTCACTGGATTCAAAACTTTAAAACTAACAAACACCAACCTGCTTCCTCAACTCCCTCCCCTCAAATGAGAAGCAGAGGCCTCCTTTTATGTCAGGTGGCTGGGCGCTGATTGATCATTAATTAAACTAATCATCTAATCAACCCCAGCCACCTGAACACAATGAACCCAGGCAGGTAGGGGAATTTAACCCCATCCCTGCCAATTTCTAAAGGGCAGAGCTGTGCTCTGCCACATAGCCATTTTCTATACTTTTGAGGCATAAGCAATTAGGAAATAACACTTACTACCCAGGAACACAAATTGTGTTACATAGTGTAATCAATCATTCAATTGGAGTCGCTGTACAACTGCACGTGAATTAATAAAGTGCAATTCCCCATGCTCACATATTACATTTTACTTGCACGTGAAGTGCTGTTCAATCCTTGTGCCTAAATACAAATATACATTTTAAACACTCGTGTTACACCGACCCGTTTATATCCCGTGTACCAATGACTATACACCAACATTTAACACACCACACGCAACATATAACAGAAAATACACACAGGGGCGGGCACTTTGTCACAGAATAACATGTACAATGAAAGAAAAAAGAACTCTATGTCCATAACAGGTACAATGAAAGAAAAGCTTTCCTGTTCCATGAATTGAATGTCGAATGTGTACTGCAACAATATATTTCAGGATGCGATGTCTATGAGTAAGAAAATTACTGGTTTTTTTTACACTACAAACAGCAAAACACCAAAAAACTAGCGCTTCTCTTCACCAAATCAGTCAGCCCTCCACTGTATTGTTCAAACCTGCAGATCATGTTAAAACATGGTGAGGCAAAGGTGGGCTTGCAGCTACTGACACCAACAATAAAGCATGAAACCCTGATCCGTAAGCAGATGAGAACATGAAGCATGCATGGAAGCTACTTACATGATAATTTGTGTTTTGATAGTTAGAGGGGTTTATTGGTAAAATTATGCTTTAAAAACTGGCAAAGCTAGGTGCTTGCAGTGGTTTATGGTTTTACAATGCTTCCTAGTTACTTTCAAGGTAACTAGAAATGTTAAACTGTAGTGGTGCTGTTTGGAAGGCTTTGAACAGACGGGATCCTATCCTTCTTTACACTGTCAAAGTCTAATCAACAGAATGTTGGTGCTGAATATATGTATGTCATAACAGGTTCACTTGATCTCATTATATTTAGCTCTTTCACCTATAGAACAAAGGATTTAGACTTTTCTTGTATAAGAAGTGTAATTTAAAGGACCCCGAGCAAAGTTCCTTAAAATTTTTCTGTAGGTGACTTGTGTGAAAAGATTTTGATGCATTTTTTGAGATGACCAAATAAAAAATTACAATTGATGTCAGGTCATGACTTTACAGTGTTTATTATGTTCATGCAGTAGTGCTAAAAGACAAACAATTTGACAAACATTTTGAATCAAAGGGCAGGATTTTCAAAAACCAGTGTTATAGATCAGACTTGTGGTATAATAACGAGAGCTTTAGTACCATGTGCCAAATTTAGCAGCTTATTGAAAATGACTTGAATTAGTTTTTAAGTTTTGTATGTAAACAGTATGTTCAAACATTTGCATGCTAATCAGAATGGCTTTTGCTTGTTTAGGGTACACAATAAAATCAAACTGGTTTAAGGTTTGTCAGTAAATATCTACACATGATACAGTGGTACCAAAAATAGGGCAACAGGGCTGTGCCGAGTGCTCGTATCATTCAGTTATTTGGTACGATAACAGCACATTTTTAAAAACAATTGTAAAAAATACCCAGATCAAACTCCTTGTTGAATGAACATTAACACACTGGTCAATTTTTTATAGTTACAAGTAATGGGTCCTCTGCACACATCTACTAAGCATACTAAAATAAAAGACTTTGAAAAAAGATTTGTAAAATACTTTGGGTAGGATTTTCAAAAGCTTTTAAATGATAACTCCAGTGCTAATCAACAAATTGTTATGTAGCATTGATTTTGGCCTGATGACATCCCAAGGGATATATGGATGCATAAAGTACAGTGGCAATGGGGCGAATCAGTAGGCGAAAAGATAAGGCTATGGCAGTAATAAAAATCTACAATTTAGAAATTTTGGCTATGTGTTCCATTGGTTAAAGAAACAGGCTTGTAACCAACAGGTACCCAGTTCAAATTTCAGCTCAGCCACTGACTCATTGTGTGACCCTGAGCAAGTCCATCCATTGGGTTGAGACGTTGTTGTAAGTGACTGCAGCTAATGCATAGTTCACACACTCTAGTATCATATCTTGTAAAGTGCTTTGTGATAGTGGTCCACTATGAAAGGTGCTATATAAAAATAAAGATTATTATTATTATTCTATGACTGGAGACATGCATGCATTCTCCCTTTGTACTATCAGATTCTAATCCCAGTTTGTTTTATCGTGAATTGACTGTACAACTATTTCTACAAGCTGCCTCAGTAGCCTCCTACAGCTTTCTTCTGTCTATTTATTTAGTCCAGGTCTAATGTTCTAACCCTGTTCTAATTAGTTTAATTGAACAAATTAAACCTCCACCCAGAAGCAGTTAATTATTTAATACACAAGATAAAGCTTGGGGTGGAAAGGCCTTCTGGGAGCAGACCCCCTTGCAAGGTTGTGAGTATATTGGTTTATTATGGGACGGTCTGGGCTCATCTTTTGCCCAGTTAGCTCCAGTATTTGTACTTGTTAACTGTCAAGTGCAGCTGCTAGCGGCTTGGTGAGAAGTTTCTATTATGCCTTGGCATGCAAATGTTTTTGACTGCACTCATTAGGGGCATTTTAAGGACACTTTTGCAAGCATGTGTGGAAGCATCTGGCTCAACTCTGTCAAGATCATTTCACAAACCAGATAAACGAAGGAACCATTAAGGCAAACGAAAGAAAACAGACACACGTGTTTAAAATTAAGTTTTAATACCTGCTGTTTGCCTCAAGGGTTTTAAGGCTGAGTTTAAACTTAAATATGGATTTATGTACATTAAAATGTGCTGTAAATACCAATATTGATTTTTTACAAGAATGACTTTGCAGAGTAAATGAATATAGGCAATCAGAAAATATATGTATGTGTGTGTGAGTGTAATGAATGTTTTTTCAAAGTCTTTATGAATGAAATAAAGTTTGATATGTACCAAACTATTCTTTACTGTTGTTAATAAAACTATCAATAGTACAGGTCAGTTTCATAAGCTTTGTGAGTAGAGCCCTATGTATTAACTGACACTATAACCTCTAAAACCCTGTTTTGTAGTTTGTTGGTGGTTGTAAAGTTTACAAAACATGGATATCCAGCAATTTAATCAGTACTGAAGGGTCAACAAGGCTTCCCACATCTCTGGGATGCAGCACACATGCTTAAAAGACTGGAAATTCTCACCTCACGGAAGCAGAGCTCTTTTTTTTTTAACCTTGATGCCCCAGGATTAGTGTCTCCTAAAGGTTTCCTCTTAAACACACAGCATCATTGCAGTTTAATTTTTTTCCCAGCGTGTTACCACTTCTCATGCTATTTAGTGCGTTAGATTAACAGTGGGGAGAAGAAAAGATGCAGGAGCACCTTATTCCTTCTTTTATGAACCTCGCCTCTTGACAGCTCTCCCTATTGTCTTCTCAGCAACGGTGTGCTTGAATAGAAAAGCCTGGATATCCACTGTTTGTGCTGATGGTTCTGTCCTGCTGTGAATCAATCAGTCTAGAGGAGGTGATACGTAGATGTGAAGAGCTGCACTGTGGGCTGACTCACATTAATGGAATGGGGTTGGAAGATGAATGGCAGGGCTTAATTAGGTTGTACAATACTGACGGTGTAACAGGTCCTTTGCACACATGAACCTGGAAACAGGAACGAGGCAGCCGTACCTGAGAGGAACGGGGTGTGTTTACTTGTCTCCAGTGTCAACGGTCTGGGTGGTACTAGCAGGGGAAGCTCCTCATACTGATACTTCAGATAGTTGCTACAGTCATTCCTGTAATGGAACCATTTTTGAAATCACTAAATTGAGATCTAATATGGGCCAGCGTGCCTTTGTCTATAAGGCATCTCCTCTTTGGAAGTCATTGCTTTAGAATGTCCAAACTTCCAATAACAGGCTTGAGATTGGGACGGTAAAGAGCGGCAGGACTTTGATCTTCACACAGCCCCAATACTGTGGCCAATACGATGACTGGGCCAAACCCAAACGTTCCCCAAGCCTGGGGTGAAAGGGAGAGTGGGCTGCCTCACAGTGATTGAGGTACAATTCCCACATTTCCATGTGCAGTAACTCACTGAGGAGACCAGCCCCAGACCACACCCGAAGCCTGGTAACTTGGAACTCTCCAATGTGGAAGTGGAAGCAGGCTGTGAGTGGAGTAAACCTGTAATGAAGAAGGCAGTAGCTCATATTTATAGAACCGTCAATTGTTAAATGGTTTTAAGATGGTGAGAACTTAGCCACAACTTAACCATAACTGGTCTTAGCCTCTTTATGGTTGTGCACTTTGTACACCTTATTTACCTGTCTTATACTGCAAATCGTCAAATAGCCAAAATGACAGGGTATGCAGTATAGTGAAATCTTTATTGTATGTGTTAAAGTTGTTCACTTTCACTGTTTGCTTTAAAAAAAATGGACAAGAAATTAAACTTAATTATGTTTTCCATATTTGGTTCTTATAAAATTTATTGTCAAATAATTTTACCAGTTTCTTTTTAGCATTTCTACATTTCTACAAACAAACAAAAAAAACAAGCAAAAACAAAACAAAAAAAAAACTGTCCCCTTCTTAGTGGGGGTTTGTGGGATAGGGAGTTCCACAGCACTTGCAGTTATGTCTGTGCTTGTGAGGCACACCTAGCTCTGGAAGGGTGGAGGGGCTTGCCCTGGTGTCAAAGGTCACAGAGAGTGTGTGCATTATATAGAATAACTCATTCCAGCCGCTGTACAGTCTCTGTGATTTAGTTTCTTTACGTAAAAATTACAATGTATACTACATTTGTTACTTTAGAGTGCTTGGTGATTTATCACAATATAAAGCCTTTTCATGTGACCGTGATTCAATTCTTAGATGCTTCTTTATATTAGTTTAGTTATTTGTTTGTATGGGGAAAACTCCATGTTTACTTGCCCTGCAGGAGCTGTGTGGTAGTTGGCAGTTTGAAATAGAGTTATTTCATGACTCGGAAAATAAAATAAAAAGTGTTGCTGCCGCCTTTCATGCAACGTGTCGAATTTCACAACATCTACACACCCTGAGATACCCTGGCCTTAAATGATAAACTACTGCAGCTGAGGATTTTTAGGGTTTGAAATCACAACCTTCTGTTCCTCAGGGGTCAACTCTATCAGGTGAGCTAAAGCAACTCCATTATCCGTTCAAGCAGGCATATACACTTATCACAGCACCCCATCACACACTGGCACTTAGCTTGATTGTTTCCAGACAAATAAGTAATAGGTAGCAGCAATAAATGTAATTGTAAGAAATTATCAAATAAATAGTACAGAAATGAACAAATCACCATTAAGTACGTAGTAAAAAGTCTCGTTACGTCAGAGCAAAGCATATTCGTCACCGTAGACGACATGGTGTCTATATAATATATATATATATATATATATATATATATATATATATATATATAACAAGTTCATGAGTTGAAATTACTATCTCGAGGTTCTGTGACAGTATTAACTTCAACTGAACCTCAATGAACCTGCCAGCTGTCAGAAGTCAACGCTTTGAAGCCGCTGTTTGTGGCTTTCCTTCCTGGTTTCATTTTATTTGTTGTTAAGAACTGCGGTGCGTTAGCAGCTTATTAAAAAGCTGAGTACACAGACCTGTTGGAGTCTAGACACTTCAGAAGCTTCATTACTGGGTGCTGTCAGCAACCTGAACAAGGACCATGCCATGAAAGTAGAAAACATTTCCAAGAAAACAGGTAACACTTATATTGTTATCCAGAACACCGCTGCAATTTTTCTGTATTGCTATTCTGGAAAGAGTACTGTCAACATGTTTTATGTCATTTTTCCACAACCTTTCAAGAATAGTTTTTTTTTTTTTTACATGTACCTCAGTATGTCCCAGGCTACAAGCAGCTTGTTTCTGCATAAAGAAAAACACCAGAAACAAAATGAGATCAGTAGGTTTAGCATGAATATAAACTACAGTACGTATTTGGAGCTAATGTTAGAAGCTTCTAAGAATAAATATGTAATCAAGCTGTTACTGTGACAAATATTACGTGTGCGTATGTACTTCAGCTAACAGTACTACTGAAGTCCAAACAGTTTACCCTGTGGAAGTATTTTTAATAACTCAGTTTATTTACACCTCAGTTTATGAACTGAAACATTTCCTATATAGCCCAGCATTAGTCACGTTGATAGTACTGGGGCTGGTGATCCTTGAAGTATAACACTATGTAACACAATTTTTGTTCCTGGGTAGTAAGTGTTATTTCCTAATTGCTTATGCCTTAAAAGCATAGAAAATGGCTATTATTCCCCACAAACTTTGCTTTTGTGACCAGGACAGTGATATTTCAAAATATTACTATTTCCAATGGGAAATCGGGCAAATGTGTGTCTTTTCGTTCACATAAAGTCAGAAAAAAACAACATATCAATCCAAATTAACATGTATTTATACTAAAGTAATACAAAAATGACTACAAAAGATTTAGAAGTGAGTAGTTTTTCGAGATTTACGATTAAACTGTAAATACTTTTGTATTACTTTAGTATAAATACATGTTAATTTGGATTCATATGTTGTTTTTTTCTGACTTTATGTGAACGAAAACTTGCCTGTTTTCCCATTGGAAATAGTAATATTTTTAAATATCACTGTCCTGTTCACAAAAGCAAAGTTTGTGGGGAATAATAGCCATTTTCTATACTTTTGAGGCATAAGCAATTAGGAAATAACACTTACTACCCAGGAACAAAAAATAAATAAAAAATGTGTTACACGGTGTAATGATACAATTAACATCTAGGGTTCTTTTAAAAGCATTGGTTTCTCTAACTAAACTGGCCTTTTGCTGTGTATTGTGCCTTAGGCTGTGGCATTAGATGTATTCTAGATTTGTACTGACAATTTCACCCATAGTGCACTTACATGCACATAATAATTGTGATTGCCCCCACCCTGATGTGATTCTGATTAATTAAGTCAAGCTTTCAGTTTACAAACATTTGTGAATCAAGGCCAGTAAATAAGCAAAAGTGTGTATTTCAGAAACCCCAGATTCTGATTTAGACATCATACATGAAAAAAGGAAAGCAGCTTCATGTCAAATTTCGGATTGTCTTCAATAGTAGTTATAGCACGGACTACGTGGGCCAAAGTATCAGTGCACAGCTGTGTACTGTCTGTGGCAGGCAATCGGAACAAAAGAGCAGCTCCTGGACTCAAGTCAAAACACACACAAAAAATAGAGAGTAATAATAATAATCATAAAAAAACATTATTGAGGTCATAATAAGAACTTGAGAAGGAAGGCCAGTGGACAGTAGAACATGCTATTTATATTGTCTAGTATTCATTTGTAAACAAAAGGGCATCGGATTTAATAATTAAGAAAGGGAGACAGCATTTCTGTTTCTATGCCTAATGTATTGACCTTGATTTACAGCAGCTCCCTGATTCTTGATGAAACATCTTGGTGAAAAAAAAAGTTTTTTTCCAGCTCCATCCCATTTGCCATGGTAAAAGAATAGCAAAGTTTACATAACATAGTGAAAGCAAAGGTAAAAAAAAAACCAGAGTTTTAAAGCCTGGAAAAACATGGTAAATACATAGTGTTAGCACCGGGAAGCATGCTAGACTGTAACATTACAGCAAGTAACACAGCAAGCAGTCACAGTCATTACAAAACTGATTTGCATACAAACAAAAGCTTAAGAAAACAAATGCTTTTCTTACAATATTGCGTGGGGTCATTTTCAATTCTGCCCCAGCAGTTGAAGCTTAATGGGGTATAGGGGTAACGCTGAACATTCGACCGGAAAAGTGACAGTCGACCTCAGAAACTGGTAGTCGACTAATCGTACCCTTCAATTTCGAAGCAGCAGAAGCATCAGGAGCAGCATTGTACAGCCAACAAAACTGCAAACTTTCCAAAAATAATCATGTATTTGTGTTTGAAAGTATGTACTTGTAGTGAACTAGCAATGATGATATTATTTTTATTGTTTTGAGCTGTTTGAATTAAAACAGAAAGTAATTGTGAAGCATGCAGTTTCATATGGATGGAATAATCGACAGCATTTTAAAACATTCTAAAATAGTTTCAAAAGATTCCATGCTGTTTATAAATATATTACACAAGCAGAAAAGTGTTATGAAACAGTGTGTTATGAGGACCAAACATGACCAACACTGTTTTTTTAAGTGCTGACTAGACGATTTTTTTTGCCTTGTCTGTTTTATCCCATACAATTGCGTATCCCACACTAGAATTAATAAGCACTGTGTTTTTGTGACTTCATTTCACTGTATTTTTATTATATGCAGTAATGTTAATAAGCAGGTCTATAAATACCCCATGTGAGAAAACACCTGCAGGATATATGTAGAGTGAAAGGGATCATAATTGACCTCAATTGGTTTACCAGTCTCTATGGACTATTAGAGATACACCCAATAAAAGGTCTTGATTCATGCCATTCGTGATGCAAAACCTGTTTCAGTAACTTCTGGATGGAAACTCAGAACAGCCTGTTACTCATTTGCTTGGCCTGGGGTCAGGAGATATGACTGTGAAGCTACAGTACGATATCACCTGGTATTAGACCTCCTGTCAGTCTCCCACACAACGTGCAATACTTATGAGCTGTTGAGTCAACCCTCGTGGTACTCGTTTCAGAGTTAGATTGATGACTGGATCTGTGGCATAATGATCATTATCAGTGAATTTAACATTTCAAATACATTGGAGGGTGTCATTAAGTAATGATTCATCAAGGCTGTCTATAATTAGATGCTAACAGAAGGGTTTATGTGTAAACTGGAGGGTTCTGACTCTTCAGCCATTTGGCCCCAGCTTTGCTTTCATTAATTACATTTTTTTTTTTGTTTGTTTTTTTTTGGGTTTTTTTGCTTTAATTCAAAAGAGATTAACACTTCATCCAGCATTTGTGTAAAAACCTGTAAATCATGCACATACATGTACTATGCAAATATATATATAGAGTAGTCTCCCGCTAAGAGAACAGCCCTCGGGAAGCAAGTAAAGTGTTCTTATAGCCAAAGTTTTCTCTAAAACGGAATTAGCCACCAGACACAATATAAATCAATCAATAAATAAATACACATGCATTATTTGTCATGAAGCATGTGCATCAACATATAAAATGAACTGAATAAGTAAAAGCAAAACAATAGGCAAGAGTGTGTTAATAAACTATAATAATAAAGTAACAGACAAACTAACATTAATAAAACTAAAGCAAAAGAACACGGTCAAAGAGCTTAAATCGCTATGTACTGTGAAATTAGCTGGCGAGTGTGTTTCGCTCTATCACAGTGGCAGAGGCAAAAATAATTGGTGTTACATAAGGCTAACTTAACATTAATAAACTAACTGTCAAACTAAATTAACACAGCACCCCTACACATGTTACAAAATGCAGCAGCAACATGCACATTATTTAACAGAATGGTGAAGCAACTCACTAGAACGGGAAACACCAAATTGCTCAGCAACTTGTGTCTGATCCAGGTTTTTTTTTCAAGACTTCAAACAATTTCTAACTTTGTGCAGCAAGAGAAACAGCTGTGCATTTTGCAATTTGTTTACATGCCATTTTGTATCAATGAGGTGCACTCATGGAAATTGGAATACAAAAAAATGAAAAATGGAACGATTTAATAAACCAATCAAGACACTCTCGCGATGACAATTCGCTTTGTTACAAAACAGTGCTGTATCCATTGTGAATGAATAGGTATCAGTACCAAGAAGGCATGCTTTTAAGCCAAGTTTCTGTTCCTGTAGCCAGAGCATTTACAATGGGAATCTGTTTCAACACAAGGGTGAAAAAAGGAAAATGCTTATCACAGTATATATATATATAATATATATAGATATCAGCTTAATATATATAAATATATATATATTATATATATATATAATATATTATATATACAATATATCTATATAAATTAATTAATTCTTATAAGCATTTTCCTATTTTGACTAAAAAGAATTACTGAAAGTCTATTTTGAAAAGGCTGAGAAAGCCATGTTGCTGATTTTTAATTGCATTTCCCTGACAAATATTGTACTAGGATGGATTTCGTAATTAAATGATGAATAACGATTTTCTTTTACTTTGGTATTAATGAAGCTGGTTATAAAAGTTTTGTGACTATCCAAATAGGACAAAACAGTAGTTTGCTTTCCTCAAATTCAGTATTAAATACCAAGTGGTGTGCAGTTAATTCTGGTAGAAATTAATTATTAAACCTTGCAAGTAAAACAAGCCCCTATTTTGAGGCAGTTAGTAGATTAGATTGACCACAACACTTAGCTTTATTAGCTGCTAAAGTAGATCCCACTGTTTTGTACATTAACTGCCCTAGACATTCAGTTACTGCTCATGTAAAAACCACAATGTGAGAAAATGTTAACTATGAACAACTGCTGAAGAAAAATCTTCTTTTAAAATACAAAAACATACTTTCTAGTGCTTTTGAAATCTTCATTAGTGTTATTGTTGGGGATCTCTCGTGTTTCTAATTATTATTTCCATTACAATCCCCTTTAAAGGAGATACAGTGGTGTATGTATGTCGGTACAAGTGTCACACTTTAGATGTGTCCATGTATCACGCATCCAGTTGACATGAAACTTGGTTCCAGCGTTATTTTGCTTTTTATTGAGAGGCATATTCTGGGGATGTATGGAGGTATCTGCTCAGCTGTAGTTTAAAAAATTTGTTCTGCAATAAGTGTAGAGATGTTGAGAGAAAGCCTGCTGTCTAACAGAATTTGATTCAAAATCAGATGTAAACTCCAATGTATTTTTTTTTAAATTGTCAATGTCAAATCTAAAACAAATTTACATGACCACTATCAATCCTTAAAAATCTACTATATTCTAACAATTCAGAATCAGGACACAATCATTTGTTTCAGGATTTTTATTTGTTTTTTTGTTTTTTTTTTACTGAAGAAAGACGAAATTCATTTGGACAGTTGGCTTGGCGTCTTTGCAGAAGAAGCTAGTAAAGAGGAGCGGACCTGCAGTTGTATCCTATGTGGAGGCCATTGAGTAAAACCATTTTAATCCCAAGTTTTTTATGTCGTGACACGTGCTCTAATAACAAGGGTTTGTTGTGTAGCGTACTGAGATACATCATTTAAATGCAGTGCCCTACGTGCCTTAGTCCATGTGTGCCACCAGAAATACGCCCTTCATCTCTGCAAAGAAAGAATCCTCTTCACTTGGATTTCCTCAGATGTCTTCTGAGCAGCCAGCCAGTTGTATTCTGGGGAAAGGAGTCTAGTAGGTCTGTTCTGGATCAGGTAGCGGTTTAGGTAGCTCTCCTCGAATAGGAATGCATGGAAGCTAATCTCCATATCCTGGATGATGAACTGGGAACAAGTTAACGCCAGCTTATAAACCTCAGGACACGAGCCCCCATAGAGCTCCGAAGTGTAATAGTAATCCCCTTCGGAGCCATCAACGTAGGCTTTGGAGTCCTCAGTCCTCTCATAAGGATACGTGTCCAAAGGCTGGTTGTAGTATTCCGGGTGCAAAGTGGCCACAAGGCTTCCCAGGATTTCAGAGCCCACAGGGTTTACAAACACTTGGTCCACGTCCATGGAGAAGATATAATCCACCTCATCCTGGATCAGCTCTTTGATTACACTGCTCAGCAGAGACATCCTCGTTTTCGACAAATGAACCCAGTCCGGCCTCTCAGCGATATAAAACGGTTTGATTTCTCGACCAGATCCCAGAGTAATCGCAGGGATCCCTCGCAGGTTGTCAGTCAGTATGTAGTAAGTGACAAAATGTTCTGGCAGAAAATACTCCTCGGCAGAGATGATGAACTTGTGGAGGTATTGTGCGTATGTCCCGATGACAAACACTGCCAGGCCTGTGGTGACAGCCCTGTTTGTGAACTTCTGCCTTCTGATCTGTGACTCCGGGCTGTCTCCCCACACAATAGGGGCTCCCCAGGGGGTGACATTGGGGGAGAATTCTACCTCTTCTCCTGTAGCTTGGCCAGGGAGATGAATCGAAAGGTTTTCTGATGAGGTTTTCTGCTGCAAAAGTCCCTTCAGGAAGTCTGAAATTAGCACACCAGGAAGAGTTATTGATGAGTGTTACCTAGTGTTTCAGTAGTGATTTCAATACTTCATACAAGATCTGTTAAGATAAACGATGGAATGGTGTTATTTGCCACCTCATTGTCGTTGTCTTCACCATAGGCCAAGGTTCATTTCAGTACTTTATTTAAACCTCTTAAGCTATTGCTACATGATTGTCAGGACTGCTTGTTTCATAGTATGCGTTTATGTACTGTATAGCATATTCTTTTTACTTTTCATCAAATTTATTTTAATATAGTTTCACAAGAAAAGTTTAATTTAAATTTAAACCCTATAATTTACATACATTTAACACCTCCAACCTGTCCTAGCTAATGTTATTGTCAGGCTTCCCAAAAGCTGTGGGGGTACAGCAGTGTGCTCAGAGGTCATTGTGTATGGTGTCTGCTTATGTTGCATTTTTGCTCCTTTAAAGTTGAAGATGCAATTGAATATTGTTGAGGCGGTCAGTATAGCATTGTTTATTTGCGATAACTCAACCCTAGCCAGAGACAACTTACCTACTGAAAATGTAGAACAGCCATTGCCTCAATACAATTCTCAATTGTCGATTAAAGGAGCATCAAAAACACAGTTTTTAGTTCACCCACATACCGTGCATGCAGATGGTAATGATATTCTTCACAATTTATTGAATAGCTTGTTATCGTCACTGACAGCATGAATAAATGCTAGTGATTTAATTTTACAATTTACTGAATGGCTGTTACTGTTACTTGTATTTTTTTAATGCATAAAGTTTACTTTTATCAACAATAGCAATATAGTAAATGAATATATACTTTTAATGTATTGCATTAAGTGTTATTGTCACAGGCAACAGGAGTAATAATATCTTTATTTTTAATATCTTTATTTTTTTATTCCGCCTTTCATAGTGAACCACCATCACAAAGCGCTTTACAGAGGTAGGCTGTGAACTGTGCATTATATGCAGAGTCATTTACAATAGGACATTGATTTAACATCTCATCCACAGGATGGAGCACAAGGAGGTTACGTGACTTGCTCAGGGTCTGTGGCAGGGGTGGTTTTTGAACGGGTGACCACCTGGTTACAAGCCCTGGACTTTAACCACTGGACAACACTGCCTCCCATATATATATATAGTACATGCTAATGCCTTGGGTTAATGTTTTTACAAGGTATTGACAGAGGGAGTAAATATTACGAAATTGTTTCAGTGTATTATGTTTGTAATGTATTAAGCTGAAATATTGAAATGGCTAGCAACACAAATTAATGCATTTGAGTCACGTTGCGGCCCACGGTCCCACAGTAGCCTTGCTATGCGGCCCTCTGCTCTGTAAACTTTGGGCACCCCTGCCCTTGGGTGAAGACGCTCCAAACCCCCACCCCGCCCTGCCTTTGAGTCTTTATTATGCAAACAGAACTTCCTGTGGGTGAAGGCTATGTAATATCCATAGATCGGCTGTACTGAATCAATGATTTTACAGGGTATTAGACAGAAGAGTTTGAGGACAGCACCTTTAAGATCCCCAGATGCTTAAATCATTAATACACCCTTCTGTGTCTCATCCTTTTTGGAGGGTAGTATAGGTTCCTTGGCACAGCAACCAGCTTGCAACATTGCTACATTAAATGACTTTGCTCAGTATGTATATTGTATCTACATTATCTGGTCCTTTAACTGGAAGGCCATGCAGAAGTATAATTTAAATACCACTGCATCACATGCAAAACTTACATATCAATCCAGCGAAGACAAAGAACAGGAGGATACCTTTTCTGGTTACTCTGCCCAGTGCTATAGGATAGAGAAATGAGTTAGCATGTAGGCATCCACAGAAGCTTCCAAAATTGGTATGATTTCTTGGCACATGGGTTGAACTGATTCTGCTTTTATTAACTGTTATTGTTCTTTTGTGAGCTTTCCATGCCTTTTGAAGGGCTGTGTACAAATCTGACTCATGAGTGAAACGAGTTTGCTGTTCTCAGCAGAACCCCCGCTCCACATCACAAAGACACCACACAATTTGACACAGCAGTCAGCACAATTGTTAGGCTTTACTTGACAGAGGCCCAGGACTGAATGGCAGGGGGTGTTCAGGGCAGGAATAAAGATGGGACTGCAGAGCTGTGAGAGGAAGGGGGCTATTAGCCTTCACTTTACAGAAGCCTTCAATTATTTTACTTGTGTTGTTTTTTTTAAAACTACAAAACAAATATACTGTTCCTCACAAATTCATTAATTATTTTTTTAATTAAAAAAATAGGCTAACATAATTGTTTACTTCTAAGAAAGTGATTAGGCTGAAATACCTGTTCTATATTTCTGTTATTACCTTGTTTATAAAAATTCTCACAAAATACTGTGTAGTGGCCTCAAATCTGTTTCAGTGCCTATCTACCTGTAAAGAAGACCTGCTTCTTGCCTGTAAAGAAGGGCCTGCCTGTAAATCATTTGAAAAAGAACACCTTTACAATACACTTGGCCTGGAGCCTGAAGCACTTGTCCTGATTGCTTCACTGCTGCAGAGCCAGTGATCAGATATGTCTCTCAGTGGACTTCTTTACATTCGAAGGCCCTATTTTCTTGAAATGTTCTTGAAAGTGAAATACAGGCCTGTAACAAAGTGCCCGCCCCTGTGTATTATCTGTTATGTGTTGCGTGTGGTGTGTTTAAATGTTGGTGTATAGACATTGGTACACGGGATATAAACGGGTCTGTGTAACACGAGTGTTTAAAAATGTATATGTGTATTTAGGCACGAGGATTGCACAGCACTTCACGTGCAAGTAAAATGTAGTAATATGTGAGCACGGGGAATTGCACTTTATTAATTCACGTGCTGGGATTCAAGTGAATAATTAATTGGTAATTGAATCCCAGCACAATAGTATATATAGATGCACGTTGGCACATACTGGTGGTGGGGTGTTCGGTGAGCGGAGAACGGGATTGGAGACGGAGGAAATAAGTAAAGTAATAATAATAACAAAGTATCCGCTCACCGTGTTTGTCAGTGTCTGTCCGTGCACCGTTTTGTTAAGTTCAGTCTGTTTTTCGTTTGTCTATTTATTTTGGCGTAGAGTGCCGTGTCCTGTGTTTTTCGTGTTTGTGTAAACCTTTTATTTTGTAATAAACCGGCGCCAACAGGCGTCTTCATCATTTCATTTCATCCGTCCTGTGTTTTGTATATTTCATTACCTTTCCTGGTTCTGACGCCGCCCACTTCGGCCGTCCCTGTGACACGTGGTGTCCTGCGTGGGATAACAGCGCCTCCAAGCGTCAGACCAGGAGAGGTTTTTTTTTGTGTGGGAGAAAAAAAAAAAAAAAGGGGGCGTCTTTGGATTACAAAAAAAAAAAAGAAAGAAATGGGGAGAAGCAGGAAAGAGGATAAAGAGGTGAGGGACAGGGAGGAGGAGTGCCGCCTAAGGGCCAGACATCCCCGGCGATGTAACCAGTCCTTGCCGGGGTGCCTCCTCTGCAACCAGGACCATCTCTTTGCCAATTGTCCCTTCCGCTGCCCCTACCAGGAGGGAGAGGAGGAACTGCCGCAGGAGAGGAAGGTGAGGAGGTGGCAGAGAAGGGGAAAGGGGAAGAGGAAGGCAGAGGTCCCACCGCTGTCTCCACAGCCGCACCAGTCTCCTGCAAGGGAGGAAGAGCCGCACCAGTCCCCTGCAAGTGAGGGAGAGCCGCACCAGTCCCCTGTATCAAGGGGAGACTACACACCGCTCCCACCTCCACCACCAGGAGACTACACGCCGCTCCTACCTCCATGGGCAGGAGCAGAGCAGCAGGAGCTGCCTCTGCCTCCGCCACCTCCACCGGCAGGGGGAGAGCAGCAGGAGCTGCCTCTGCCTCCGCCACCTCCACCGGCAGGGGGAGAGCAGCAGGAGCTGCCTCTGCCTCCGCCACCAGCAGAGGGTGAATGCCTGCTGGGTCCCTGTCCACCAGCAGAGGGTGAATGCCTGCTGGTATCACTTCCCCCACCAGCAGAGGGTGAATGCCTGCTGGTATCACTTCCCCCACCAGCAGAGGGTGAATGCCTGCTGGTATCACTTCCCCCACCAGCAGAGGGTGAATGCCTGCTGGGTCCCTGTCCACCAGCAGAGGGTGAATGCCTGCTGGGTCCCTGTCCACCAGCAGAGGGTGAATGCCTGCTGGGTCACTTGTCCACCAGCAGAGGGTGAATGCCTGCTGGGTCCCTGTCCACCAGCAGAGGGTGAATGCCTGCTGGTATCACTTCCCCCACCAGCAGAGGGTGAATGCCTGCTGGTATCACTTCCCCCACCAGCAGAGGGTGAATGCCTGCTGGTATCACTTCCCCCACCATCACGAGGAGAGGAGCTGGAGCTTCCTCTGCCTCCACCTCCATCAGGGGGAGAGGAGCAGGAGCTGCCTCTCCCTGCACCACAAGGGCCAGGACTAGATGCTGGCGGTCCTCAGCAGCCCTTGCATAGGCTGCTGAGGGAAGCACGGGGAAGAACCTCCCGGCTGCAGTGGCCGAAAAGAGGGCCAACACCCGCACCCCAGCTTGTCCTGACTGCCAGCCTCGCTTCGCCCAAGGATGCCAGCCTCGCTTCGCCCAAGGATGCCAGCCTCGCTTCGCCCAAGGATGCCAGCCTCGCTTCGCCCAAGGATCGCCCAAGGATGCCAGCCTCGCTTCGCCCAAGGATGCCTCTGCATCGCCTGGGGTTGCCCGCCGCTCTGCATCGCCTGGGGTTGCCCGCCGCTCTGCATCGCCTGGGGTTGCCCGCCGCTCTGCATCGCCTGGGGTTGCCCGCCGCTCTGCATCGCCTGGGGTTGCCCGCCGCTCTGCATCGCCTGGGGTTGCCCGCCGCTCTGCATCGCCTGGGGTTGCCCGCCGCTCTGCATCGCCTGGGGTTGCCCGCCGCTCCGCATCACAGCCGGAAGTACTGTGGCCGGAACCCCACGAAGGGGAGCTGCCGGCCACGAAGAAGGGGGAGGAGGTCTGGAGACCGCCAACCCCAGCAGCAGTTTCGCTGCCGGAGGAGGGGGAGGAGGTCTGGAGACCGCCAACCCCAGCAGCAGTTTCGCTGCCGGAGGAGGGGGAGGAGGTCTGGAGACCGCCAACCCCAGCAGCAGTTTCGCTGCCGGAGGAGGGGGAGGAGGTCTGGAGACCGCCAACCCCAGCAGCAGTTTCGCTGCCGGAGAAGGGGGAGGAGGTCTGGAGACCGCCAACCCCAGCAGCAGTTTCTCCGCCGGAGATCGTGGGGGAGGTCCGGAGACCTGCTCCCTCTGCAGTTTCTTCCCTGCAGGAAGAACGGTGGTTGAAGCCCCACCAAGGGGAGCTGCCGGCGCCGAAGGAGGGGGAAGGTCAGGAGACCACACCCCAAGCAGCCTTTCCGCTGCTAGGACTACCCTGGCAGGAGAATGCTACCCTGCTGACAGCATTACGACCTGTGGGCCCCTGGAAGCCTCTGGTCCTGGCCAAGGACTTTGGGCGGGACTTTTGGGCTTTTAAGGGGGGAGGTGGCCATTGAGGCCATGTGTGCTTTGCACAGGAGGGGGTATATGTAACAAAGTGCCCGCCCCTGTGTATTATCTGTTATGTGTTGCGTGTGGTGTGTTTAAATGTTGGTGTATAGACATTGGTACACGGGATATAAACGGGTCTGTGTAACACGAGTGTTTAAAAATGTATATGTGTATTTAGGCACGAGGATTGCACAGCACTTCACGTGCAAGTAAAATGTAGTAATATGTGAGCACGGGGAATTGCACTTTATTAATTCACGTGCTGGGATTCAAGTGAATAATTAATTGGTAATTGAATCCCAGCACAATAGTATATATAGATGCACGTTGGCACATACTGGTGGTGGGGTGTTCGGTGAGCGGAGAACGGGATTGGAGACGGAGGAAATAAGTAAAGTAATAATAATAACAAAGTATCCGCTCACCGTGTTTGTCAGTGTCTGTCCGTGCACCGTTTTGTTAAGTTCAGTCTGTTTTTCGTTTGTCTATTTATTTTGGCGTAGAGTGCCGTGTCCTGTGTTTTTCGTGTTTGTGTAAACCTTTTATTTTGTAATAAACCGGCGCCAACAGGCGTCTTCATCATTTCATTTCATCCGTCCTGTGTTTTGTATATTTCATTACCTTTCCTGGTTCTGACGCCGCCCACTTCGGCCGTCCCTGTGACAAGGCCTTACAAACCTAACGCTATCAGCAAAAAATAAAAAGTAACTTTTGTTTTGACAAGTGTTTGGGCAGGGATGTGCAGGGCAAAGTTAGCCCAATTGCTTGTGTTTTTCTTGGCTATATATTCTGTTTTTCTGTTTTCCATTTCATTTTTCATATAATGTAAATCTTTTTTTTTTTTTTCTAAGCGTTTGCTTTTTATATACTATGTGAAATGATTGTTTTTGGTTACTTTCCAGAATTATTTTTTTTTTTTATATGTGTAGTAACTACAGTACTTACACATGTACTTTATCAATGTGTTTTCAAACAGATGCACACAAGTTCTACAAAGTAAATGTTATATAGAAAATTAAGCTTATAGTCCCAGGAGCAAGAAAGAACAGTGAACAAGATTTATTTCCCACCAAACACAATGTATTCTCAGTATAGAAATTACTCATCCATAACTTTCTGAAATGTAAAAACCTTAAACAGTGAATGCTCTCACCAAAAGGTTTTGTTTACTTGACTAAGTTTCTTCATTTCATTTGAGTGAACCATATTTAGAATTAGACTCTAAAAAGCTGTCTAGGTTTACTGGGCCAACCAGCTGTTTATAGCGTTAGGCTGTAAATACTGTTACTGACCTGAACCAGACACAGAGGAGTCAAGAAATAGAATTGCTAATTGCAGTGTAAAAATAGCTTTCATTATGTGCAGGTAACCATCCCAGCACTGGCAATTACCCTGGCTAAAATAAAGTAGACCGATTGTTTATGCTATTACACACAGAGTTCTGAAATTAAGGTTTTCATTGAAACATCATGAAGCCTGTTAATTGCAGTGTATTAAAACAGACAAAGAGAACCCTAGCTGTAACTAAGGTGAATTTAAATGTACTATTCTGCCCTACAAAAAAAAATTGTCAGCTGTTTAATCCCACTCAGATCTCTTACTTACAAAATACCTTTTCATCCTGAATATATACAAATTATTTGGTGCCCTGAGCATGTACCCATTTTTCAATGCAGAATGCCTGGGCAGGATATTTATTCAATAACTGGCTACTGCTAAGACTGGTATCAACCTTTTAACACAGGAAACAAATGTCCCAGCCCTAGACTGACAAACCATGTTTTTCATTTTGTGTTCAGCCAGAGTATGTTCTGTAAACTGACTGTGTCCTGCAGAATAACTGGACTTTACTGTACTTTGCTGTCTCTCCACAGTTTCCGTCACTCTGAATAAAATTAGCAATACAAACAAACCCATAAATAAATAAACCGTCACAGCACTCCACCCTCTGCACATTTGCTACATATTTCTAAAATGGTTTAGCTGCCCTCTCTTTCAAAGTGGGGTTTTCTATTCCAGACATGTTTTTGGTTAAGAAGATTTACAGTGAAACCGTTTCTACTAATAAAGGCAGGATATCTTGGAAAAAAGTGACTTTCATATAGATAAGACCAAAAGAAGGCTTTGTGGTCAGTTTGTTTGAGGAGCCAGACATGGCAACAAACACAAACAAAGAAAGCACTCGTTTCAAAGTGTGCATCAGAGTTATTTTATTTTTTTTTCATCTACTTCTTTGCTTGTTATTTTGATAAATTATGTTTTCTTCTGTGTAAGAAAAGCACATGGACTGCAGTTTGGGGTTCTATATATTTTTCAGTAAGGATATGCTGGATTTACGAGGTGGAGATGATTAAAAACTAGGTTGATGATTACTTTGCAGACACCCAACACTAGATTAATGTGGTGATACCCCCCCCCCCCACCCCACCCACCCCCCCATACTGACGTTTGCATACGTGCATACGTGTCTGTTTATTTTTATAGGGGGGGCTTTTAGAGTGAGAATAAGTTCACAAAATAATTCTATCATGTACTATATTCCTCAGGGGGTTAGTAACTGTAGAAGTACTGTATGATACTTGATAACTGCATTTTGGCTTGTTAAGGCAATCCAGAATATATGTTCCTTTCTCTCATCCAGTTATCTCCTATAGCCAAAGTTCAGGGGTTATTTTCAAGCCTGGCTGTTGAAATGAAGCACTTCTGCATGCTTTATTCACTAACCGTTACATTAAAAAAAAAAGATCAACCCAAACAGATTCGATAATAACAGCACTGCGCGGTACTCAGAAGTGTCCATACTCATGCAGCTTAACAGAGGAAGGATTTCAAGAGAGGTCTCAGAAGCATTGCTGCTTGGGAGGAACAAAACAGCCACAACTGCTTCCAGATGTTTCAGGGTGAAATAATATATATATTGCAATCCAGAGAGAAGAAAACAAAAGCCTTGTGAAAAAGAAGGTGAGCCGGCACCACTAACCTGGAAGTGGATGTGAGTGAGAGAGTCTCCCCATGTTGTTAACAGTGTGGTGCTGTTGCAGGCTGCTAGTTATCTGGAGAAGCGGGTCAGTAGGATTGCTCTGCTACGCAGGCGCTAGGTTTCTTTCTCCAGGGCTGTGGTATGTGAAATGGAGAGATGGAGCCTCCCCAAAGAAGCCCAGATGTTTTGGCTGAGTGTTAGGTAGCACGGTAATTCATAAAACATTCTTCTCCTGTCCTCGTGTTTTCTTAAAGCTGCAGATGCAGTTTCTGCTGCTTGTGTGTTGGAATGTTGTTGACTGGGAAAAAAAACAAATGGGAAGGTATAATTAATCACAGAAAAATATTTCCTGAATATGCAATCTACAGTACAAGGAAAACAATGCCAGATGTAAATTCAGATGTAATTTTGAAAAGACTAGCTACTAATCTGAGTTTCATAATTTCTCTTGCCCTTTCTCATTGCAGTGATGCGTAGTTTGACTGGTTTTCTAAAATGGAGCCTAAGTCTGGCCTAAAGTTTTGCATCACCCTATAGAATTAACACATTTTGCTTCATAAAGTCAAATGAAACCTGCTGAATAATGTTACGTTAACATATTTAATTATAGACCGCTTTGTAGTTTTCCATATACTTAAAAAAAAACTGGTAAAAATTTTAAAAAATTGAAAAATGTGACATTTCAAAATCTAACACAAAATACTGTACTACAGCAGTCTGCATGTATAGGAACACTTCGCCTAAGGGAACACCCATGAGATAAAACAGATTTTTCCCATTGTTAATGCTCCAGCTAAAGGAACATAAACTTTGCTAAAAAGCAGGGTTAATATGTTTTGTAAGTTTTTCCAGCCATTACTATATTTTCACAACTAATAAAATAGTAATTGCATGGTAAAAATCTCGAACCCTACCAGTTGGTTTCACAGGCCCTGATTAGCACTAATACTGGGGCTGCCTAGGTAACATTAGGTAGTCTGTATAGTATGAAAAGCAACCACCAAATATTTAATTTAGGGGCTTCTAGAAAGACATAGGTTGTTTCTTGTTCGTTTTAGAACAACAATTTGAAGTAATTAGCTTTGACAATCTAGACTCTACAGACCACCTAAGTGACCCGCATTTCATGGGTCAGAAACGCAAATTGACATTAAACCCTGCAGAGCTGCCACAGTCATTGTTTGGGTGATTGGAGAAACTGACATTTCTCATTATCAAAATATCACTGTATGTACATTCCATTCATTGATGAGTTTTTAATTCTAAAGTGTTCTCCAGGAAGGGGGGATACCCTGAACACCACCTCACCCCACCCTGCTGAAATAATCTGGACCAGAATGCCAGTTGATGAAACTTGGGAGCTGTGAACTAAATATCTAAGTAACGTGCTGTTTGAGGTTTTGAAGCAATTCATCTCCCATCAAGTTGTTTTGAAAGAACACCTCTTATCTGATTTACACCAATTTAAACCTTAAACTTGCCACCTGTATTTGAATTCTCTCATCTGGCCCGTCGCTGAAAAGCCGTCTTTCTACATCTATGCAGTGAAAATGCAGAAGAGATTTATTTTAAATAAGATACAGCCTAGACTAATGCTAACTTAATCTGGACTGCAAACTTGTTTCTTACTGAACCCCAATTCCTGATAAAGGATTTAACTTATTCATATAGACAGCCTTATTCCTAAACCTGTATGAAACACCAGAAAAACATCAAAGTAAAACCTGGTTCTACACTTCTGTTTAAACTGGTATGCTAATAGTGCTATAAAGTTTATAAGCATAGCATGTGTGTGTGTGTATGTATGTATATATATACACTACACCACCCATCTAGAAAATTAACATGCACATTTACTGCAGTTTAGTTACATAAGGGCTATGATATTAGACTGGGTCTGGGCTGTGGTTGGAATACTGTCATTTACAGACCAGAGAGGCTTGTTCCTCACGTAAACAAGGCTTCTCTCTCTGAGTTCACGACTGGAGGGCTTGGCTCTGTAGCACCGACTCATGTGAGCATCACTGTCATTTTAACACTCCGACTGTGTCACCTGATATAATAAATACTGTATTTGTCAGTGTTTGCTACTGTCTACTAAAAAGAGCTGTAAAATACCTTGCAATCAATGTTAATAGATATGTACACTACATGAGCCATGCTGTTGTATAACCTAATTCCTATTACCTGTTAATACTGGCAAGCTGAGATAATCACCTTGTTAGTGGCTGTGTAATTCCCGGCTGTTTACTGTTTCCTCATTTATATTAAGTGAGATCAGTCTTCTGTGTTTGTTGTTGTGGTGCCAGGTCTGTCCTTTCCTCCTGCAGAGCACGGTAAATGGAGCATGATTAATAATAATAAAACACAGACCACGGTAACTGTATTTATTACAAAAAAGGAAGCTGCTATTAATTAGTTCAAAGAGAACTGAGTCCAGTTTATACATAATGGTTTCCAAAGAATGTTCTTTCTTTTTTTTCTTAATTTGTTCTCTGGCAGGACCCTTTGACTCAAAGTATAAAGAGAAGGTTTGGTCCCGTGTTTATATTAGCCTCTGTGACAAATTAGCCGTGATATATTGTTTCAGCTTTCTTTCTGTGACTGAATTGAATCGCACTGAAGTTTGTCAAAATAAACCAGCAAATGCAAAGTTGGCAACTATTTGTGCCAAGATTGAAATCAGGCATGATTTCCTTAAGAGTGTGGCTTTTATTATGGTGTTGAATTAAAACAATGAAATACAATTTTGAAAAATCTATATTTTTTGTTGCTGTGGCTGATGTAGCGTTAATCATTGAATAATGAGTTTGTCAGGGAGACTACATTTTTATTTTCTCGGTTCATGCAAAAAAATCTTCAACTGCAACATTTTTTTGCAAACAAAAAAAGCATAAAGTAAAATAAAAGGCTGCAATTTATTGACAATCCCAAACTGTATTTTTGTTCCCCTGTTCATTATCATTTATGGAACAAAAATATTATTTGGCAAGAAGCGCGCAGATGAATATAATATTTTTTAATCTAAGAGCAATGGAAGAGGTCAATGAACAAAGTGCTAACCCTCACTGTTTTGAGTTAAATGTGAGGTCCTTCGGCACTGGGGTCCCAGTCACTCACCCAGTGAAGGGGCGAGGCTGTGAGTACAGGAGTTTGCTGGCGTGAATCCTAGCTGTGCTTAGCTGTCAGTCTTGGCTACGGATTCACAGGAAGTGGGATTTAAATGGTCTAGGTTTATGAGATTCAGAGATTCTTTTAGTTCACATTTCAGTGATCTCTACTGGCCAGTCTGGGACCCTGACCCCAGGGTTTATTAGTCTGGTAAAATGTCTAAGTTCGATGGCTGGAAAGATGTTCCCATGCGTGCTGCCGGGAGCTCTACCTCGTACATTTTAAAGGTATGCTGCATGTTTATCTCTATGGAAAGTATCGAAACCTGAGCTATGGAAAACTTGTGAAGTCATGGTGAGGGTGGAGGTCTGCAGGGGAGGAATGTACAGCAGCTGTCCTGCTAGCTATGACTCGGCAGTTCAGAGCAGTCCAGCACCATTAAAACATGACTCTGCAGTTTCAACAACTTAAACACAGAGAGGGCTTGCGATGTGGTCTAAAGTACCAGAGCTGGGCTGGACCCTGCCTGTTCAGTGATAACCCACATGAAGGTTTGCATAGCTACACCCCTTTTTTTAAGAACTAGAAATGTGACAATAATGAAAGCACTGTGAAACAATAATGAAATACTTAAGCTCATCATACAGTTGGTCACACTAATAATGGCAGAACTTTACTGACATGAAGCTTCATGTTCTTAGTGTTCCAAAGTCAGCATGCATCAAAATAATGAAGTTTAGAGCTGACCAATGCACCAGCCCTACCCCTGGATGCCTGCTCGGTTTGAGTGTGATAAGAACCTTGTGTTCATTTCCTACCACAGGTTGCTCGTTCCCCCACACCTCATGTGACTTTTCATTTTTTAGCTATAGACACACCTGGGGAATTCACCAAAAATCAATTAACTATAAATCAATTAAACATATTAAGGGTTTAGATTTTTTTTTTAAATTAGTTTTAGTACATCAAACATTATTTTTAGAAAAGACAATCTCTTTGAAAAGTTGAATGCAAGCCTACAAATATAATAAAAATGGTTTTAGCACCACCTTGTGGTTTTCTGGGCAAATACAGTAGCTCTAAAACAATAGATTGGTTCCGTCCCATAAAAGGCGTTTACACATACCAATGATGAGGTATAGTTTTAAAAACATATTCCTAAATGTTATTACTATGGAAAACAATGAACACATGCGCAGTCCATGTATCAGCCAGAGTGTAAACGTTCTATAAACAACGGACTTATTAATACCTGGACAGAGGCTAAATTACTTCTAATTAGGAATGGATGGCATGGGTTGAACGAAGACCAGGTCTTTTCTGGACCTTCTCTGCACCATGCGGACCACAATTGTCCACTAGGGGTCATACTTGTCAAATTATAATGCATACCGGTAGTAAGGTATGTAAAGAATATGGTTCGCGTGCGTGCTCAGTGCACTACTGTTTTAAATATCACCTGGATAACGTCATAAATAAAAAACACCAAATGAATCCTACAGTAATCCAAATCAGGGCTAATACACGCAACAAATAATAGGAAAACAATACCTAAACCTAGGTCTAAAAAGGACATAATCCAAATTTCAGTTTAAGTTCCCAAATGGGACGTTATGAATATTGTTAGTATAAAAAATGGGACCTAATTAACATTTTCATATGCTGACAAAAGTAGTTTTAATTCTCAAACGGCAGCTTTTCCAGATTTTTTACTTTTTCAATCCTTGCTGTACGACTTCAGCAGTTTGTTGATTTGTGGGCTAAAGCTCCAGCTGTTGGGTTTTATTTTAGTATGGAATCTGTTTTCACTTACACCGTGTTTTTAATGTGTTTGCGTTCCATTCAATTCCCCAGTTCTCCGAGTCACGACATCCTCACTGCATTCATTCCATTCAATTCCTCCGAATGAAAAGAGAACCCGCGCCGAGAGAAGCCTCGGTCTGACTGCTGAAAAAGCACCTGGGAACATCTGGAGCTCCAGGAGTCCTACACATAACCTGAGCATGTAAGCTTTCTAGTACGCTGTTGCTTGGGTATTGCACAAGGGGTTCATGTCTTGGGAATGTGTTTTTTTTTTTTTTTTTTTTTTTTTTTTTTTTTTTTTTTTTTTTTTTTTTTTTAAACCATATCTCTCAAAGCAATAAGAAGTGCATTTTGCTTTACATTTTTTAATTCCTTGTCGAGCAAAAAAAAAAAAAAAAAAAAAAAGTTAAGATTAGGATTTTTTTGGTTCGTTTGGTTAGGGTTTCAGCGATTGAAATGAGTGGTCAACAAATTCAACATTTATGTTTGATTGACCTTATCATTGGTTAAGAGAAAGGGGAACTGTTCATCAGATTAGTTTAAGGAAATAATGCCATGTAAGTTTCCTGGTGCACACTTTTGGCCCCCACACCCACATATAGCCCCATATTTCGAGTTTCCGTCAGTGTTTTATCAGATATTGCACACGTGTAAATGAAAGGGTTCAAGAAGATGGAATGTCTAATGATTCTTCTGAATCAGCTGTACGCTTATGGTCAGCCACATTGCTGTAGGCTAATAGCAGCAGGAATCTCAGACAGGGTTGCCAACTATTTTTACAAAAACCTGCCCAAAACCCGCCCAATCAGGAGCGTAAATTGTGACATCACAATCACCTCTGATGATCCCCATTGTAACAAATAGCAACTACACTATTTGCAATTGCAACATTTTTGTGTTTTATGTGCTTAATTACCAGGGATCTTAGCAATCCGTTTTCTGCAGAATAACGCTGAAAAACACAGATTTTAGTGTTGTCAGAGAATTTTTATTTTTACACTTGCAAAAACCATGCAAGGCTTTTTTTGGTTGTTTGGTAACCAAATCAATACACTTCTAATATATAATCATCAAGACAGGCAATTTTGCTTTACATGTAGTAAACATAGTTGTTCAATAAAACTGCCTCTGGTGAACGAGGCACACTGTCAGTGTCACAGTCATGCTGAAACGTAGCTACAATATTTGGATATTTCAGTATCGAGTGATTGAAAAAATTGACTGCACATCCTCTCACTCATTCATGTATACAATACTAGCTGCTTAGATTAGGAAACTTAATTCAGAACACTAGTCTTACTTCAGAATCAGGAAAAACTATCGTTGAATGGCACAGTGCCTGTGGTGACGACCTCCTTGTCTTCTCCCATTGATTTAAGACACAAAACTTGATTTGCTTCAGGTCCTGTGTGCTCAGTATAAGTATTTCCTTTATGTAATTTATGTGTCAGAAATCTTCCAGACCGCCTGGACCACACAGGGACTGGCTTCCCCAGTTTGTTAATGTGATCCTTCAATTGCTTTGTCTCTATGACCTTTTCCTCCCACACAGCAAATGACTCACTCATAATGACATTGTAGACCTTCCCTCATGCCTACTTGTTCGTAGCAAGAAAACCTTGATCAGAAACGTATTTACTTGGACAATCGAGCCAAGGTGTACACAAGATGCATGTTGAGTCCGAGCTCCTCAATGGATTCCTCATTGACAGAATTATAGAAATAGGAAAGAAATAAAATATTGAGCAATTTCAGATGCCTGACTTCAGGCAGTTATGGTTCAATTGATTTTGACATTGATTTAAGAGAAATATACAGGACCCACATAAATTATGAAAAGAACAAATGATTTCCAAGACTAGGGATCGATATTGTATTGCCCGTTTCTCCTCACTCGGACTCCTGTTTTTCTAAATAGCTTGCTAGCTCTGAATAGAGAATCATCTCCTCTTTCCAAATGGACAATAACATCCCCACCCCCATTCGCTCTATAAATCGTTTTTTTCTGTAATTAGTCTTGGTGTTCTTTTTTAAATTAAAAATAAAGCAGTATTTGAGAGAGAAACGTATTGGGTACTGGATTGAGGTGGTATTGCATGCTACCGTATACAGAAGCATTAAGTGTTGTATTATTTACACTGTAATGTATTGCATTGTATAGGGAGGGACTGTAAGTAATGTACAGTCATGCATGTTGCTTTTTATATGGTCTGAAGCCCCTCATGAAAATAGTCTACAATTTATGAAGCTCAGAGTAGATAAAAGCAAACTCTGTACATGTTTTATGTGTAGGTGTTATTTATCTTAGTTTAATCCGTACAGAGTAACTCCGTGCAGGTATTGCTGTTTCAGCAGAACTGCAGGCCGCAGGGATATTTGTTTTTGTTCATGTTCAACAGCGTTCTCTTCGGATGGGGATCACAATAGCTGCTCATGAGGTAACAATCCTTAAGAGAGGCACAGTGCAGTGCCCAGGCAGAGGTCTATCTCAGCTGTGATTTGATAATGCTTCTTTTGATAATCCTTCCCCTGAGGCATGCATCTATAATAAACTAACCATTGCTTTAAAGCAAAATTATTCACGTGATTTCGATTCAATGACCTATTACATATGATAGGATCAAGTTTTGTTATACTGTATTTTACTCTGGGTATCTAAGCCAGTGGTTTCATAATAAACGGGCACACAATACAGGAGAACTAAATGAAAGTACATACTTACAGTTAACCATTGTCAGTTTGGACTTGTATTATATAACACGCATTAGAATTCACACTGAATAGTATTATTAGCAATGGAATATATCTGCACCCCAGCATAGCACAGGTGGCTGCAGAACACGTTTCCCAGGTGCTGTAGTCTACCTCATGTGGTTTTTGGGAGACCAGCTAAAGAGCATACAGTCTAGAGATTATGAAAGCGGCATTTCAGCTCTGAAGTCTTCAAAAATACAATTTTGCTGTTTACCTTATGACGGTAAAGCTTGTTTCAAAGGCTTTCAGACTAAAAAAATACATGGATCAAATATATTGATGTACAGTAAGAGGTCAAACAACCTGCTTTGGCCCATCTTACCTTCAACAGCTACTTCTATCGTGAAGCAGCTGCTTCCTTTATTCACTGACATGCTTTCAACCAGCTGGGGTGAAAAGACCAAGGAAGCGCAAGGAAATAGATTTCCAGCGAGTAAGGCTTGCAAACAGAGAGCTTTCTTTAACTTAATGTAGTTCCAGACATCATATAAAATATGATATAAAATGAACATGCATGTTTGCCACGACGCGTTTCTTTCAAAACTGAATGTTTCTGTTCATTACAAATACAAGCTTTTTGGAAAATAAGACTTCTTGACCAATGGATGCGTGATGCATTCAGCATGTTCAGTTGTTGTATTCTGTATGCATTCCCTATAACAGAATATGTAAGACCACACAGTTTGGATTCTGCAACATATCTCACATGCTGTATTAGACTTAAGAGACAGATCATACTAATCAGAAAGAACTGTGAATATTAACACCACATACAGTACTAAAAAAAAAAAAAAAAAAAAAACTAAACCACTACGATGTTCAAACAACACAGCATCCTTATTTAAAAAAAGCCACAACATTTTATTGGAGAATGCTTGCTTAGGAATTGGAAGATACACTGGGTTCCTGATCTCTTGATATATACTGTATATATACTGTATATATATATATATATATATATATATATATATATATATATATATATATATATATATATATATATATATATATATATATATATATATATATATATATATTATTGTTTTTCATAAGGTTGAGCTGTTTGTTTCAGGTATACAGTACTATAAATAAGTAAAGAAAATATATTTTGAAAATATAATTTAGAAGATTTTTATGCATTCACATTTCTTTTTTCACAGAAAAATCACAGGAGGCACTAAGACAACAACAATAAAAATACTCTACACAATACATCAAGTTTACAGGTTGAAAATATTTACCTGCCACAGGTCTGTCCCAGGATACAGAGCATTCCCAAATAAAGTGGTCATTGTTTTAGGATCTTGAAACCAACTAAGAACCTAATCTCTTTCTTGTTAAATGACATTGAGTATACACTTCAAAATACAGTACAATAACTTCATAGCAGTTACATTGGACTCAACATTATAATGGTAATGTTCTCAGAACAATCAATACTCTGTTAGATGGCATTTCGGATAAACAAGGTCATGTATACAATATATGTTAAACTTATATTTTATATTTATAGATTGAATAGTAACTATTGTACATTTACCAGCTTTAGAACACCAGGCCCTAACCCTAAAATAAAAGTCTTACTTTCATATATTTGTTGTTTAATCAGGCAGCAGCTTCCAGCAGTAATCGCACCAGCAAGCTGAGTTGTCTTAAATGAGATTATAATGGGAGATGATAAAGTTGAAACTTCCAGGGGGCTGTATCATTATGGAATTAGCAATTAATCCCTGTATTGATTCTATCAAATAAGGTGTCAAACTTTTCAACCCCTGAAAAAGGATTGGAGCTTCTCAAAAAAGTATTCATGCGGTTTATGGTCAATATGAATTTAGTTGTTTTGCAAATATTTATACAAACATTATCAAAGACGATAAACAACAAATGTATACATATTGGACAACCCAGACTTGGAAGAGAGAATATTAGTTAGTTACCAGTACTTTGTCACCTCTTGTTAGCTTTATTTACATTGCCACTGGTCTGCCTTTTTTGTGCCGAGAGTCTTTAAGTTTTTTATGTTAACTCAGGATCTGCACATATTTCACTGTAGAGAAACTGCAATCACGCATGTCACATGATATGATTGCAGAGAGACCTTTATATTGAGTTCAATACACAACATGTGAATCAATTAAGAACCCAGGAAGCATATGGGAGTTTTCAACTCTAGCATTGTCTAGCATCTGCATCGTCCAAATTAAAATAAAAACTACGAGCAAAGAACCAAAAGATCTTCAACAGAAGAAAAAAGGGAGACACAGTGACAATGCTTTAATTAGAGGAAAGAACTGGATTTTTTTTAGAGCCCAAGTGAGTTGTGGCAGTTAGCAACCCCATTAAACATAATGTAAAATGAATGAACCTGCGTCGGAAATCAAAATAATATATATCTTCACGGCACACCAGGAAAGACAGAGAAAGATCAAGGATTTATCTTATTGGAAAATCGTAAATATGACTTATTTTCTATACCACCTCATTTGAATGTGTATTTTGTACAGATAGTTGGTACCTACACAGATCCAGGGGTACAGTATCTTACGTACCACTTTGATTGACACAATCACCTAACTGTACTTCCGAAGAAACCACATAATGAAATCACGCTGTCTTGTAAGTAGGTATTTACTGTACTCTAAAACTCTGATATGCTAGTGAGTGTTAAAAATGCCTGCAAGGATGGCCTATCTGTCTTTACAAAAATGTAATAAACTGATTAATAAGAGCATGCAATGCCTATCTTGTGGTGTTTGTATTAATTCTGAGTGGTTCTGAGTTCCGTCGTTCTGGTACTAAGTTATCATTTTTCTCTAAATCTGCCTTTAGAGAAAAATTATTTTTGAAGCCGCTTCCGTTGATATTTGCTTGATATGAATTCAAATATAAATCGGTATGTGTGGCAGTTCATGTTTTTTAATGACTACCCTCTTCTGCTGGTTCAGTAAACAGCATTACATTTCTAATTGGCAAACGTTTTGTATTGAAAAATAAAAAACAACCCTTATCAAACTTTACCTCATGAAATTCACTTGATTTTAATGCAAAATCTACAAATGACTGTAGCCTTGTCAGGAACACAATGAAGTACTTTCTGTAAGCTACTGACAGCCAGTTTAGTTTCGTATTAGATTTCAAACATAATGGGCTATGAGCCAACTCCACACTCCAGATTCAGAACATTGACTCTGCTGTGTGACCCTGGCTATGCAGCCCAATACTCTCTTTTGTTGATACTGTATATTAAGTAACTAAAACTCAGAATTAACCCTGGATGGAGCTCTGGCAGGTGATCATTTTCAACACGTGGACACCTATTGGTTATCTTGGGCTAGAATGTCAAAGAAGGCCTGCAGCAGTTTATCATCCCTGTACCTGTAGGGCTTGTTATTGTAAAAAGCGTCGCTGTAATCGTTGTACAGGCTGTCCTCGGAGTCCTGCTGCTGGGAATGCTTGTTTAGTTTGTCAAGCACTTGGTAGAAGTTGTGATAGGGGATGCGGAACTGCTCTTTGTTACGGCTCTCGCTTTGGGCAGTCTTTTTGTTGAAGGCGTTCTGCAGCAGCCTCATCAGGGCTTCCGAAGGTGCCCTCTCCTCCATCTTGGCATCGGCAGCTGTGTCCTCCCGGTGTTTCTCTTTCAAGGGCTCGCTGTCTTCTGTGGTGTCCTCCTGAAGCCAAACAGAACCACCGTGGTTAGAGCCAGACACGGCACATGAGAAAATAAGGAGCTGATTTGATCGAACTGTGTCTCAACCCGCACTTTTCCAAGATAAGCCACAGCTGGATTTTTGTAGAGAATTTTACAGGCCAGGAATCAAACTGGATTTCACCTGTCAGTGGTTATCCTGGGATCACCACATGGTTAATGCAATCCAGGGGGATTACCCTGGCATGAGGTATATATTGATCTAATCAATATGTGTGATTTCATCACAGTAATGTTAGAGCAAGAAAGGAAAAATCTATAAAAGCCATGTCAAACATTCCCATTGTCGTCCTGTAAAACATACCTGGGAGTCGCCCATTTTCTCCACTCCTCTCCTGTCATTCTGCACGGTGTTGTAAGGGGTGTAAACCCGTGGCTTCTGCATGTGATCCGGCTTCGTGGTTGTCCCGTGTAAGATCAGCTTCCAGTTCACAATCCTGCCCTCATTCTCCATTCTTCCTGACTTTGGGAAAGAAGGAAAAGGAATTGAATTTTACGCCTCTGCAGCTCTGCATTATCCTTGTTATCTGAAGTAAGGGCATTCATTTAAAAAGCGCCTGCTCTCACCACATCGGTTATGCTTAATGTCCAGGTCCCTGTAGGGTCCTCCCCCCAGGTGTGCACTGACATGAAGTCCCAGTTCTTGAAGCCATTGGAAGAGGTGTCCCTCTCCCTCTCTGCCAGCAGAACTGCACTTGTACCTGGCAGAATAAAAACAGATGCTTATGAGAGGGAGGCATATGCTTAAAGCCCAGTGCATGACTACCATCTTTACACTCAAACACTGAAAAACCCTTTAACCTCTGCCTCCCCCACCTACTTAAGCTAAAGGCAGATTTATAGAAGATGTTGACCTCAATTTTGGTTCAACAGAACCCAGCAAACACCCTTACATAGTAAGGGAAAACATTAAAGAAATATTTAAAAAAATGTATTCTTTACTTTTTGTGGCAACGCTCATTTTGTGCATTAAGCTTGACTAATCAGTAGAGGGCACCTTCAACTCCACAACTGAAGCTTAATGAAGTGTTCAATAATAAATCATTCCAATAACCCTTTTACCCCTGGAATTGCCTATTAAAGGCACGCCCAGAGTGCTCCCTGCACCGGCTTTGACAATGCACACTGGTCTAATAAAAACTCCTGCAACTAACACATGGTGTCATCCATCTACATGCAGCAAATTTGTAAGATTGATGGCATTATATTACTTGGATACTTGGGGGGGTGGGCAGCATGTCAAACTTCCGCCCTGTCCACACTACATAACTAGATCTCGAGAACCGTACTCAAAAACGTTAATTAATCCAGCTCAAAGCGTCCACACTAAAGTACCATTTCGTGTTTAGTCGGGCTTACTGCATACAACTACTATTAAAATAGTCCAGTAACAGTCCTAGCAGCGCAATGGACTGTGGGACTTAATATGCCATTATCCCACCATACACTGTCTGTTTACAACCTTGCAAATACAGAGCCCATGCTTACAGAAGACACAGCGCTTCTTGGCATGAACGTTATGGTTTTGTTTCTTAAAAACACAAGGTACATTTTATCATAATGTGTACTGAATTGGCCTTGAGTCCGGTTCTCGAGTACGGTATTAAATGTTGTGTAGTGTGGGCGCTAACCCTATTTAGCACTTTTAAGACTGTTTAAAGACAACTAATACAGTTTAAATGCATAGTGTGGACACAGCCTTAAACAAGGTTACTGAATGTATTGCCTAGCAACCATCACCATGGCAACAGAGCTATGCCCATTACCTAAAGGGGATATCAGAGTAATGCGAAGGTCTCCTCTCCGAGTGTACTCAATGCTGGACTCTAGCTGAACATGCTCCAGGGATTTAATGACATTTTCTTGGCCAGCACAACCTTTCGTGGGGATTTCGATGATGACTTCGCCAGCAGCTTTCAAAGCCCTGCAAAATAAATAAATAAATATATTTTGACAAAAGACGCTTAAAGCATTTGGGTTAATCTCTTCCTGTGAATGACCAGATTTCCTCAGGATTCAAGTTAGAAGCCATGTGGTGATAATTCAAAAAGGTTTAAGATGCATTTTAGCCATGAAGTATGTTACATATTACAAATGGGCATTGTGTCAAGAGGTAGGGCATTGAGACGCACACACGCACATACACACACACACACACACACACACACAAACACAAAAGATCTCTTAGTAGCACCTGTTGCAAGAGTCAATCAGTCAACAAATACCTTTTATATACTACTTACAATTAACACCCATTAACTTCATTGACAATCACATTCTTTTAAGTACAGTAAAACTTTGATTATCTGAACCCCAATTATCCAAGCACCTCTGTTATCTAAACAGCTTGTTAACATGTCCTGTTGTGTGCTGTGCTCTTCTGCTCTGTTTGCAAACTGGCATCCTCAGAACTGCAGTTTATACAGTATATTTAGAGCTAAAGGGTGATTGGGAAAGCCATGTATAACATTTCATAATTGGTCGCAATCAGTTATAATAATATAAGTTTTACTCTAGTGTATAGAGGACCTCTATGCAGTTATTACTGACTGAGAGCCTGTATTGGACATCAGCTGCTTCAGTGGCTAGTTAGTGAATAATCTAGTGGAATTGCAGTCGAAATGTTAACAGGTTCTGGTGTCAATGTGACCAGGGCTGTATTTTTTTCACGGTAAAAAATTACTTATTTCACAACACTTTGCGCTCTAAAAATAGATATTTCACGATTAAACAGAACAATTATTAAAACAGAAAAAAATTGCATGTCAGATTAAAAATCAAATATTTTATTATACAGAATATGTTCTCCAATACTGATTTGAACAGTAAATGGTAAATTCAAGAATATGTTGTTTTTAGTTCACCTTTTTATGACATTCTATTTTCAACAATTTATAAAACTAAAAGTCACCCTTCATGTGAAATGTCCTCTTCTTGTCCTGGACAGAGTGATCTTTAGCAGAAATACTTCCCATCTTTAATGCAGCTGCTGTCTTTTTTTGCTGAAGACATTTTAAAGAAATCGTGCAGCTCTGTGCCAGGCCTCTAAATGAGACAGGTAGTGTGTAATCCTGTAATCTACGATAACCATGAAAACAACAGAACCTTAGTTATGACTATGCAAAACGTGTTCTAGCTGTCTACGGCCAGGTCTTAGTCCACATGAACCTGTCACCCAAGTCAATCCGTCTGTGTTCAAAAGTGCACAATTCCACATTGCAGCTGTACCAAAACAGAACAGAATTCTACAATAATAACAACCCATTTAGAATGGAAAAACATGGACAGGAATATTATACCACATAACAAACAGAACATCAAAAAATTATTATATTTATTCTATAGGGAAGCTTTTTCCTCGAAAACAACTTCTTAAACTTTTTCTCAATAAACCGCTTCTTGTTTAAAGGTGTGTGTTTGGGGATAATCCATAAAAACTACTAAACAAATGGCTGGAAATTAAATCTATTTTTGTGTATTGAATTACTAAACAAACAAGTGATCTATTGGAAATAAACCAATGCAAACAAATGTAGTGACATTAATGATCACACTAATTATTGAATCATTAATTTCTGACCTACCAAGCGCTCCGGGCAACAGTGGTTGGTAAATACTGTACCAGTCAGTTAGTGATGGTAGTGAGGTTCTTATTTAGGCTGGGTTTGAAGCATACAGTAACTACAAGGGTGGCATCCATTTGCAAGCAAAACTACTGTTGCAATAAGCTTCATTTTCTATATAACATTTACTTTGTATAACTTGTGTGTACATGTTTGAAAGCACATTGTTACAATTATTCATGTGCAATACTCTGCTTTGTAGATTCAGTTTGGGGTGGTCCTGTGTGCTGAGAATGTGTTGGTATTTGGGGGGAGGGAGCTAGGTATGTGTAACCTGCAGAGAAGCCAGAAAACAAGTGTGGAAAAGAACAGGCATGTCAGACCCTGAAGCTAACCACACCCAAACAGCATCCACATCTAATAAGCATCTACACCCAGCAGCAGCATAGCAATCTGGGACAGAGCCTATAAAAGTCAGGAGTAGAGATGAGTTAATTGCGTTTTCTTACAACTAAAAGCATCGTTTTAATATGGCAGGGGGGTTATCCAGACATGGGAGATATTACTTTCATTCTGTATTAGGCTATCAGTTTATAAACTAATATGTTTATAAGTTGTCTCAATTTATATATATATATATATATATATATATATATATATATATATATATATATATATATATATATATATATATATATATATATATATAATATCTGTGTGTGTGTTTGTGTGTGTGTAAAACATACATATATAAAAACATACATATATCAAGATGGAATAATTATTACAAAGAATAAAATAATAATAAAATCCAGCACTACCAGCTGCAGACCAGAAAGTGATCAGCTTCTCTGTCAGGAAACCTTGCTTCAATGAGCACATTCACTTTTTTTTTTTTACCTGATTATATTTGTCCTCACTTTTTATTATTTAGTTCCCAAAGCGAGAGACAAGTAACACCAGCACAAACTGGACGGGTCCTATACCTATCAATCCTGACCTGAAGGAGCATCCTTGCAATCCAGGCCTAGGTCAAAGAATGCTAAATGACTAAGTGCCATGGCTTTAATGAAGTATAGCTGAGGTGTGATCTATTCCACATGACCTGAGCTGGATTAGAACCTGTAAAAGTGAAAGATTTGGTTTCAAATAACCGACTGTGCCAATTGTCCGCTGTTTATTCCTCTTAGACAGAGAGAAGGGTCTGCTAAATACTGTACTACTGTTTCTAGCTTTTAAATCTTTCTCTCTCTGTCTCTGTGAGGAGGGATTTTATCTGAAAAGAGCACATTTGGGAACACTGGCATAGCATTCCAAGTACACCACCATTCCACACACACAAAAAAAAGTATTCAAAGGATTGATCCACCCTGCAAATCCCTTTCTACCTGTTAGGAGTACCCAGATCCGTTTCAAGCACTGGATTTTGGGTGAATCCTTCGGGAGGATCAGTGTTAATGGATATTGGGAACTTCATTTGTTTACTTGTTGGTGAGCCCCAGAATGTCTCATGATTTCTAATGATTTCTAATGATTTCTAATGACAATCCCAAAATCCATTACCATGGCTACAGAGACTAGGAGAGTAAAATAAAACCTGAGTTGTTTGTTTATATTTTTTAATCATGCAATCTACAGTATTGTTGAAAGGAAAGGTATTAATCAAGATAAGAGTGATAACAGATTTTAAGAGCAGATACTGTTGATTACATTAACTATGATATATAATGAACTATATGTAATTTGTGACCAGAGATTGTCTGCCCCTATGGCAATAGATGTCTCTCACACCCTACACTCCAATGTGTACTGGGTCCCTGATTGAGAGTGTATATGCAATATGTTTATGCAGACACTTTGTGCTAAGCATGGACTGTCATCAAATCAATTAAAATAGAAACTATAAACTAAGAGGGACTTACCTGGGTTCAAAGGTCTCGTCTTTGACAATGCATTGCTTCTTCTCTGGCACATGCTTCCAGACTTCGGGGTCAGCCAGGTCGACCAGTGCTTTAGCGTTGAGAAGGCCGAATCCAAACCTGCTGTTGACCATTAGCCCCGCCCCGTTCTTCTTCCAGCCCTGATTGCTAGACAAAGGGTCGTACTCCGAGGTCCAGACCACCAAGTGCTGCAGATCCCTCCAGGTGAGGTTGGGGCTGTCAGGCAAACAGAGTGGGTTATGCAATCTAACAGTAGGCATGCTATACCCGTAAACTATAGGAAATATTACTGACTGGAATTACTTTGTAATGAATTTGTGTATTTGGTCATGTAGTCTAAAATAAGGGCTAATTGGGGTCTGTAAGACCAGACAATGAAGTTTTAGATAGTCTTGAAAGCTACGAGAGTCTTACTTTTGTTCAAGAGCGAGGGCGAAGATCCCTGCAGCCAATGGTGCTGAGGCAGAGGTCCCGGTGTGGGTCTCGGTGCATTCATTGTGAAGATCTGCACTGGTCTGGAAATACATAATGGCAGAGGAGGCATTTAGAAGAATTGCAAACTGTGGACTCATTACAGCAGTTTAAGGACCACAACAACCCAATGCTACACACATAATAGTGGTCTCATAAGGCAAGCTCTTACTGTGTAGACCAGACTTGAGCAATGACTGTGGAATTGACTGATGAGTGAATTTCAAACAGAGCAGAGAACTGGAATGTGACTCACAATCCTCTGGTCAGTGTAGTCCCCACTGCTGTAGGCTGTAGCCAACGTTGAGGAGCACTTCTCTGCATACCAGGGAGACAGGCCCTGCTGTGAAGCACTGCTGATGGAGATGGTGTAAAGGCTGTCTGTGTAGCCGTCACAGTCACAGTTGTCCCCCTGACGGCCCCCGTTCCCGGACGCCCACACAAAGATGGAGCCTTTTCCACCACGGCCCTACAGAATAACAAACAGAGAAATGTTTATTTACAAAAGTACACACAACTCCTTAGAACCCACTTACCAGCAAAGTAACCATCAGTTAGGTATGTTTCCTTTTTATTGCAAAATATGTTTTCTGCACAGTATGTATAATATATTGTTCAAGTGTTAACTCTGAATCTCAGACAAGGGGGTCTACAAGAAAATAGGAACGTAAGAAATGCTGGGAATGAGAAAAGGCGTTTCAGAACCCCTTTCCTTGCACTCCATTCACCCTAACTTAGTGAATATACTTTTATAGTTTAACCTCACTTTAAATCACAGAATACTTTAAATGGCACCACAGACCATTTTCATAGAGAAATGTCATGTTCTGTCATGTACTAGAGGACAATGTAATAACCAGAGTACTTATGCAACCCTGCAATTCTGCTGAACATCTGGCTGGATCCATGTGCCGTGAAAGAGAACACAACCACATGAACTCCATGAACACCTAAACCCAGACCTCTCATCTCAAAAGGAATTTCAAGGCATTAAGAAAATACAGATGACACAGATAAAGTGTTGCAATCCAGTAATCATTGAATCCAGTTTCCCACTAACCTTCTGAATGCCGTACTCAAAGGCCTTCTGTGCGAGCCGCCCAGGCCCCTCCACAGTTTTGCCGTCGTCGTTGGGCCCCCAGCTGGCACTGTAGATGTCCACATGATCCGGGTGGAACCCAATGGAGCTGGCCTCAATGGCGTCTGTCACTATCCCGTCCAGCATCCTAATCCCTGATTGAAACACCACGAACTTGGTGAGGGACTCACGAATAAGCCACAAGTCATCTATCTAACGTATGCATTCAACATTTTGAAACGACTGTGTGGGACACTGGATGAAGGGACAAAGGGCATGTAAACCGTGATGTTTGTGCTCATTTTAAGTGTTTTCAGTCTGTCACCCTGCAGCAGTCTGTCCCCTTGCATGCCTTCCCCTCTGGCACGTTAATTCAAATTCTTAACAAATACCCTTGCTTGTCAATTCGTCATTAGGGGCTCTTCAGTATAGGAAGAGGAATCAATTGTCAATCTTGGCTACAGACGACCATACAATAAACCATTTTAACAAAATGACTTCTTTTACATTGAAACCATTTAGTGACAACACTGCATTCTGAAATGACCAGATACCGTAACATTAAAAAAAACAGCCTGGTTATAGAGGGTTACAATAGACACCCAGTACAGTGTAGGCAAGCTATGATTTTCATTTGTTACGTAACTGTTCTGCGCTACTTTCATATATATCCCAGAAAAAGAAAAAAAAAACATAAAATTTGATCTTAAAGTAATTGAACAGGAAAAGGAAAAAATGAAACAGGCATAATTACAGAAAGTCTGGATATGCAGAGATTGTCTGGCCTTAAATTAAACAAGACACGCCTTATCATTATAGCCCAGTGGGAAATATGGCCCATTATCACTAATATTATTAATGTACTGTGGAACTCTCACTGTGTTTTTTTATTGCTTGGTGATTAAACCCTGCCTCTTTGCTGAAGCTGTGCTCAGTACACAGTGACTAGGAACTTACAGCAGATGTTAAGCTCATTGGACCAAATGATCCAGGGACAGAATTTAGCCACTTTCAGCCAGACAGCTTTCTCCAAATGGCTCGGCTGCTCTGAATTTCCCCACTAAAATAAGCTGCTTGCCTGCCAGGAAACGCCAATACCCCAGCAGCAAGAGTAAACAGAGCATGCTTTGTGAGCACGGAAAAGGCTGTCTTATTAATTCATTATTGCACTAGGGTACAGCATAGGTCTAGAGATGACTGTTAACCACATGAAGATACTACTTAGTAAAACTGCTCAGGTCATTTGCTGGGAATGCTTGGATTTCTAGCTATCACGTTCCATACTGGCTTGAATGGTATCTCTCTAGCTCTCTCTAAGCTGACACACACTGTAGTGTTAGTGAACATGCACTGTGTGCACATGGGGTCAGGGTTAGTCTCACAGCCAAACGTCAATGTGACGATCTCAGATGATCCTACCTCTCATAGACTGTGCTGATATCATTTCTGTCATTGTCTCTGGTACTACCCTGGCTAAGCTCCAGTTGATATAACGTTCCTTCCTCTGTACCGCACATTTTTTTTATAAGCACAAGCCTGGAAAATAGAAGACTATTTATTATATCGTTCTACTTTTTACCACACAAATAGCTACATTTCCTAATAAAAACCTGTGCATGTACAGTAGCTCTAAAGATGTAAGAACAAGGGGTTCCCAACATAAAGATCTTGAGCACATAGAATGTTTTTCATACCATGGAATACATTTGCTTCAAATATCCGAGTGCTTGCAGGGTTCATAAATTTGAACTTCTACCTCCCTTCATGTCAAACACTCAATCTTAAAATCTGAATAAAAAATAGGTTAATCTTGTTTTAATCAGATTTTTGACAACCAGGACTAAGTAGGAGGGAATTTATGTTCAACCACCATGGCAATGAAATGGGGAAAAAAGGTGAATTTGAAAAAGGATCACTTTACCTCCTACTCTTGAGTTGTAAGCCACCCCTACTCCACACTTCTTGTTATCCGCCTGCATGGCGATCTCTCCTGCACACCTGGTGCCGTGCCTGAAACCAACCAGAACAAAACCCTGTCAGGACTTATTCAACATTCATATCAGGGCAATTGCTATCCATGACAATTTACCTTAGACAGACTTATACCACTCTTTCCCAGTTCTGACCCTGAATTCCTTTCCAGATATTGTTTTTAACCAGGTCCTACATCAGCTAATTAAACTGGCTAAGGTTTAATTAAATAATTTAGGACTTGATTGGAACAGACCTTGAGGGGCTACAGTTGAGAGCTACTGCTATACATAGATTTGTATGCTTTTTTGCAACCTAAATTACAGCTGCACACCTCATTGTGGTCATTTTTCAAACTCACTTCAGAAATGCAGCTTTCACTAGGGTGACAATAGTTAGTAAGTCTGGTAAATAATGCAGAAGAAGAATATATGAAGAATAAATAGAAGAAGAATATATGAAGAATAAGAAGAAACAACAACAGAGAATGACAGAGAACACGCAGAGCAGAATATTAAATAAGAGGTTATACCTTCAAATATTACATTTTATTAGAATTACAATGGAGTTTTGTTGCTCCGCCAATATTGAATCAGAATGCACCTGGCTTTATCTGAACCTGTAGAATCCAGTTACTGGTTCCTTTTGAGGAATTCCTGATTCCAAGGAAATTATGCCGTGACCTCTTAATTCTGCAGAGATGAAAGGTTGGCTGCCTCATGTAATTAATGGTCTCTCACAACCAGCCCTAGCCTCTCCATTCAATTCATTAGGCTGAAACACCAAGCCTTTACAACACCTATACTATTATCATCATTGTGAAATCTACTGGACAACTGTCACTGAATAACAAACAGTCAAGAGTTGATTTCAAATTCTGTTCAAATGACGAGTTGATGGATCAAAATGCTGATCAGTGTGGACCACTGATTAATTGTGGGGTTAATGGAACCTGTTCTGTGGAAACTTCACTGATTTCCATGGATGTCATTTCTTTAGTACATTTGTTCCCTTTGATATAGTTTTATTTATGGGAGATCTACAAGTGAAGTGTAGCCCTACTCAGTCACAAAAGCACTTCTTGATACTTCAAAGGGATGGGGCTCACAGATGTGCTTTTGGAGACTGGCAGAGCACGATGACATGACAACAGGATATTTGTTCTGCTGAAATCATGAAAAGAGGTGCATGGATGTCGCATAACAATAGGATGAATCAGCCAATGATGTTAGATAGTTCAGAAGGGATGTTGAGCTATTTTTGAATAAGATCTAATTAGAATAGTGCAGTGCACAACAACCGAACCGAGTCTGACATTTCAGAACGCTCCATATGCCTTTTCAGAGCACCGGTAAAAGCCTTCAGAGGATTTTATTAAGATGTTTTAAAGGCCACATGAACACATTGACTGCTCAAAGGAACCCTATTGGGGTACTCCTGCCCCTGAAGACTGGTCCTAGTGAGGCTGTTAGACTTAGCATGGACTTGTCAAAGTGGCAGAGCCTACATTCCATTCTGTATTGCTTGCTCTAATGAAACCCTGCAGCTAAAGCAGCAGCTAGGCTCTGGATGGGTTCAAGCATCTCTTTTTGACAGGGTTTCTACTCAAACCTGTCCTTGCTGTCAGTAATGTGAACCTCCTGGCAAAGCTGTTGGGTTCAGTCATCTAATCTCTGAATGCCCCAGAGACAGATTGTTGCTCAATATTTTTACATACTTCCCATTTATGATTTATAACTTCTTGTGGTGTAGATAAAAATGGAAGAAGAAGAATCTTGCCTATTTGGCTTACAGAATGGTCAAGTTCCATTAAGGGTTTGTCACAAAGAATGGCTTGAGTGGCATGGTAGGTGACATCAGCGTCCGGGAAGCAGTACAACACACAGATGATATGGGGCTAAAACGGCCGCAGACATATCTTTATTAAATAATAAAACAAAACACGCACAAGAAATGGGCACAGTGGCCAAAACAAACTAAACACTAACAAATAATCTTTTCTATAAAATGAGTACCTTGTTTCACTTGCTGGTAGCATTGGCTCTCTCTCTCAACTCCTCCACACTCTCCTCCCTCAATGACCCTGGAGTGGGTCTTTTACTCTGTGGCTGGAGCCTTAATTACCCATTAAGCAATGACCTTATTAAGAGGCTCCAGCTTCTCGGCATGGTGATTTAACCCCATCCACGCCAACTACATTTCATAAGAGCGGCTTTTCACCAGTCTCAAATAATAAACAATAACGCTGGACAGCTTTCATCCCTCCATACACAAACACAATAATAATAATAATAATGGCAAACAAATAATACAAATGAAAATACATACATACAATAAATTCATATCCACAAGGGGTGGGCATCCCACCACAGGGTTTTATTATACATTTGGGCAGTGCCCTCAAACTGAATAATCAGCACTTATCAACTGAAACAGACACCTAGGAATTACTGTATCCCTTTGGTTTGACACCCACAACTTCCACACAATGTAAAAACTACTACAGCATTTATTGCACATTATTTAAGATGAAATAACCCAGTAATTCCTCCTCCTGGATGTCTAGTATAGCCTCCCACACAGAGCAGTAACTGAATAATGTCCTCACTAATGGATTGTATCCCGGATTTCCTATTACAGAGGAGAGAGAGAGAGAGAGCAAGTGAGAGAGATGGGGTCCAGTCACCAACCAGGACTACACAAAATGGGACAAACACCCCACAGAATCCCTGCCTGCTGAGTTCTGCAAAAACATCATCAAATTACAAAGAAAAACAACAAGCAATGCATGCAGGGCTGAATTAAGCCTTTATCTGTTGATTATTAATAACCAAAAAAGAGCATTAAAATACTGGATTCATCTAAAAAATAGTTACACAAACTCCTTCCATCATAAAGCCCTTCAATACCAAGAGCTCAGCCCAGAAAAGAGTCCCCTCAGCCAGTTGATCCTGAAGCTCACCTAGCTGAGCCGCACTGACATCAGCCAGCTTCAGGACAGCACTGCAAAAACCATTCCAATTAGTGTCAACCAAATTATAAAACGCATGAAACACTCCTATCTGGACCATTGGAACAGAAATACTAAAACACAAAACAAACTGGAATTCTATCTGACCCTAAATAGAAATTACGCCCTGGCAGACTACCTGGTAACTGTCAGAAACACAAAGCAGAGGCAGATCCTGACCAAATACCGATTCAGTGACCACAACCTGAAAACCATTGAAAAGGGCAGGCACAGGCAGACCTGGATAGACAGGGAGAACAGACTCTGTGGTCACTGGGAGACAGGAGAGGTCGAGACAGAGATTCACTTCCTAACACACTGATAAACATAAAAGCATAAGGGACATTTTTTTTACTAAATTTGCCGATTTAGTCCCAGAATTCCCCAAAATGCACACTAGCCAGAAGCTGTCAATCCTGCTGGGGGAAGACAAACGCACAGCCAGACTGACTGGTCAATACATGGAGACCTGTCATAACCTGAGGGACAAACCGTGAACACATCACACTACAGAGGGAAAAGAGAGGGAGAGAGAGGGAGGGAGCAATTCTGTTTAATATAGACAGAGGGGTGGTACTGTTTAATATAAAAGGAGGGGTTTCTGTTTAATATAGGGGGGGGGGGGGGGGGGGGGGGGTACAGTTTGGTATAATATTTTTTTTTTGTTTGTCTATGTATTTTAGTCCGCTATGCCATGTTTGTGCATTGGCAACACAATTCTTTCTATCGTCATGCCAATAAAGCCAATTTGAATTTGAGAGAGAGAGAGAGAGAGAGAACAGACTCTCTGAATGTAGTGACTAAAAGTATTGCCCTGGCCAGTCACACATTCTTCTTAGCTGCTGCTACTTTGGAAAAGCAATGTGGCTTTGTGACAGCAGCTGCAGTGGATTGCATGTTTTTCTGATGGGGGAGGGGGTGAAAGTGGATTACAGGGCTGCAGTACAGTGGTGTTGAGAGGAAATTATACTTGATTATGCAGTGCAGTTGAAATAGACACTGGAAGAAGACAGTAGGAGCACAGCCAAGCAGCCCTGATTCTGAAAACATGACCCCAAGACGACCTGGAAGGTTTTCATTTTGTCAAGGCTGTTTGGTGCTTTGTATTGTATTGCAGAAAATGTTTCAAAATGAATAGAAAATGAGTGGAAAGTGAATGGAAAGAAAATACATTCCTGACACTCGTACATAGAGATAAAGCCTGTGCTGTATTTATGACCACTGACTTCTGAATTACACCTAGCCAGAGTAGATTAGCTGACTCCATGATATTTGCACTGAGCCAAGTGTGCGACAGGCTGCTGCAAAATCACGGCTGAAGTCTCACGTAGATTGATCATTATTATAGGGTTGCTGCTACTTGACAACACTTTGCTGTCAATTTGTGTGGAAGAATATATAGTATAATTATTACAATCAGCACACTGATTATATGCTTTCAGACATGGCAAAGATACCAGGACAACAATTGGTTATACTGACTGGTATTACAGTGAGCAATGCTGTGTGAAGAGGCTGCATTCCGCATGCAACAGATTCTCCACTGGGGGAGTCACATTAAAGGTATCTGGTGTTGCAAAGACAGACAGCAGCAAAGAAAACAAAACCATGCAAAATAAATAGAACTATCAGCAGTTGAGAATTCGGATTCTTAGAGAATGAGATTATATGCAAGTCTTGCTTTTAAACTGATTATTGGCCAACCATCTGGCATTGCTTTGCAAGTGTAACGGGCAGTGCGGTGTGATTCACTGCCTTATGGATTCTGTCCTGTCCCCTGGAGATGAGATGAGATGAGGTTAAGATTATGGTTAAGATGCTCGATTGTGTAACCAGCCTCCGCCCTGTTTCACAAGCACTAAAGAAAACCCCAAAAATACATTAGAGTCACTTTGGGTCATGGTTTAACTGTAGGGAGAGCTAATAGATGATGACTCTGTATTCCCATAATCCCAACGCCTGAGTCAGCACATGTGGGTCAGTATGTTTTCTGATTATGTATTCTTTCACCAGGAGACATAAAAGGCAGCTTGAAGACATTCAATTCACCTCTCAGTTTGTTATTGAAGCGCTGAGGAGAAGTCTGACTTACTTGTTTTCATTGGTTGGGTCGTATCGTGGAAAGGGATCTGGATCGTTATCATTGAAATCAAAGCTTGCTTCTGGATCCTATGAAAATAGGAGGCGATAATGTAAAGAAGCAAGAGATACCTGTAATTATGTAACAGTTTACTTGACTCTGTACCATTCATAACACCTTCATGAAAGTTGCATATGTCAGTGTGAAACCCGATGTAATATTCATATAAATCTTCATAACATTTGACAAATTTCTGGTCATAACATTTTTCATTATAGTATTTCATAGATTTCAATACAGTAATCCATCACGTGTCCGACTGCAGTGGGACCAGAGTAAGGGCGGATATGTACAAAGTCACATAAATGACTCCTGTTTTGAATGCCATTATACATGGCTGTAACAATTACTATATTCACACAATTATTGTTGGGAGATCCTGTTTTTATTAGGAAGCGCCCCTAAATCTCTTGTTTAGAAAGACACAGGGCTTAATGCCTGTGACAGGGTAGACATCTGCCATGTGGGTGCGTGCATTCGCTGCTGAGTGACAGGCAGAAGATCGAGACAGAGGTTCAAGTTGATAAGCCTCGCAGGCAAACAGGATTTATTTACATATATCAAGTCAACTCACTGAACAGCTCATGTGAAACTACCAGCAATGGTAGCGCACAGAGCACATACAACACAGTGTACGAAAACATTAGTAGGATATGACCTAATCTTCTCAGAATAAACTAACGTTGCTGAAGAGCTTGATCATGGAGGATAAATGGTTAGGACGGACATGTGACGGGCGGATACACGATGGATTCTGTACTTGCAAAAGTGTCAGAAATGCACCTGAAAAGCAGAATTTCATGTAGTTACAGTACATGAATTCTATACAGGGTCTAATTCAAATAAAGCGGCACTGATAATTCTTTATAACAATCAATATATCTCTTTGGATGGAAGGCAAACACACAACAGCATCAACTGAGAAAGGGTTCTATCAACCCAGACAGGAAATGTATTTTGCCTTTTATTTTATTCATGAGAACGCAGTTAGACATATAGAAACAAAGCAAGGCAATGTCAGTGTGATCTAAACAATAATGAGACTAATCTTCTGGCAATGACACATCTCTCTTGGGTTCCTAGATTTGAAAGTGCATTACATCAGTCAGTCTATTGAATACTGAGCGAGATCTGAAAATATATGTTGTATCTGTGTTGTATTAACAGTCTGCATGTGTAAGACAGTAAATATATTCAGAGATGCAATCACGTTTTCACCTGTAACTGTAGATCTGGCCATACTGTATGTATTGCATATGAAAAAGGTTGGCGTTTGAGGCTGGATTGTAAGCCTAATATCCTACAGAGGGAGGCAAAGTCTTGTATTGCACGAGCCATGCTAAATGAAAACTAATTATTCACTTACATGGTGGAATGGCTGTTTTAACGTCACTTAATTTATTTTGTATTTGTAAGCCAGCTGTTTGTTCCATTGATAGTAGTCATGCTGAAGCTGCTTGACCTCCTAAATAAATAAGTCAAGCATGCTTTATATCTCTTCTGTTCATGTTACTTTCTGCTTATTCTCGCCACACTGTAATGTCCCGAATGCCAGAATATAACAGGCGTCAATGTCGACAAGCTCCTGATAAGATCACTGTGGATATTATCACACTCTATATTCATTTTAAAATAACAACAACAGCGCTCTAATGAAAAAAAATTGCATATCCTGCAATAAAAAAAGACTGATCCAGCGATGACATTACTAATGGTAATGAGGGGTAATTTATTTCCTAATCGCAGGAACTCTTCCTTTTATTTGTATATTTCCATATGGTGTTTTTGCTTCCAGTTGTAATATTGGATGCTGTGTGTTCTGGTGAAGGCACAGCAGATCACAAGCAGTCATTAACTATGGGAAGTGAGCTCTGTCTGATACGTCATTAATCAGGGCGTTTTGTTTTTCTGATCATTTAAACCAGGTTTCCCTACTTCAGAGTCCACTTCACTGTGGCGAGTGATGACTATCATGCTTGTTTTATTGACCCTTGAATCTAAAAAGAGTGGAATAAGGTCTGCAAAAGAAAAGATTTATTATATTACGGATGGATGCATTAAGACCTGCCGCTGTTCAGATAAAATAGGGCCTTTATTAGCGTCACCGATAGCAGGGCTTCTGAAGGTAATACCCAGCACAAACTCTTACGTAGTTCCTGAAGATGTCGGTGTGGTTCCATTCCAGCCCATCGTCCAGCACTGTTATGACGACGCCTTTGCCTGTAATTCCCTTCTTCCATACTGGGATAACATGGAGGTCCAGTTTGGGCAGTGAGGGTGAGGTCCTTGTGTCTTGCTTGAATCAAGAAAAGAGGAAGACACTTAATACATATTAGCTCGATAGCATGCTTTCTATGATAACGGATCAGATGTGACGAATGAACTGATAATAATAATAATAATAAAAATAATAATTTCTTAGCAGATGCCCTTATCCACGGTGACTTAGAGTTGTTACAAAATATCACAGTACAAAGTATAACATTATTACAGTAAATATTACAGTAAAGTCAGTAGAAAATAAGACTAAATTCAAATAAGAGCAAAATAAAGACTACAGTAAATAATTACATTTAAGAACGAGTTCGACAAAGAGCAGTTAAACTTATAGTAAAAATATGTGCTTATACAAGTAAAGTCCAGTGTGGAGAAGGAGCGGGATCTGGAAGCGGAGGAGTGAGGAGGAGTGGAGGAGGTGGGGGGGGTGCAAGAATGGAGCCAGTGGAGTGAGCGGAGCAGCGGTGAAGCATGGGAAAAATGAGGAAGGGAAAAGACAACGTGGGCAGAAAAGTTTTGGATGAGCTGGAGTGGACGGAGAGCAGAGGCAGGGAGGCCGGCCAGGAGGGAGTTGCAGTAATCAAGGTGGGACAGCACCAGGGCCTGAACTAGGAGCTGACTGGAATAGTCGGTGTGGAAGAGGCGAATTCTGCATATGTTGCTGAGGAAGGAGTGACAGGAGCGTGCCAGAGTAGAGATGTGCTGAGATTAGGAGAGGAAGCGGTTGAGGGTGACACTGAGGTTCTTGGTGGATGAGGAGGAAGAGAGGGTGGTGGATTCAAGAGAAATAGAGAGAGAGAAAGAGAGAGATCAGCAGTGGGGGAGGAAAAGGGGGAAGAAAAGGAGGTCTGATTTGGAGAGGTTGAGTTTAAGATGATGAGTCCATTTAGGAAGATCTGGCTGAAAGCAAGTAGAGATACAGGAGGAAATGTGAAAGTCAGAGGGGGAAAGAGAGGAAGATTTGGGCATCATCAGCATAGAAATGATAGACCGGGAATGTTCATAGAGTACCATAATGAAGATAGCCTAATAACCCACAAGCCTCCAAGCAAGGGTCCAGAGCACTCTATGAACATTTATCATGTTCATGTAATGGAGTACGGAAAGTACGTTTAAATCTATACTTAAAAGCTGAATTTAGACAATTTATATTAAGCTCTGCTTTTGCTTAACAGTGTGATGTAATTTGGAACAATCCAGTTGGATTTGAATGAGACCTGGTTAAAAAAAAAATCATGCAGCATCAGCAGCACAGAATATGAAAAGGCTATTCAATGCTAGAGCCTCAACACCCTTTATCCAGCTGGGGCTTTTTAACCTGTGATGCTTCTGGAGATTTTTGAGCCCGAGGCAATTAAATGAGCTCCCTGATAATTGAAAGCAGTAGGAGGAATTTTCAGACGACCCGGGTGAATCACAACTGAGAAGAAAAACAATAGAAATATATCTGCAGAGAATCACTGCAGCCTATGACTCATCACAGCCCAGTACTATTACACTGCTCCTTGTGTTTCCCACGTAACCTTAACCTCCCATACAACTTGAAAGGTGTCAGATACATGGCAATAGAAAGATATGTCTCCTGGTTCTCCATAGAGAACAAGTATACTACTGGCATCTTAATATGCACAGCAACTATATAGAGAGGCGTGCAGAGAACATAAATCAATAACAGTGCCATGCTTGTTTAATTTACCAAGTGTGGCAAGAAGGCTAACAAGCATGGACCTTCAGGCTTTGCTTTCCTAAAGACCTAGAGGTCTTTATTCCAAGCAGGTCCTACATTAGTTCATTAGACCTTCTAAGGGTCAACTAACTAATTAAGTATCTGTTGGAATGAAAATGCAGACTGGAATGGATCTTCAGTGGTTGTCCACCACTGCTTTCTGAGCAATTAGAGAGCAGGTGATTTTTAGAAAAATGCAGGAGGATATCAGCTCAGACCCAGGAAGGAGCACGCAGTAAAAGCTGCTAGTGAGTACAACTTATCTGCTGATAATTTCACATGGGGCCAAATCTGTCAAGAGAAATAAATATAATGCTTTCCAACCCTCTGGTCTATACCCACCCCTCCCAGCGATGACAAATCTCTCTCTATGTGAAACACGGTAGGGTTCACCTTTTGGATGAGCAATGCAATGCCACTTCTCTTTAGATTTCTCCATGACAACCCTTGAAAAACTGGAGTATATTTGATTAAATTCCATTCACTCAAACTACTTCAGCACCCTTAGTCAGCACCACCTCGTTACAAATCCTGCCGCAGATATATTATCTTATTTTTAATACTGAAGAGGCTTTTCTATAAATAAAGCATGAATAAATTATACAACCGAACTAAAGTGGGAAAGGAAGGTGGGGTAGTGAAAAGAAGAGGAAATAACAACTTGCCAGCATCCAGATACATTCAACTGTGCCATCCTGGCCACAATTCATAAAGAATTTCTGTAATATTGTCTTTTCTCTAAGTGTATGTGTGCAGCCTTGCGCTGTATTATTAATCATCTAACAGCTCATGCAATATTCACAGTTGAATGTGCGTCACTTACAAACCCCTGCATACTTGTTCTTAGTTACAGGGCTGCTGTGGATGTGAATTGTAATTTCTCACTGTATCGGTTTTGTTATTTAACGCTCATCATCTTCATTGGCATTCAAACAATGTTTGCTTGAGAGTTATACACACAGAAAATATTACATTTTGCTCCATCGAAAACATATGCAATTACTTTCCCTTTCAGTTTCAAGTCCGATGAATGATGTCATATCTTGACTATTTTGGATTGCATGCAAATGTAAATGCAATTCTTTTTGCCAAAAAAAACTTGTCTGACATGTTTTCCAAATTACACTCCTAGTGCACTTGCTGAAGACTGGCAACTGAATAAAAAAGTAAAGAACCAAATGTTTTGACAACATTTCATTCTTCAGGTCTTCAGTCTTCAACTGTTTTGCTGTTAAAAGAGGGTGGGTTTTGTTAGAGAGTTGTGTAATAAAAGTGGGTGGGTTTTGTTGGAGAGGCGTGTAATAAGAAGATTGCTCCTCGTTGCTGTGTCACCCTTGCCTGGGCTCCCGGGTTTATTATCACATCAGCTCTGGGTGAGGTATCTCTTACACAATTCAATCTGTCTCACTTACTGAGAAGGGGGAATGGGATCAATGTATGGGCAGGCAGTGGCTGCAGTGTAATGGCTATGTAATGCAGCTGTGTTTTCTTCCTGTCTCCAATGGAGAGGATGATGAAGTGCAGGGACTTATCGGCACAATGCATTAGGATGTTAAGCCTGCTGCCACAGGACAAAAGGTGCTGGTGGATGAGTTTTCAACCTATTGGGTAAAGGTAGAGTATTTATGAATTTATATTAAGAGGAGCCCTCTGCTAAACAAGCACATGAATCATTTTAATTGGGAAAGAAAATGGAAACAAAAAACATTAAAAGCTTATTATTAAAAATAACCCAGACAAGTAATGTGGAATCATATTATTGTGGAGCAATGCTGAAACTAATATACAGTAATAAAGGCTGTTATAGTCTGTCATTAACAGACACATTAAAACTCAACCCTGCATTATGGCAGAAAGCGTATCAGTATGTCTTGAAGAACATGTACGAGCTAGAGAAGGCCATTTGGCCCATTAGTGCTCTTACGGTTCTTGTCGGGTCTTAAAGGAACCAAATGATTCCGTATAACCAACATGACAAAGTAACCCCTTTCATGCTCTCAATATTCTCTATGTAAAGAAGTCTCCTACCCTTTGCTCTAAGGCAGTCTCCACTTAATATCCAGCTGTGTCCTCTGGTCCTGGTTTCAAAGCTGCACTTGAAGTATTGGCTAGGATTAACTTGGTCTACTCCTTTTAAGAGTTTAAAGACTTTAAGTAAGTCCAGCCCTAATTCTTTTTTCCGATGCTGAACCAGACAGAAAAGCATTACCTCTGTACCCTGTGTTTGCTGTCTTCATTGATTTGACCCTGCTAGCAGGCATTGCTTCCATTCAGACTGGGAATGAATGAACCCGACTTGTCTGGCTTGTCAGGCTTGTCATTAGGCCTACAATCTTCCAAAACAAAGCTGGCTAGACTTGCTGTGGTGCCAACTGCTTCACTGGTTAGTATTTAGTGCATTACACCAACCATTGCTGTGGTAAGTATTCCTCTTTATGCAGTTATCCCAGGTGATGATTTTAGCTAGCAAGGCAATAAACTGAGGCATCTTGCTGACCGTGCTAGATGACTAAAGTGCTTCAAATGATTTCACTGCTGCACTGTTGCACTGTTCACCACCACTGGCACTAAGACATAACTGCACGCTACAGTGCATTAAGGTCTTTTATGGGTTTCATGGTACACTGTTTATTGCAATGGGAAGCATTGCTTTCGTCAACAACTAAAAACAAACAAGAAATACCCCCAAATCAGGGTGAGTGTTAGTCAGGAAGATATAAATGATGAACAATGTATAGCAAATCCGCACTAATCTGCAAACCATTTCCCCTGCAGGTACTTCTGACGTGATGGAAATGTTCTCCTGCACTTTAAAAGGTATTCTTTATGGATGAGCACATTACCGCTCAAAAACAAGAGCAAGCAATAAAGTCAATTTACCAGAATGCGTCAGAAGCCTAAACCAATGAAATGTACCACCGGTTAGTTTCCTATAGGCTCTTCAAAGTCATTGTGAAGCCGCAGCTTGGCTGTCTTGCTTAAGGAACAGGAAATGCCACATGATATTTTTTAAATGAATTATTTGTAACATAACTGACAAGAAAGATGTCACAGGATAAACGTAGATGGCCACGGATCCCTAGTTCTGACCCAGGGGGAAGAGTGCTATTCACTTCCTGCAGAGCCTCGACTGTCTTCTTTTTAAGAACCGACCAAGCCGTTGAGCACAGTTGAGTTTCAGTGCTTCTGGACCATTACATGGGTTACAGCGTGCGGTGTGGTGAGAGCACTAGAAAATCCTATGCTTGTTCATATTTATTACCTTTGGACTATTGATACTTATTATAAAGCGTTACCGATAGGTGTTAATAAGATATATTAGCTGACGGCAAAGTGGATGATGATGCATGATGGGCACACAAATGTTCCAGGGAATAAAATCTTAGCAGCATATAAGACTGGATTGCCAACACATTGCTAAAGGTAGAGAAAGGGATACAATATGAAATGTTGGACTTCACTGCCAGTCAGAGAGGGGCCAACATGACCAGTGTACCAGGAACCAAGACAGACATGACAAAGAGACAAACTAGTTAAAATGGGAAAGGGGAAAAGTATCAGATCTGGAGGTCAGAGATTCTTATGATGTGATTAAAATTATAGTAAAAGAATTATAATATACATTACCAGAATTGTATTTTTATCAGGCTACAAAAATCATAATGTTTCAAATTATTTACATGGCCACTTACTACTGTATTGTGTAATACCATTATGATTTCATAAAGAAGCACTGTTTGCTATCATGTTAATGTGCTTTTAGCTTTTGTAATGACTGTATGCTGTGTAATTGGCTTTTCCGCTCAAAGAGTCAGATGTAAATTAGCTTCCTGTTTTTTCCAGCACAAACTGGGTTTAAATACAAACCTGCTCACTGTACATTTCCTGTGCTATGGTAATAAAAACACGGTTCTCAATGCACACAAGACACTCACCAGGTACCACTGCTGGTTCCACATTGGGTCATCAAACAGCTTCTCCACTGCGCAGTCTGTACAGTCTCGAAGGGGAGTCCGTTTCCTTCTCTGCTTCTCATACTGCTGCTCTGCCCAAGACACCTGAGTAACACCAACATGCGGCATCAATAGATCAGTTTAATGCAAATGCAGTGCTGTGCTGTACCAACCAAACTGCTGATCTTGCGGTCATGTGACTTACTAAAGCTAGTGTTGCATGCAACTATTCAGCAACAATCATGGGAAAGCACAAGGATCTCAGGGACCAAGGTGTTTATCAAGACAGAGTCCTGAATGTTACCATCAAAAAACCAGCACCTGAAAGCATAGCTTGAGACTAAGGCAATGTATTATAGGCAAGCAACAGACATATGCATCACATCTGTTTCCACACAAACAATGTTTCAAGCAGCTACATGCTTTGGTGATCGGTACAGTAGCAGGCCATTCTAACTGGTTTGCCAGACAATGTAGCTGTGTGTTTGCGAGAAAATATTAGATGGATGTATTATTTAGGGGAAAAAAGATTGGTAGAAAAGTAGATAGATGCAACAGAGAGTACCATTGATACAACCTCTCTGTTTTCCAGTTGTCTGTGTGTAGCCTGTTCATTATGGCATGTGATATTATTTGTTTAAGAGGTCAGCTTATTCAGGTGACAGATGCTATCCGCTGTGTGTGTAAATACGCTGGTATGGTGCTGAGCTTCTTGCAGGGTTTAGGGGATAAAGAAAATCGAATTATAACTGGACACAAGCTGTCCATACATCCAAAATGTATGGTCATTTCTTTAAAGAAGTAGGTATATACCATTAGGTTAGTCTGGGTTACACTTCTCGAATTTGAGTTACACCAACTTCAAATTCATTTTGAGAGTGATATCCACTTTTAGTTTCATTTTTTTTTTCCTGATATCCACTGGAATGTTCACAAATATTATTCAGTTCAATTCCTCCGCACTTGACATTTTGCTTTCATTATGAAAATGTTATAAGGCTTACTGCCTTCTGATCATGAAACCCAACCATGTGCATTTCATTTCAAAATGATCTTAATTAATGACATGTCAAGCATATATATATATATATATATATATATATATATATATATATATATATATATATTGTTCTGGCTTGGTTGCGATCAAATGAAGAGCAGCGCGAAGTAACAAACACGATTCCTATTCTTCTCAGCTGCCCTCTCAGCAAAGGCATTGTTACTGAACGACCGGTGCTTTACACAGGAGAAGGTCACTTCATCTTTCATCATAATGTATTCCTTTTTTTTAGACTGAAATGTCATGATTTCACATCAGTCTAGGAAAACAATTATCAGCAAGTTGGAGAGTGAATAAAAATGCAGATTAGAGATGCTTTTACAAAGGCCAACGAGAAGGCTACAATGCAGTGTCTATTGGATTCAAATGAACGAAAGTGCACTCTACTGAACAGCTGAAAAGATCACTGTGACAGGGACGACTGTGTTGCTGGTTTTTGCACTGATGTGTGCAGATGGGATGTGGAACAGGAGCTGCGTTGCTAGGCAACTAATTGAGCAGGTAGGCTCGCTCAGTACTGAACTGATCGGGAGGTGCAGATTGGCTAGGGGGCGTGCCCAGAGACTCTGTGCTGTGCTGATCGGGAGGTCCAGATTGGCTAGGGACCGTGCCAGGAGAAGTTGCGCGCAGCTCAAATAGCTTGAGGTGACTTTGGGTGCAACAACAGTAGGTTAGTTTAGGAGACTTTGATCCCAGTCAGTATAGAGAGGGTTTCGTAGTGTAGTAGGTTCCTGAAGTGGAACGCCTCTTTTTAGTAGTGCTTGCCTTGAATGGCAGACTTATTTTAAGCTTTGTTTTGTTTTCTTTATTAAATGTGACACTAGGACTACCGTGGCTGGTACCCTAGTGACAGCATGTATGTTGTTTATTAAATCTGCACACCTGTGTGGCGTGTCAACACCCACTGCTCTGTGTCTGCCTCATTATTATTCAGTGACGTCCCACGCAGGTAACATCCCCCTGTTACAATCATTGAATCAGCTTTTAACATGCAAAAGTGGCCATACACATACATATATAAAGGAGTCTATTATTATTATTATTATTATTATTATTATTATTATTATTATTATTATTATTATTATTATTATTATTATTATTATTTGTTGTTGTTGTTGTTGTTGCTGTTATAATACAACTGTAGTTAATTTACGTACATGTATCAATATAGACTAGTATTAGTTCTTGGAAACTCTCTAAAAAGGAATTAATCATGTTTTTAATTAAATGCAATCCAGGTGGGTTGGCTTGATGGCAATTCATTGAAACAATGACATCTGCAGTACTCCATTAGTATTTGAGAGCATTTTAGAGTAGTTTGAATGTGCTGAAACTGTGGGAAACTAAAATTACTCAATTATTTTCCATGAAGTGTTGGTTTATTATTGAAGCACTCAAAGAACATATATGGAGGACCCTCTGCTTATATAGAGATTTATAGCTGCTCTGAAGACATGCTGTCCCTATTGCCTGCAATGTGACTCTACACCAGTGGAGGGGCTAAAAGCATGCTGGTCTTTCACTCTTGAATGGGCAGATATAATACTCTTAAAAGGTGCAAAAATTATAATATGGAGTTCATTACAATATCACCATATACAGACAATGATCATAGCGTGCCGTTACATCTCTGAGTAAACTGCAGATTCAGCACCATGCAGGTGCAGTATATATCCTTTTTAAGAAGCAGTTGAAGTTGCTATACCTTTTTTCAATCTATAAAACAGTGTCAGATGTAATATTCTTTAACAACTTGCATAGACTGCTACTTTAAATCATATCAAATATATTTTAACCACATATTTTACTAAAATGTATGAAGGCTAAGAAAAACATGTCAATTTGTTTTAAATACATACTCTTGTGTCGATGGTACTTAAAACCATACTGTATATTACTGCCTACTCTATGTGTGTATGCACAATGAAGCCTGACTAAACAATAGTACAAAATAAATACTCAAATTCAGTTACTTACTCTTTCGTCCTCCGATAGCCTCTTGGTTAAGTGATCTGCATTTCTTTTAGATCTTCTTGGGTGACTTTGGTGTTTAAATAAATAGTGGTTTTCAAGTGATCCAATCTGGAAGAAAAAGCATTTACAAAGTGTTTATGACAAATCACAAGAGACACTTGAGAACTAGCCTGCTACCTCACTTCTAAGAGATTCCTGGAACACAGTAAAGGGGTAAGAATCAGCACTGACTGACCACAAGCAGTCATTTAAATACATCAGGAAATACACCTCAAACAAACCTCAATGCGGTACACCACCTTACATTTTCAGGATATGCCTGTTTGTATTTCAACAAAATATTCATATAATTTCTCACTCTTCTATAATTCTGGTATATATCTATTTGCAAGGGAAAGCTCCAGGAATCACTGGTTTGCGCATGGCATCATGAATCAAGCAAAGAGAATAGATACTGTATGGATACTGTAATATTGAGGCAGTTTCAATTCTGCTTTCCTAGATAAAAAGATTACGATCTTGACTTTCCATTTCTTGCATGGGTATTGTACAGAATAATGAACCACTTAACTGCTTGAATACAATCTCTGACCTGTAGGGCTGCCATGTCCCAGTCATGTGACATTGTGTTTCCTGGGTGATACAAACCAAATTCTCTGAGCAACTGGATTCAAATGTATGTTATTCTATGTTTTTATGTGATCAAGTTCGACTATGGGTATACAAACAAACTGACTTTTGGTTTAAAATCGATATTGCTTTAGAAGACAGAAGAGCTACATGGCCTTTAGACAGAGAAAGCCCATTAAATGTGGAACATTTAACTTCAGTACAAACATTCCTCACAGGCTGCAATACAGCTTTTCAGATGTTTGTCCAAGTGACCAGAGATCGGTGGTCCAGTTCACTGGGATATAGCTAAAAACAAACCCACCCCACCCATCCCCCACCCACACACACACACACACACACACACACACACACACACACACACACACACACACACACACACACACACACCTTAATATATACTATGCCGTACATATAACAGCTATCTAGATTACTTCCACATCCATTCATTCAGATTCATGAGACTACAGACTAGTTTTAGGTTACATTTGGATTGTGCATTCCTGTTTTTTTTTTGTTTTTTTTTTGTATTTTGGTTAACTACATGGAGTATGTCTAATGCCTATTCTGGTTGTCCATATTACCACTAAAACAAAAGGGTAGTTATAATGATATCTTGAGTAATTTGACTCAGAATACGGTCGAGTCGCATTAATTTCTAGTTTAAAAGTGAAACTAGCTTTTTTTTGTGTTATTGTTAGAAAATACTAAATGGAAATATGAAAGTATTACTGTATTGATAGGTTTTTATTACCCACGCACTGGGGGAGTCACTCTTCTGTGTTTAATGGTAAATGACAGCATGAGAGATAGTGACCAAAATGCACTTACTTAAACTGCAGTTCTGCGATCGGATTCTACTACTGTATGCTATGTTAGTGATTGTCCTAGAACAGGTTCTCTATTAACTATTTCATGTTCGTGATTGCCCGTTAACAAATTAACTTGGGACTATTAATAGATTTAATACAACTTTACTTTTTTTTTAAATTTATTTATTTTATAAAACCTTAAACCGATGTAAACTGCGTTGTGTATATCTATTTAGGTTTTACAGAAGCATATAGAGCAGAACTATTCAGATGAGCTATAACTTTATTTTTATACAACAGTTATTAATTTGAAAATTCTAAGTATGGACATGGAAATATAGTATTTCAATGCATCTTAACAGACTTACATAGAAAGAACGTGATGTGGTTTGTGTACCATGACATATGAAGCCTATACTGATGTGTAAAATGCACAGTTTAATTAAGAAACTTGCAGGCAAAGATATAAATGTAGTTTCTAAGATAAAGCTTATTTAGAATGTTGAGGAATTCTTAAAATAAAAGCGATATAACACCCCGTGGTGGTGAAATAGTACAACCGAGTAAGGTCTATATAATAATAATAATAATAATAATAATAATAATAATAATAATTATTATTATTATTATTATTTATTTATTTTGAGTAGCCTACGGCCTGTCACATGATTTTTTGTTATTTATTTTTTACAAAGGTCGAAAGTAATGGTGATGTACAACAATGATGTATTTTTAAAATATTATATCAAATAATATCATGCACCTTTGAACTCAAAATAAAAATATACATTTTACTGCTGCCGACAGATGGATGAATATCCGTGCCTTAAAACGATTTGTGTAAACGTATGGCCATTACTGTCTTCATGTTCAATAGATCCTTTTACAGGAATATTTCCAAGATCACATCAGATTCAAATAAGGTGTAAAGATTACCTGTCTGACTAATTCATAGTCTAATTCTTCAGCTATAGCTCTGGCAGCATCAGGACCTCCGGGGATCTCCGCTGCCCATTCATTGAGATATTGTTTTTCACAAGCAGAAATGTCCACAGTACATAAAATGGCACAAATAGCAAGCGGAGCAAAGCGGAGAAACAGGCAGCATCTCATATCCATTGTAAAAATGCAGATTTATATATTTACACAACCTTCGCTAAATAAATAGATTGTTTTCATTAGTTTATTTCTACAAATAGAAGACACCGTATAAACACTGAACAAGAACAGGACCGAGCGCCTCTGTGTTGCCTTATTGAATAAACCTGCAAGCTACAGATGGGAATGTGTTGGGATTCTGTTTTTACACGTCAAAATTACCAAGCCTGGCTCTGACGTCAAACATCCAGTCTACCTGGAGTAGGATCTATTCTGAAATCCCAAGTGAGCGAAGAATCTAAAAATAACCCCTTTGTTTTTATGAAGGCTTCTTCTGTGACAAAACATACTCTGCATAGATCTCCTTAACCTTCAATGCATAAATTATTAACCTGTTATATCTATCTATCTATCTATCTATCTATCTATCTATCTATCTATCTATCTATCTATCTATCTATGCACATTTAATATACATCATATTTATTTATGCATTTATTTATTTGATGTAAATTAATATTGCTTGCCTGGGATAAAACTAGATCTTGGTATTTTGTATGTTGTCTAGGCGACATTTAAAAAAGGTTTTGGAATACCTATTTTGCGACAAGGTATTCTACCACAAAATCTATACCTAGATAGTTATGTTGGTTAATATAACGCTTACTTTACTCTTCAGAGACAGATGATTTTCCTGTTGGGTTTTACAGAAGCCCTATTAACAGTGGAAATTGTATACAAAATAAATAACTACGCAGTCTCTTTTGGATTTAGATGTTTGTTTGTTTGTTTGTTTTCACCAGCGCATTTATGAGAAGTGTTTATTGCCACCAATGTTTGCTTGTTTTAATAAAAAGCTCGTTTAAGTACACTTATCATTTTGTGTATGATACATCTGTAAAATGTAATTTTATACGTCTGGAAACTAACCAGCTCCTACCCAACACTAACTATCTTATTTTCTCCTCTGGTGATCTGATGCAGCTAACATTTTAAACGACCACAATAATGATTCCAGCACCACCGCCCTGAACAGCTCCCGCGCTTGAATGTCGTGCTTGTTACAGGGAATGCATCATCCGTTTGGCGTCTTCTTGAAGTGCGGGCTGTTAGCATTGCTTCTAGTTTCTAATGAGGAAAGCACTGGAGAGGTTGTACAGCAGTCGATCCCAAACCTATCCTATCCAAATTCTTGTAATGTAATGTATGTGAAAACATTAGATGAGCGAAGGCTTCTGATTGAATAATTCGGGCAGCCCTTTATATATATTGTTGATAACGAGCTGATGTGTAACCAGGATGGCTTGGATTTTTCAAAATTCTGCCTTGTTGATTAGTTCACACGAAATTCACAACTGTCAGATGTGGGTCATCTTCTTTCATTAATCATAGTTAGTCACCTTGGAAAAATAAAAGCACCATTACATTGCCAGGTGAAGAATTTGTAACCTAGGTAACGCCACGCTTTATCGTTTCTTTCATGCTTAGCCTTGCATATTTTTTTAACGAAGGGTTCTTGTCTCTAGAGATCACATCTCCCCCCTTCCAACGCAATGCGTGTTCTTAGACGCATGAGTCACGGGTGTGGGAGTGAAGAAGCGATACTTTTGTCAATACCTCTTCTATGGAAAACGGGTCTCTCTACCAGCAGGGGTTTGATGAATTAAACTGCACAATTATGGATTCTGCTTATCACAGTTATTATTATTATTATTATTATTATTATTATTATTATTATTATTATTATTATTATTATTATTATTATTATTATTATTATCAGATGAGTTAGGGGGCAAGACTGCTAGTCAGTTGTTTTAACGATCTAAATGCCGCCACCCTTAGCCACCTGCAGGGAAAATCCCAGCCAATCAATGCAGAATTCAAGAACACTGAGACACATTTTTCCCCTCTAGCTTATCCCCTCCACTCACCTAGACAGTATTTCTACATTGTAGTGGAAAAAGATGATTTGGCTTAACCTGTTATCAGTACATTAACATCAGAGCTAAAACAAAAGAAACATTTGAGCACTGCTTGAATGAATTTGATTAAAGTCGTTCCCCATGCTGACCCCTATTTGACTTAGCTATTGGAACATGCTGGCTTTGATTGAACCACATTTTGAGATATTATTATGCATAGTGTGAGTATTGTCAACAGTGATCTCTTTTTCAGGGCACTGATGTACGACGGGCTGACGTATTGGCAGATATATCTTGGGAAGAGCTTGTATTAAGCCTTTTTTTCCTTTACTTGTTACATTAAGGCCCATTTGTTCAATAATCTTTTATGCTAGGAGTGTTCTTAAAATAGCTAAATAAATAAATAGAAAAAAACTGAAGATTCACATTCCAGTCAGTAGAGAAAAGCATTCAATTCCACTCATGTAATATTTTCTTGGATTTGCTGGGATATGTGTATTATTCTAAGTTATCTAAGCAGTGAAATACACAGAATTAATTAAAATGTCCTCTGATGTCACCAAAGTCCAGACTTTGGACGCGGCAATCCCCAAAACCAAGTCTCAGATGAGGTCTCTATTGGGGTTGGCCAGTTATTACCAAAGATTCATCCGTGAGTATGCCACAGTGGTCAATCCCTTAGTCAACCTTACTAAAAAGAGCTGATTAAATGGTTAGGAGAATGTCAGGGGGCGTTTGATACTAACTATCAAGCAGAGACTTTGCCAGGCCCTCACTCTCATCACACCAGACTTTAACAAGAGATTCATCATCCACACCAACGCTTTGGATGTTTTTCCTGGGAAGGGGGTGTAATGAGAAAAATAGATTTAGCTGATTGTTTCTTTGGCTCCACTCTGAGCGGTGGGATATGTGACAGCAAAAGAATGAATCTTGGTTATAAATCTCCCTCTTGACCTGTGAGGATGCTATGTAAATGGAAGAGAGTGCCCTGGACTGGATGGTCTGATAATTCATTCCAGAGAAAGGTGAGTGTTGGTCATCTAGAAAGGGGGCGGAGCTATGGTTCACATCGCCCCAGAAGGGAATTGATGTTGCAATCTCAGCTTGAAGGAGAAACTGTTGCACTTGCTAATAAAAGGGGCGTGACTGGCATTACAAAAGGGGATGTGGCTAAGCGATCTTTTCCTTTGTTATGGTTAAGAGCGAACCTCTAAAGGAGAGCTATAAACAGATCGTGATTGTTTTGTTTGTCGTGTCTAATTATACTTCTTAACATGATCGCATTACCCCCTGTCTTGCACAGCTGCTCTGGCTAACTGGAAAGTTCAGGATTACCTTCAAAATTCTCCTGCTTGCCTGCAAGGCCCTTCATCACCCAGGACCAGAGTATCTCTCCAGCCTGATGACCTGCTATGTCCCTGCAATCAAGCTGACTCTGGCCTGCTAATTATAAACAAGCAAAAGCTCGCCACACTTGGAAAGCATTCTTTTAACTTCATGGCCCCGACTCTCTGGAACTCTCTCTCAGCTTTAGTGCATGCAGCTCCCACAATCGCTCGCTTCAAATCAACTCAAGACACACTTGTTCTCTCTTGCTTTTAATGCTGGTTATTATCTGTTGTCTAAATTGCCATTTCAGGTTTTTCCATCTTATTTGTATTATTCTGCTTGACACATACATCCACAATGTTTAGAATTCATATTGTGGTCTTTTATTCAATTAATTTTGCCTCTGTTGTATGTAATGTACTATGCCCTGTGTTTAATGTATTATGCATGGTTCCTCACTATCTTGTAAAGCGCTTTATGCTGGTGTTCCACTATCAAAGGCACTATATAAAATAAATATTGATTGATTGTTCTTGTTAGACGGCTAAAATGATCCGGAGCTGTCACTTAAGGCCAGCACCAAACCCGGACAACATTTCACCATTGGCATGTTAGCACTCATTGTGGACTTGTGATCATGTGTGTGCATCTTGTGTGTTTAATACTGTGTTTATTATTTTGGGACTGTAACCCATGCTTAACAGTGCAATACACATTGCTGAGTATTGCCTGGGATTATCATTTGTGATCATAATGACCTAGATTATAAACAGTATCAAAATAAACACTGTTTGGAAGGTAAACTTATGTGTTTGTCATTACTTGATCATTCATCATCTCTACACCAGCACACTGCAACCCACACTTAGTCATAGGTTAAACAGTTTCTCTAGCTGTATTTTACAGACTGTTACTCTATCTATTGATTGTACTGTGAGTTCTAAGACAAAATACCCCAGGGGGACATCGGTGATGTACATTGGAACCCTTTATGTAAACTTCTGGCAGATACTGTGTAGCCTAGTACTGTGCATTAATGACAGCAGGGAACAGAAACTCCTGTTAATGTCACTATCTGCTTATTTCCACCACACTTAAATGTGCCGGAACAGAATGAAATGGAAGTCAACTAGGGACAAGCTTCTGCATATATCTTTGTTGATTATCAGACTCCAGTTATAATTGCACGGTTATCTGATCTCCACCCATTTAATATAGTTTGGGGAAATAAAAACAAAAAAGATTGGGGCTTTTCAGGGTCAGTAAGATGCTGTACAGTATAAAGCATGGCAGAATAATATAGCTTACTGCTATGTGTATGCATACAGCTTTATCTTTTTTGGGTCTTCATTAAAGAAATGGAAAAACGTATACACTGATCATCTGTCAGTCAGTCTGTCAATTGATATGTAATAACAGAAAATTCACTTCATTCGCTTTCACATTTTGGATAGTCAACTTTGTTTCATATCTTACGTATTCTTTAATTAAGCGTCCTCCTGTTAGGTGATCTATTAGCCTACTTTATTCCTGGATTAAATTGTGGTTTTGAATTCAATGTATAACCAAGAATTACTGGTGTTGCTGATAACATCAAGACTCAGTCTTCTTCTAGAATTTAGTTCTTAAAGGGTTATTGTTTAAACTTACCGTTTTTGAACAGAGGTCCTAAAGTCTTGATAAACAATCTCTGATGAACCCCCCCCCCCAAAAAAAAAGCTTAAAAAAAGAAGGGATGACATTCTTGAAAGATAGAACTATGTTGTAAACTATAAAATGTTTTTAAAATTGAGAATGTGTTCTGAACAAAGGAGTGTATATGCCAATCCTGTGTCTACCCTTATGGGGAATGAATGTGACACCAAGATATCCTTTTTTGGAGAACACACTCAGCAGGATATTGAACATGTAAGGAATGAAACTTACCTACCATACTTCTGTACAAGACAGTCTACAGCCCATCAGTATTTCAGTTATTTGAAGTGTAAATCAGACATTGGGATGATGAGGGGTAAGAAGTTCCACAGGTTGACACTAATGATATTGTCAAGTTAACGTAGTGACTTAACATAGGACACACTCACATGTTGACACAGTGAGTGTGTCACTTATAAACAGTTCACCACTAGATCAGATAGTGGCGGGGTTTACATGCAAGTTTTAATCGAGCTACAGTCGTGCATTCATGACATGACGCGCACAAATGAGAGCATGAATGTGCTCGTTACAAAAGTGCACGGCAAAAAAGTGTGCGACTTAAGTGTCATTACACTTTGGTAAAGCACAGTAAAGTGCACACTAATTGGCCTAATTAGTCCCATAGCAACAAACTCGACAGTCATGTAAAGTACTTCACGATAGACTTTCATAAAATGCCACAATACCTCCTTGTCACAAAGACGGCTGAAGACCAGAAATCAGGAACCAACACAAAATAAACAGAGAGGTGGAGTTTGGTGAAGCTGAGTGATTGTTTTTGTTCAGCATTTAATAAATGAACAGACATAAAATAAATGGTTGTAAGACAAACAAAATACAGAACACGGCACTTTCGCCAAAATAAAGAGACAAACAAAATGGACTACACAGATAAACGTGGTGAGAAGTTCTTACTTTAACTATTACCATGATTATTACCTCCGTCTTCAATCCCGTTCTCCACTCACCGAACACACAACCCTGAGTGAGTGAAAACATGTTGCTTTTATGCAGCTGTACCGAGACTTGATTGCTAATCAATCGTTCAAATGGAGTCATGGTACAACTGCAAGTGAATGAATAAAGTGCAATTCCCTGTGCTCGCACGTTATTACATTTTACCTGCACGTGAAGTGCTGTGCAATCCTAGGCCTAAATACAAATATACATTTTAAACACTTGTGCGCATAACCCATATTATATCTCGTGTGCCAATGACTATACACCAACATTAACACACAACACGCAACATCTAACATCGAATACACACAGGGGCAGGGCAAACTTGCCACACTCCTCCACTTCCCCTATATAAAAAAATGCTCTTCTCTGGGAATGTTCTTTCCACCCTGTTGTCCTCCTCTGTAGTGTAAAATTTTCGTTATCCCACTCTTACTAATACAAATCAGTTAAATATACATCCATCCATTATTATCAATCTGCTTCCCCTGGTGAGGGTCGCGGCTAAATTATATATAAATTGTATATAGATATGGTGATGTATACCAATACAATGATGTCAGCAGTTTATAACATTATTTATTCATTTCAGTGTCTTATGAACGATGCATGAGAACTACTAGATCATTATTACCAGCATTATTATCATAATAATAATACTATGAACAATGCATTAATGCATAATGCACGCAACACCAGGTCCACTGGACTGTTGAGGAAACTCGTTCCCTCCTCCAAATTATTGCGGACCTGGGGGTTATGGATGAACTGGATCGATCTTGTCAAAGAAATGCCACCATTTTCACCAATATTACAGTTCTCTGGTCAAAGCTCGAGGTCCCAATTTCGGTTCTGGGAGGAAATGCACCAGTTAATGGGTGACCGGCCAGTGGCAGTGACATCGGACCATTAGCTGGAATCCTCACCCTCCCAGATGTCCTGTGAAATACCAGCCATCATTTACTTTTCTAAACTAAAATATGCTGCAATTGTAACAATATGGGGGGGGGGGGGGGGGGGGGGGGGGGGGGGGGGGGGGGGGGGCAGTAATTGGAATTCGGGTAGCACCTACAGCCCCTATTACCTGAGGCAGGCCATATGTGTCATTACACACAGCGAGCTACCATCTGACACTCTCTCTTGTCAGGCATGACAATATGGGTAGACATGTCTGCGAACAAGAGAGTGGCAGAAAATGTTCAGTTAGTGATGGACAGTGTATTTGTGTATTTGACTCCAAATGCATTCCCGACAACTCTGTACTCTGCGGCCGACGCAAGTTTGTACAGAGCAATAATCCCTCGCTTCTGCAGCAGCACAGGTGTACGGACATGTACTGGTGACGGCTCCATGTCCACCCTTACAAGTTCCACCAGTTGGTCAAACGTAGCGCGTATGACCCGAAATGTTTCAATCCATTGATCATCAGAGAAAGACTTGTGAAGCACAACCTCCTCCCACCAAACAGAGGGGCGATGATGCGCCCGCATTCGTCTTTCCTGCCGATGCACAAATAGAGGTCTGTACATAGAGACGAAGTGGATGAGGGTGGAAAGAAAGCTCTAGATAAGAAAGCAATAGATGCATGGCTCCTTTCAGGCAAACCCGTTGCATGGGACTGAAGGAGTTCTTCCCATACAAGACTTAATCTAGCCAGTGTTTGTCTGCGTCTTCTCCATCCATCCATTTTTGTTGCAGCTACGTTGTAAGCATGAACCATTTTAACTGCAAGCCCTTTGCGTTTTTTACAGATGGCTCTTCATCTCTACCTAGTGCGTAAAACCTAATGTAAACCTCTATGCATTATTTGAACGATATCCTTTATAGCGTAGCATCTCTTTTCAGCGCGTTTGGTGATATTTAAATAAACCCTCCCATTATTTATTATTAATGTTTGCATTAGGACGACTAATTTCTCTCTCTAAAAATCTGTCATGTAAATTTGGAAGCAGAACTGTCATGACCATAAAAGCGTGTTTTGCTTGTAAATTGCCCCAGTGCCTCTCTGATAAAAAATGGCACACTTTCAGTCACCCACTTGTCTGTTCTGTGGAAATCTTGCTTGTAAATCCTACCTTGAAATAAAAGGTGATTTTTTATTTTCTAAAAAGCATATTATAACTTTAACACAGAGGTAGTTTACTTAAATTAAAATAAAACAATAAACACACAGTTTTTCTTAAACTGTTCATATTTAGAGTAGATTAGAGATTTACTGCACCACAAATGTAACAAAACACCACAGGACTTTTGTAAATATTAAATAAAGTATTCATGGAACTTTTCTAGACCGTTATTAAGGAAAACATTGTATTAAAACATAATGATGAATATCAGACTTCATTTAATCCCTCATAAGAGACAACAATAGCAAACAGAAGGCCACACACTAAAGGGTTAAAATAATTTCCTCATAAAAGAACATATGTAGTGGCTCTTCGTTAATTTTGTTCAGGGTTAGTAGTTTACACAAACGCGCTCTCAATTATTGTATGACTTTCTCAGCTACCTCAGCAATCTCTGTTCCATTTTCAAATTATAATTTGCAGATGCTCCCTTAATCCTTTAATCAACACAGATGACGCTTTTGGCTCTTTCTGTCTCCACAAGTGAGAACGTGTCAGCGCATCATATATGCTTTTAGCTGCAGAGATGATTTACAGAAGCAGTGGATGTGTATCCTCAAGCAGAAACGTTTTGTAAGAAACCCATAAATAGGCAGAAAGATATAAAAGAGCTTCACATAACTAATTAGATGGAGATTGATATGGCTTGGTGATGTTCTGACTGAAATCCTGGGCTGAATTAAATCAGTTTACATCATGGAGACACCACAGATATCCTTTATAATGGTTATGATACCGATTTCCTTTGGATTAAATCCAGGCCCCTGTCCCGTCTGGACACTGTCCTGTATCTCTGCAAACCTTTAGGAGATAGACCCTTATTATCCCACACATTCCCAATGACCGAGAACCATCCAGCTCTTTGAAGACATAAACGCAGGATAACTGAGCAGCACTTTGTGGATTCCTGTGTCCTAGCAGCATTATTGATAAGAGGATCAAAAGACAAGCAAAGTATTCAATAAGCCCAGAACGGAGCTATTAACTAAATACAAGGGAAAATGCTAATCACTTCTGAAACAAAAGGATATATATATATATATATATATATAAGACAAAACAAGTGATGTTCAAGTAATGAGAAGGTAAATATAATTAACACACTTGTTTATTATGCTTTCATTGCTTAGGCTGGGCTCTGTATATTTGCACCTAAGTTTTATGTGTTTTATTGTATTGATATAAAGCCCTTATACAGGTAATATGTTTTTTTTTTTTTTAAATACATTCTGACAGCAGTGCAGAGCTCCCTGCTGCAAGAATGTATTTCTTATCTAATCCCTCTCTAATCTGATAACCAGTGGTTTTAATCCCCTACCTGAAATGTCCAACAAAATCTTTCAATTTTTCATATTATATACAGGACTGAATATTATGCTAGGACTGAATATCACTCCATGCAAACCATGTGACTTTTTAACTCTGTCAGACCCTCTTATTCACTGTCTTTGCATATACAGAGTTCAAAGCCATGTAAGGCAGCTCTATAGAAAAACTAAATATTGAGGAAATGGGCCCCAAGGCCTCTGAGAATGATTACAAACATCATACAACACAAGGGATTGGTGAGCAAAATAATTCAATGACTTTTGAAGATACTTGATCTTAATAAATTACTTCATAGAGACCATAAGAGTTGCCAAGCCCTGAATTTATGTGGCCTGTCATAACAAATAGTTACAGTAGTCTTTATTTGTATTTCCAATAACAGATCGGTTTAGAGGGAATAGTGGTTCATGCACTAGCCTTCCCTTTTTGAAGACATGGGTACAACAAAGAAGAATTAGGGGAGACATGATTGAAGTCTTTAAAAATCTTAAAAGGACTTGACAAAGTTAACCCTAACCAATACTTTAAGGACAATCCAGAAAGTGGGACCACAGGACCCAGTTGAGGTGGACTTAGGAATGAGGGAAAGAGACACACAAAGAGTGGTGAGGGTATAGAATGGGTTAGCTGGTCATGTTGCTGAGGCAGAATCACTTGGATCCTTTCAGACCCAATTTGACAAAGTTCTGAGATCAAACAGCTGCTAGGAACAGGACGAGTTTAGACGGGACGTATGGCCTCCTCTTGTTCATAATTTTTTGTAGATATGGAGTATGCTTTAAGGCTGTAATTGAATAATATGGAGCATGCTTCAATACTAATTGAATAGTATGGAGAATGTTCAATACTGTAACTGAAGAATGTGGAGAAGCTTCAATACTGTAAATGAAGAATACGGAGCATGCTTCAGTATTGTAATTGAAGAATATGGAGCATGCTTCAATGCTATAATTGAAGAATATGAAGCAGCTTCAATGCTATAATTGAAGAATATGAAGCAGCTTCAATGCTATAATTGAAGAATATGGAGCAGCCTCAATACTGTAACTGAAGAATATGGATCATGCTTCAATACTGTAATTTGATTTAATATTTTTCAACACCCGACTCAGATTTGAACCTAGAACCTCAAAGTTATTACGTGTTTTATGTTTTCTTATTTACACAGCTTTATCAATACAAATTACGTCATTTAAACAAAGAGTCATTGGCTGGCAAACTAATGGGACAGGTGCTTGAGCAGGCCCTTTATTTTCTTCCTAAAAAGACAGGAAAATAATGTGACACCACTAGAATCACAAGGCTCTAAATATAATAAACGAGCAAATTTCTAAAGCAAATTTGCTGGGGGACTCTGTCATTTGACTTCTCCCCCTCCTTCTAATAATGAGTTTTCTCATTTTGTTGGTTATACTTGCTTATCTTTAAACTTTAGGGAGCAGGAGACTCACAGACTAAAGAACACTCAAAGTAGATTTTTTTTTCACAACCTTGTGCATATTCTATTTCCAGACAAAGGCTTTACATCACATTAAATAACTAGAGGCTAGCAAAAAAACAAACAAAAACAAACAAACAGAGCCGATCCGAACCTGGATAAACAGCATGTAAACAAATTCATCATACATTAAGGTCCCTTTACATACTGTGTGCAAACAGGAAGCAGTTACAGGTGAAACATTCATCTTTGTCTGCCTAGCAACCAGTAAGCATTTGTTTACTTAGGCCCTGTGGTACAGTCATTTAGAGCAGCATTGACTGCAGGAAAATCTGTTCAACAAGCAAAGTGGCTGATCAATAAGATTACTGTGGAACGAAGAGGGAGACAGGCTTTCATTCAACATTGCTTTTGCAGGTTTGTTGACACAGCACAATCCTCCTCATCTGATTTTCAAAGGTTTTTGTCAAAGGTTATATGTTCCAAGTCGGCATTTCTATTTTTTCTTTTTTAGAATGTAATGGAAAACAATTTGAATGTTAGGAAACAAACTGGAAGCAGCTAGGGAGCACTTAGGAGTCTGTCATTTACCCTTATGAACTGCTCATTGTTATTTCTGTTCCATGGGCAGTTTGCTTTTACTGTCAAAAATAAATAGTGCTCGTTTTGCAAAAGCTATGAAATTTGGAAAGACTGATAGCTTTTCGGATTAGGCAATGCAGCAGAAATGTGTAAAAATAGCACTGGTACTAAAGCTAATGAAAGAAGTACAATGTCTCTTCAACGACATGTTTCTACAAATGTATCCTGGTTACCCTGGTAACTTTACACAATCATTTTGTTGTCTGTTCCACGTTTATGCTATACTTTTACTGTGCTTTACCATAATTGACCATATATATATATATATACACATACAGTTGTAGTCAAAAGTTTACATACCCCAGTGGAAATTTATAATTTCTGGAAATTTCTCAAAAACAAACACTTTTGAGGAAAACAAGTTACAAGAAACTTATTTATTTCAACAATATTTTTTGCAAAACTCCAAAAGTGTTAATTAAAAAATATTCATACCCTTTGATGCTATGATAGTATTGTCTACAAGGTGTTAGAATTAGTGCAGAACCTAATTCTAGAAAAAGTGTAGAAAATTCAGGATTGTAGGTGAACATTCTTAGAGAGTATAAAGGGTTAAGCATAGGATGATTGCTGTCATTACAAATAAGTCAATATGGGAAAAGTAAAGACCTATTTATTGTCTTAAAGCTGGAGAAGGATACAAGAAGATTTCCTAGCATTTGAGTATCCCCAGTTCAACTATTGTTTTTATTATCAAGAAGTATAAGACTCGTGGTGCTGTCACAACGCTCCCTCGGTCTGGAAGAAAGAAGGTTCTTTCACCAAGAACAAGTAGAAGAATTGTGAGGAATGTTAATAACAATCTGAGATTGACTGCCAAAGATATTCAGAGTGAACTGGCTGCAAGTGGTACTGGGGTTTCCATTTCAATCACAGGTCGAGTATTGCATGGTGAAGGTCTCAATGGTCACAGGCCAAGGAAAAAGCCACTCTTAGGAAAACTTCACAAGGACAATCGCTTAAAGTTTGCAAAACAGTGTTTGTATGATGGGTATGAGTTCTGGTCAAAGGTTTTTTGGAGTGATGAAACAAAAATCGAGTTATTTGGTCACGCTTGTATGGGGCTGTTTTTCCTCAAATGGTACAGGAAATTTAGTTCCAATACACAGTAAAAGGGTTTCTATAGCATATCAAAAGATATTGACCAATCACCTGAAACCCTCCACTACAAAACTTGGTCTAAAGCACAACTAGACGTTCCAACAAAACAACGATCCAAAGCACACGCCAAAATCTACTTCAGAATGGAATAAAATCAAGGTTCTGGAATGGCCTAGAAGAATGCTGTACACAACAGAATTCTTCAGAATTTGAATGAACTGGAACAGTTTTACATTGAAGAATGGTCACAAATCACAGAAGAATCGTGCCAAAAGCTCATTGACAAATATATTAATAATTTAAAATAAGTTATTTTGCTAAAGGGGCCTCAACCAGCTATTAATTTAATTTTCTTGTCAGGGTATGAATACTTTTGAATTAGCATTTTTGGAGTTTTGCAAAAAAATTGCTGAAATAAATATTTCTTGTAACTTTTTTTTCCTCATGCAAAAAAGCAAAACTTTTGCTGCAAAAAGATTTTTCCTATAATTATTTGTTTTTGAGAAATTTCTAGACATTATAAATTTCCATTGGGGTATGTAAACTTTTGAGTATGACTCTATGTATTTTATCATGCTTTACCATTCTTCCCTAACCCCAGCCCTAACCCTAATACTAATGTGCATAATACCAGGATTTCATTTAGCTTTTTTATTACTTTACTACATTTTGCTATGCTTTTACCAAGGAATACCAAGAAGCTTTAGAAATGCACTTTGGGTGCAATAAGATTTTAACTGAGCATGGGGTTAAAAGGCTATCTTGCTACCATGTTTGATGAGTTGCAGATGCTACCTACAGGTTTTCTTTGGTCTTCGCAAACACACCTCTGCTGAACCTATTTCTAATGGCTCACAAAGCCTCTAGAAATTGCCACTGCTCCCTTTCCACTGCACACACTAAGTGCTGGTTGCCTAGGGCTATCATATTCTGTTACTATAAACCAAATAGGGCAACTGTCATTTTAATTTCCGGGGGCAAGTTTGGTCACAGAGCTGCATCATTTACAAGGCTGAGGGGTTAAAGGGTTGTCTGGTTCCTTGTGAGTTTTTCCATTGCCCATATTAACAATCTTGGTCTTAGGTGTTTGCACTAGAAGCCTGTGAAATACACCCCTCCTCAGTCTCACCCCCTCAGGGACATTTCCAGGGATACTTTGTACTACTTACTGGTACATTTTCTTAATATTTCATTTCTTACCTGTCTGATAGGTTTGTGTCCTTTCTCAGCCAGATGCTGGACATGAACTGACGACTCTGCTTACCACAAGCGAACATCTTAAAGGGTACATCAGCACTACATGAAAGATAAAGCATAAACTATCCCACCTTGCTGTTCCGAATGTATTTGGAAATTGTATAATAATCTGTATGCTCTCAAACATCTGCATGCTGCCACACTGCGATGTCCAAAATCACTGTTCTCGAGCATCTCTTCTGAGCCAAAAAACATGACTTCCGCATGTACCCTCACATGTGCTCTGAAACATATTGGCTCATGCCCAGTGAAACGTTGTTTGAGCTATATTACCACAAACATGGTTAGTCTAATTGTACCTGCTTTCATTTTTCACAGTATACATGTTTCCTTCGCATATTGTATTTGGATGTATTATTATAATTAATGTTGCATTCAATAAAAGTAAAAAAGGCTGTGTTGTGCAAGTGGTTGTGGGGAAAAGGAAACCAAGAATTGACACGTATCAAATAAACTAGCAAATGAGATTCAGAAACGATTCGGGATGAAGTCTTTGAGAATGTCATCGCACCAGATGAGAGGAAAATTGCTTCCAATTGGCTTTTAAACGCTCAGTGTGGAGGTTACTTGCCATTGATTGGTACTCAATTGTAAAGGTGAGGGAAGGACAGGTGTGTTTTGATTTATTTAATACCTGCCAACCAACACTTCTGAAAGGCAATCACTTTGAAAATATGAGAATCAGCATAGCCCTAGAAATGACTATATGGAGAGGTGCTTGCGGATTTTGTCTAGATATTTTCCATTTACTACAAGTGGCAAATCACAGCTGCACACCCCTAGTGGCCATTTATTTCCGCCCTTTCTTAAACCACCTCATTTGGTGAATAAATTTTTTTTTTCAGACAAAGTCTGAGTTCAAGTAAATTGGTACCATAACAACTGAAGCACAAAGAACAATAGAGGATGATACAGTAAAGAGCACATCAGGATATTAATATGTATTCATATAATATATATATATATATATATATATATATATATATATATATATATATATATATATATATATATATATATATATATATACAGTGCCTGAGAAAAAGTTTGTGAACCCCAATGATAATTATGGAAATTCTATAGTTTTACCATGATAGCCACATTGAATCAAAATCTTTTCTTAAATATCCAATAGGGTTAATATTAATCAATTCCATGTCTTCTGAAACAAAATGGTGTATGAATTAGACAAACGTGAAAAAGTAAGTGAACCCCTGGTTTTATCAGCTCAATTAAGGGGATAATTAGAATCAGGTGTTTAAATAATTAGGTAGATATTCAGGGGTGAGTTTGGGAGGCCCCACCCTATATAAAGATCAGAAACTTTGTGAGTTTTGTCTTCACCATACAGGTGTGTGGAAACACATCATTCTACGATCAAAAGAAATCTCTGAGGACCTCAGAAAAATGTTACTGATGCTCATGAGTCTAGAAAGGGTTACAAAACCATTTCTAAGGATTTGGGGCTCTACCAATCCACTGTCAGACAGTCTACAAAAGTTAAAGACCACAGTCACTCTACCCAGGAGTGGTCGTCCTACCAAAATCTCTCCAAGAACAAACTGGAAAATCATCAAGGAAGTCACAAAGAACCCTAGAGTAACATTCAAGGACCTGCAGGCCACTCTCGCCTTGGCTAATGTGAGTGTTCTTGACTCAACTATCAGAAAAAGACTGAACAAGAATGGTGTTCATGGAAGGATAGCCAGGAGGAAACCACTGCTCTCTAAAAAGAACATTGCTGTCCATCTGAAGTTCGCCAAAGAGATGATCCACAAGACTTCTGGAACAATGTTCTCTGGACAGACGAGTCAAAGGTAGAACTTTTTGGCCTCGATTAGAAACGTTATGTTTGGCGAAAACCAAACACTGCATTTGAACAGAAGAACCTCATCCCAACCATCCAGCATGGTGGTGGGTGTGTGATGGTTTGGGGCTGCTTTGCTGCCTCAGGATCTGAACGTCTTGCCCCTCATTGACACAATCATGAATTTTGCATTGTATCAGAAGATGCTAGAGGAGAATGTCAGGCCATCCGTCCATGAGCTGAAGCTGAACTGAAAGTGGGTCATGCAGCAAAACAATTATCTTAAACATACAAGCAGATCTACAAAAGAATGGCTGCAAATGAAGAAATTATGCGTTTTAGAATGGCCTAATCAAAGTTTGGACCTAAACCTTATCAGAATGTTGTGGCAGGACCTGAAGTGAGCTATCCATGCAAAGAAGCCCTCAAATTTCATCGAGTTGAAGCAGTTCTGTAAGGAGGAATGGGCCAAAATTCCTCAAAACTGATGTGGGAGACAGACCAACAGTTACAGGAAACACTTAATTTAAATCATTGCTGCTCAAGGAGATGCCACCAGTTACTGAATCTAAAGGTTCACATACTTTTTCACACACGGATATTGAATGTTGAATCATTTGTGGATAAATAAATGTTTAAAAAATATAATGTGTTCGTGTCATTTGTTTTATATATCCATCAATCCATCAAAAGTTTTAGAACACCTCCATTTTTCCAGTTTCTACTGAAATTTATGCAGTTTAATGTCTCAATGTACTCTGAAATTAAAGCATAGAACAAATAAACAATTGGAGATAAAAAAAAGAAATCATGGAATCGTTTTGTTTAACAAAATTTAATCTAAATTTTTGACTCATCGAAGTAGCCACCTTTTGCAGATATAACAGCCGAACACACTCGTGGCAGTCTTTCTACAATGGAAATCAAATATTGTTCGGAAAGTTCTTCCCAACACCGTTGCAGAAGTTCCCACAAATGTGTTGCACTTGTAGGTTGCTTTGCTTTCACCCTTCTGTCCAGTTCATCCCAAACCAGCTCGATGGGGTTTAAGTCTGGAGACTGTGCTGGCCATTCCATGATTTGAAGCCTACTGTCTTGTTCTTTTCTTCTATGGTAGTTCTAACATAGCCTGGAGGTAAGTTTTGGGTCATTATCTTGCTGTAGGATGAACCCCTGACCAAGTAGGTGTATACCAGAGGGTATTGCATGACGCTGCAAAATGCTGTGGTAGCCGTTTTGGTTCAGCTGCCACTCACTCTGTGCAAATTGCCACCTCTGGATCCAGCAAAAGAGCCCCAGACCATCACGGTTCCTCCTCCATGTTTGACAGTTGGTGTCACACACCGAGAAACCGTCCTTTCATCTACTCGACGGTGTACAAAAACCCTGCGTGATGAACCGAAGTCTTCAGTAGTCCGCTGGCGGTGCTTCATGGCCCAGGCAAACCTCTTTTTCTTATTTTGCCATCTTAGCAATGGCTTTCTTACTGGCACTCGACCTGTCAAACCTGCAGCTTGAAGTCTTCTCTTCACAGTTGAAGCTGAGACTTGCTTACTTCGGCCAGTGTTAAGCTGTGCTTGAAGCTGTTGTCCTGTGAGTCGCCTATCAAGCAAGCTGTTGACTCTCAGAAACTTGTCTTCTGATTCGGTTGTGGCTTTGGGTCTGCCAGACCTCTTCCTGTCAGAGTTTCCACCAGTTTCCAATTGCCTTTTCAAGGTTTAGGAAACTGTACTCACTAACACCTTGGCTTTCTTTACAATTTCTCTAAAGGAAAGACCTACACTTTTAAGGGTTATAATGGTCTGTCTGTCTTCCTTTGTTAATTGCCTTTTTCTCGCCATTATGATAGCAATATACTACTTCCTGCAGTACAATACTGTCCAAATAATGAGGGTGTAGTAACACAGTCTGTTCCAACACTGCTTTTATACAGACAGAGGGTTTGTAAGTAATCAACAAAAGTTGGGACACCTGTAGGAATTGTTAGCATCAACTTTCAAGGCTTAATTTACTTCCATTGCTGCAGAACAGCTGTAAGTTGTTAACCCATTACTTGTTCCCTGAAAAAGGCCTTTCTGTATAACTCTGAAATGTACATTATTTTTCAGTTTTTGGTAACTTAAACTTTTTTTTTTAACCTCTGGCAGTTTACCGCTTACCTTTGTACCATTTCAGGTTATTCACTGGACTTGAACTGCTTAAATTTCAATAAAAACTGGAAAAATGGGGGTGTTCTAAAACTTTTGACCGGTAGTGTGTGTGTGTGTATATATATATATATATATATATATATATATATATATATATATATATATATATATATATATATGTGTGTGTGTGTGTGTGTGTGTGTTTATTATATATATATATATATATATATATATATATATATATATATATATATATATATATATATATATAGTAATCATGCAAATGAATTATGCAAATTTGTACAATTTTTGTTTTGTTTTGTTTTACATTATATGTACAGTATCATTCCTCCATATCCTCACTGTAGCAACAGTTGTTCAAATTTACCCCACCTACATAAATTTTGGGGTTGCCAATAGAGACCTGGCAGCCGGATATTTTAAACCCTGAGGGTATCACTCATTAAAATTAGATGTCTCACTTCAACAAATCAGCAAAACAAATCTACATTTTTCTGTATGCTGTAGTGGAAAAAAAGAAATAACGCCTCTATCCTGGGAGGACGATATTAAATTGACACTACAATGGGACTCAGATGCAGCACTGTAGCCATGTAGCCATGTAGCCCCCTGACAAAAGCTAAGAGCTTGCAGTCGGGACGAGACCATTAACATGGACTTCTCAATTGCAAACAGCTCTTGTTAGCTCTGACTCATTTTTTTAAATTACAAAGGATGTGTGGTTGCCATGACGAGACACTGCATGATGCAGTCAGGGATGGAGTGGAATTAAATTGATATCATCTGAAGGACAATGACGACAGTGCTTCTCAGGAAGCGATACAGGCAAACAATCGGGGCCGCTTCTAGTTAGAGCCTCCTCACTCCTCACTCCTCAATCCTCACTCCTGCTTTGATCTGCTGCTCCTTATGACTGTAAGACTTCCTTAACTGAAAATGCAAATAGATTCAGAGATAATTGCACTGTTTGTGCTCAGCTGTCTGTTATGAGGTAACCACATCCAGTTCTTGGTTTTCATTGAAACCACAGTGCACTTCCTGTGATGCTTCTCAAGGGTCAGTCACAAGGGATCTTCTTGAGAGACAGGTATAGTGTTCTGCAGGTGAAGGCCTTCCTTGGCTGTATTGATTGGCTGGAGTAGTTTTGAGACAACCAATGAGCAATTAATGTTTTATTTTAACTGGGAACTGTTTTTAATTGACACGTCTCCTGTGGAAAAAGAACAATTGCCGTCTTGTTTCCATCCCATCAGGCAATGCTTGCATTACTGGACCATGAATGAAATTGAGATTTGAAATATTTTAGTATTGGTCCAATGCTGCAAGCCAGAGATAAAGTAAGTGAGCCATTAATGCTAAAATAAATAAATAAATAAAATAAAATACATTTAATTATCCAGGGGGATTCACTTCCACTCAGGAAAGTCAATGTACAGTGCCCATGGTAAGTATTCAGTCCCTTGGACTTTTTCATGGTTTGTTTTGTTACAACCTGAACTCTTGATGCATTTAAATGTTTTTTTTTTTCCTTTGATTTACACAACCTACTCAACACAAGGCAAGAGATTTTTTGTTGTGAAACAACAGTTAATGAAAAAAAAAAAAAAATGAAATTAAAAAAAAAAAATTCCTGATTAGATACTTATTCACTCCCCCTAAGTCAATCCTTGGTAGAACCACCTTTGGCAGCAATTACAGCTGTGAGTCTTTACCAGGTTTGGACATCTGGATCGTGCAATATTCATCCATTCTTCTTGGCAAAATTGTTCAAGCTCTGTCAAGTTAGATGGGGATCGCTAGTGGACAGCAATCTTCAAGTCTTGCCTATATTTAGTAAATGAAGCTTCTGTGCCTTTAAATCAAGTTTGTCAGGTCTGGTTCTACACAGTGGAAGCCCAGGGTGCTCCTCCTTGCATTGTTCAAAGACTCGCAGCTACAGCAGAACAGCAACTTAAGCTGATATGCAGGAGCCTGACCCCTTATTGTTAAGTTAATGTTCATGGAAAACATGCTTTGGAACACACATAAGATACATAAGAACATAAGAACATAAGAAAGTTTACAAACGAGAGGAGGCCATTCGGCCCATCATGCTGGTTTGGTTGTTAGTAGCTACAATAGCGTACATTTCCACTGGCTTCTTGGTGTAACCATTAGCAATCTCTCTCAAATTGTATTTTTTTTTTGGCTTTCTGTGGAGTAAGAGATTTACTGTAGCTGATGTGTATCTCTTGTCATTTTTTTTATACACAAAGTATGTTACTCTTGTGGGCTGTAAGATGTGATTTATTCTCAGTAGAGAGGATGATATCCGCATTAGGGTAATTAATATCTCTTCACTTGAATTTGTTTTGCTATCTTGTAATATTCTCCTGGTCAACAGCTCTATTTACAAATGACTCACACATTGGTAAAGCTGCCTCTATGCAGGATGCGCTGAATTTATCTCTATAAGTTTAGCACAGAGAGCATTGTGCCTCTTCAAACAGCTTATCAGGTGTATAAATAGGGGTCAGCCTCCCTCATGTTTTCCCTTTCTTAGCCAGCCTCATTAGACTCTTTACAGAACAGTAAATGGGCCTGTTTTGCCTCAGCTTCCTGTTTGTACACGAGTCCATTGAAAGTCCATTCAATCAACTTGATGTCAAGGAAAAGAGCTTGAACTGCATTAGCTGGAAAATGTGACGCTTTGACTGGGGCTAGTTATCCCACACTTTCCTATTTGATGACCCCTTTTCACAAAACTTTATATGGACAGTTTTGTTTATAATCTGTAGTTAAACCTTCTTTTAGATTAAACAGCACACTTTTAACCCTCTCTAGGTTTCATATTTGCACTGTCCTGAAGGAATGAGCTTCCATATCAATATTATTTGAAGACTCATTACACTGAATCAGTTCGATTTCCTGTCTTCCAATGATCCATTTTCTGAGTACTTCCCATGAACATTTTTAAAGTGCATGTATTCATTAAAATGGAAAGAAACCTGCTGAAACCATGTTAGTTGCACAACAAGAAACAATGCGTTTCTTCAAATGTGACACACTTCAAAATACAGATACACTGAACTACATGCACATATTTATTAATATCAATTACATGCACTTAGTACATAATTAACAACATCTGTTTACCAAGCTTATCTTTCTGGGCCTATCATTTTATTGTCAGTAAATTAATTAAATAATATAACAAAAGTGTGGTTAATACACCGGTGTTTTTAAGTTTGAGCCTTTACTGACTTGAGATGCAATAGGGTTGGCGGTGGGATCCGCTGTGTTGATCCTGGGTGTAAGATGCAATAGGGTTGGCGGTGGGATCTGTTGTGTTGATCCTGGGTGTAGGATGCAATAGGGTTGGCAGTGGGATCCATTGTGTTGATCCTGGGTGTAAGATGCAATAGGCTTGGCGGTGGGATCTGTTGTGTTGATCCTGGGTGTAGGATGCAATAGGGTTGGCAGTGGGATCCATTGTGTTGATCCTGGGTGTAAGATGCAATAGGCTTGGCGGTGGGATCTGTTGTGTTGATCCTGGGTGTAAGATGCAATAGGCTTGGCGGTGGGATCTGTTGTGTTGATCCCGGGTGTAAGATGCAATAGGCTTGGCGTTGGGATCTGTTGTGTTGATCCTGGGTGTAAGATGCAATAGGCTTGGCGTTAGGATCGTTGTCCTGTGCTATTATGAGAAACTGTTGCGGTGAGGGAAAAAACTTGCCAATTTGAAATTAGGAAGAAAGACATGAACGTATATATTTTTGTAGGAATGTGCGTTTCACCAGATGTAAAGCGACATAAAGATTATTTCTCAATGTCAGTATCACAGCTAAGATAACAGTAATAGTATACTGATTACGGATATGTTTTTAGTGTTGTGTATGTTTTTTTGTTTTTTTTTACTTTTCCAATTGAAATAAATGAACAGGTCTGTCATTTTTTGTCAGATTTTTACATTACTTTGACACGTGATTTTATGTGTGTGTGTGTGTGTGTGTGTGTGTGTGTGTGTGTGTGTGTGTGTATATTAATATATATATGACATAAATGATATTATTTATATGTGAATATTGTCCATTGACGCGCTGAAAACATCGCAAAGATTTTAAAAGGAAACTGTTCACCTTGGCCACACTACACCATAGTGTATATATATATATAATATATAATATATATATATATAGTATATATATATAATGACAGCCTGAGATATGCAATGAATTTAAAGGTTATCAAGTTGCCAGATTTAGTGTGACAGCTCAGTGACTCCAGGGGCTGTTTACTAATTGCCTCTGGAGTTTGAATCAATGGGGTCTATAATTGCATAACAAAGCAACGTCATCCTTGCCCTTTAGTGGGAATAAAAACAAAATGGATGGGTTACAATCTGAAAAAAAAGATAAGCTCTTCCACAGAGATAAGTATCCTCAGCGTTCAACGTTGTGAGCATGACACCAGGTTTTTAGATAAGAGCGTGCTTCTGATAAGTGACTCCCTTTTTATGATTGTATTTTGAATGGGTTTCTTGTTCATAAAAAGGTGTTGGAAAGGAACACGACTGGAGTTTGGTTCGAGGTTAGTCGTACTTTTTTTTTTGCAAACCCTCAACGATATCCGGGCAAAGCTTATTTAAATGCAGTAATATAGAGCTTACAAAATAATTTCAATAAATCATACCCATAGGTTATTTCATGTGTATCTTAGTTTCCTATACTGTATTTTAATTCGTAATAGTATTTGTTTGAAGAAAGTGTATCAATGCTGCAATGGAACAGCAAGGCTGCTGGGAGCTTGAATTCTTCAATGCATTATGATTCATACACTTATGTTACTGGACCATATGGACCACTCCCAATGTACAAAGTGTAAATGACCTCTTAATGGTCCAAGTAAGAGGAATGTGTGTGTGCTGATACAGCATGTGAAAGGCAAAGGCAAAAGTCATTTAGGCAAAGGAAAAAAAAATCAAACACAAAAAATGTATATTTCTTTGAAGGTACAGAAAACACAGAAAAAAAATTACGTGATAGGGAAGAACTGTAGGTATGATGAGATCTTATACTAATTGGGAAATATTTTCTGGTATACAGTAGTGGTTTTATTTTGTTAGTATATTAAAGTCAAGTTGTATACATCCAGTATAGTTTGACCAATGTCTTTATCAACAGCACACTGTTTAGCAAGTACAGCCTAACACAATATTTATGTTCAACAGTTCAGTCTGCAACTTGATGAGATAAGGAGGACTGACAGTATTGAAGTGATTGTCCATGTTGCATGAAAACTCAGCCTCAAACCCATATGATGGAAGGGGGTTTGCCATGGGAACACAACCTCCATGAAGACAACACACTTTAAAAAACAGTTTCAAGCTTTGGAAACAGGACAATAACTTCACTCATGAATAATTTTGCTCAGTTAACACTTAATTACATGGAGAGGAAAACCAAACAGATAGCACGGTTCTGTGCTGTGATTTCTATTGTCAGAGAGGAGAAACATAACTGGAGTTAGAATGCATGATATACCAATATGGCCCATGTACTTCAAGTAAAAAAATGAATATCATTCAGACTTATTAATGTGTCATTAAGCTGCGAGTAACAAGGGCACTTCTTAACCAAGGCATAGCTAAACAATCTGTTACGCGAGTGGGGGTGGCTTAGTAAGGGGTTTGTACTGGCAAGCCATGGGAACACAACCTCTATGAAGACAACACACTTAAAAAAACACTTTCATGCTTTGGAAACAGGACAATAACTTCACTCATCAATAATAATAATAATAAAAGCATACAAAAAAACAAACAACACAGCTCAGAAAGTATTTAAAAAAGCATGCCCAAGGCTTTTTAAAATGTGACGTCTTTGCTGGTCTCTTCTGTACATCACTGTACTTAATTATTTAGAATGCATTATCACAGAAATCATCAGTGACTCACTTTGATCTCTGTTAGTTTTCAATGTGACAAAGCTGGATTGTTATGTGTAATTGGGCTTATCATAATATAGGCTGGTAATATTGCTGTCATTGTTCTCAATACTCGTACAATTGAAGGTGTTTATCAACTACCCCTCAGGCTAGTATTTGATATGAAACTGGCTAGTTTCCAATCAGTTACTGGTACTAAACAGATTGTCCTCTTTCAGACTGTAAGGGAGCACCCTCGCTGGGGTATGACTGTTTACAATGAGTTGTGTTGTTGTACTATGTTATTTATAACATAGTCTGTCTGTAAGGGGTGATAAATTGAGAGGACTGACCAGTATGTGAATCAGTGCTTAATATTACTTAAAAGAAAATAAATGCTTGTACCTGAAAAACAAAAGAAGGAATTCCGAGTGTCTCTGTGATCCTGCGAGGTGGACACGTGGCTTGGACATGTCACCCTGTCACACAGACATGTAAAGAGGAGCATAATGCTAATGCTTTATTTTGAGCTTCATAAACAAGCATTCAATGAATATGCAATTGACCTTGTGCTGAAGTTTAGTTACACATTAATAAATATCAGTTGATATGCCATGCATGTTTAGACTGCAATTTTAGTTCATATTTCATGTGGATGTTGAGTATGTTTTTTGGAACTTGGTAGTTTCCTGCTTCAGTAAAAAAAAAAAAAGACATACAAAGTCCAGTATGTCCCTAAATGAAAACATACCACCAAGCTTCAGCATAGATTGGAGTTGCCCGAAGCCGTGGATAATACTTGAAAGATATTTCAAGTGATAACCTATATGGACGTGATACTGGTTCTTTAAGGTAATGTGATGTGAGTATTTGTATTTTTCACCCCCATCATTTCTTACTTCATGAATGCTTTGCAGCTATGTGGGCAACCTTGGAATTATGGTTGTCATTCGCAACTAATTCTGCTGGACTCGGTTCCTTAGGGTTACCAAAGAATTTACTCTGTAACATCAGGCAACAGTTTTAATTTCCTACTTCACAAAAATGGTTAAAATTGCTTTAAAAAAAAAAGTCATAATAATAAATGTAATACTTCATCACTCTGTTTTTTCAATGTGTGTTTCTTCTGTAGCAATAGCCATTTCAGATACTGGTAATAAAAATGTGGTCAGCTTGTGTGGATCACTATCCCATAAGAAAATCCCCAGCACAGTTTTACTTTAAAACTCCACAGGTAAAATGAGACCAGCACAAGGCTGTAACAGTAAGACATGATTTTGCACCGCATTCTGTATTCTTTTAATGAACACTGACTGACTGAAAACAGAAGGCTGTTCTGTTATCTCTTCCAAGTGCTATCAGGAATATGGATAACTGCTATGTATGCAGGTATTAATGAAAAACTAGTCACCCTTGAAGCATGTTATTATTAAACAGGACAATCACAAAGGCTCTAAGTGTTGGCTGTGCTGCAAATGTTATCTCCCCGACAGCATTCACAATTCACTGACTCTTTCCCAAGGAGACAAATATGTAATTCAATTTGAAATGGGTCTCTTGATCTAAATATGTAGGTTTCTCAACCTGATTTTTTCCCTGACATTGTTTCAGTGTATTTTTGTTGTATATAATCATGTTATTAAGTGCTAGATGAAAACACCTAAAGGATTGCTATGGAGGTAAACAGTGATGCTATAGAGATGCACCACTGTTTAGCTCATTAAAAGAGACCCACAATATCATGTACAGAATGTTGCTACTCATCAGTGACTCTGATGAGCACTGGGACCTAGACATTCCTTTCTCCCAAAATACACAAGCAACTGCTTTCAGATCCAGCCAATCAGAGACCTCTTTATTCCCAAGTGGTTTGTATTACAGCTGGCTAACCTGCTAAGAAGCAAAACCAGATTTTTTTTCAAAAATATATGTTTAGCAATTTTAATTACTGATGCTGCCACAGACAAACTGTAAATAATTGGATATACAATAGAGAAGACTCAGGAGTGGATTTAATTTCACACTACACTCAAACCATAGATGTTAATTAATTAATTAACTTTTGTTAATTAACTTCTGATGAACCCAATGTGTAAGATGTACCTTTCAACAAGTGAAAAAGCTAATAGCATGCAATTCTTCATAGGTATCTCACACCTGGAGTTCTGTAGAAGGTACAGATAAAGCTCATAGCATGCAATTCTTCATAGGTATCTCACACCTGGAGTTCTGTAGAAGGTACAGATAAAGCTCATAGCATGCAATTCTTCATAGGTATCTCACACCTGGAGTTCTGTAGAAGGTACAGATAAAGCTCATAGCAAGCAATTCTTCATAGGTATCTCACACCCGGAGTTCTGTAGGAAGGTATAGAAAAAACAGTTTTCACCAAAATGAAAAAATGAGCGCAAATGATTTACAGTTCCAGGTAGTGTAAGAAAAGTGTAATGAGGATTAGTGTCAGGAGCAGCATGAGACTGTGTTCGATGGGGGATAACCAAGACTTTAATATCCATTATTGATTTTTATAATAGCAGCATCATCAGATGACCAAAATGAATATGGTTTGGGATGCCTGCCTGTGTTCCATCTTCTGTTCAATTGTTTAATTGTTTATATATATATATATATATATATATATATATATATACACACACAGCTCTGGAAAAAAATAAGAGACCACTGCAAAATTATCCGTTTCTCTGGTTTTACTATTTATTGTCCTGCTGGAAAAACCAATCCTCAGAGTTGGGGAACATTGTCAGAGCAGAAGGAAGCAAGTTTTCTTCCAGGACAACCTTGTACTTTGCTTGATTCATGCCAAAGCTGCCCGATTCCAGCCTTGCTGAAGCACCCCCAGATCATCACCGATCCTCCACCACATTTCACAGTGGGTGCGAGACACTGTGGCTTGTAGGCCTCTCCAGGTCTCCGTCTAACCATTAGACGACCAGGTGTTGGGCAAAGCTGAAAATTGGACTCATCTGGGGGTGCTTCAGCAAGGCTGGAATCGGGCAGATTTGTCTTTGTGAAGGGCGCATGAATCAAGTCAAGTACAAGGTTGTCCTGGAAGAAAACTTGTTTCCTTCTGCTCTGACAACGTTTCCCAACTCTGAGGATTAGTATTTCCAGCAGGACAATTCTCCATGCCACACAGCCAGGTCAATCAAGGCGTGGATGGAGGACCACCAGATCAAGACCCTGTCATGGCCAGCCCAATCTCCAGACCTGAACCCCATTGAAAACCTCTGGAATGTGATCAAGAGGAAGATGGATGGTTACAAGCCATCAAACAAAGCCCAGCTGCTTGAATTTTTGCGCCAGGAGTGGCATAAAGTCACCCAACATCAATGTGAAAGACTGGTGGAGAGCATGCCAAGACGCATGAAAGCTGTGATTGAAAATCAGGGTTATTCCACCAAATATTGATTTCTGAACTCTTCCTAAGTTAAAACATTAGTATTGTGTTGTTTAAAAATGAATCTGAACTTATTTTCTTTGCATTATTTGAGGTCTGACAACACTGCATCTTTTTTGTTATTTTGACCAGTTGTCATTTTCTGCAAATAAATGCTCTAAATGACAATATTTTTATTTGGAATTTGGGAGAAATGTTGTCAGTAGTTTATAGAATAAAACAAAAATGTTCATTTTACACAAACACATACCTATAAATAGTAAAACCAGAGAAACTGATAATTTTGCAGTGGTCTCTTAATTTTTTCCAGAGCTGTATATATAGCAATGCATAATTCATGTATATGCAATGGTTCTCAAAAGTATTCACCCCCTTGGACTTTTCCACATTTTATTGTGTTACAACATGGAATCAAAATGGATTTAATTAGGAGTTTTTGCCACTGATCAACACAAAAAAGTCCATAATGTCAAAGTGAAAAATAAAATCTACAATTGTTCTAAATTAATTACAAATACAAAACCGAAAACAATTGATTGCATAAGTATTCACCCCCTTGAGTCAATATTTGGTAGAGGCACCTTTGGCAGCAATTACAGCCATGAGTCTATTTGGATAAGTCTCCACCAGCTTTGCACATCTGGACACTACAATTTTTGTCCATTCTTACAAAACTGCTCAAGCTCGGTCAAGTTGGATGGGGACCTTTGGTGAACAGCAATTTTCAACTCTTTCCACATATTCTCAATTGGATTGAGGTCCGGGCTTTGACTGGGCCACTCCAGGACATTGATCTTTTTGTTTTTAAGCTACTTCAGTGTGGCTTTGGCTGTATGTTTGGGGTAATTGTCCTTCGGGAAGATAAATCTTCTCCCAAGCCCCAGGTCTCTTGTAGACTTCAGCAGGTTTTCCTCCAGGATTTCTCTATATTTTGCTGCATTCATTTTGCCCTCTATCTTCACAAGCTTTCCAGGCCCTGACGCAGAGAAGCATCCCCATAGCATGATGCTGCCACCACCATGCTTCATGGTAGGGATGGTGTTCTCAGGATGATGTGTGGTGATAGGCTTGCGCCAAACATAGCGCATAGCATTGAGGCCAAAAAGCTCTGTTTTGGACTATTCAAACCATAGAATCTTCTTCCACTTGGTCTCAGAGTCTCCCATATGCCTTCTGGCAAACTCTAGCCGAGATTTGATGTGAGTTTTTTTCAACAATGGCTTTCTTTTTGCCACTCTCCCATAAAGGCCAGTTTTGTGAAGCACCTGGGCTATTGTTGCCGTATGCACAGTGTCTCCCAGCTCAGAAGTGGAAGACTGTGACTCCTTTAGAGTTGCCATAGGCCTCTTGGTTGCCTCCCTGACTAGTGCCCTTCTCGCCCGGATACTCAGTTTTTGAGGACGGCCTGTTCTAGACAGATTTACAGTTGTGCCGTATTCTCTCCATTTTTTAATAATGGACTTTACTGTGCACTGAGGGATGTTCAATACTTTGAAAATGTTCTTATATCCTACCCCTAATTGGTGCTTTTGAAGAACCTTATTCCGGATTTACTTTGAATGTTCCTTCGTCTTCATGATGTAGTTTTTGCTAGGAAATGTACTAACCTGTTGTGGGACCTCCCAGAGACAGGTGTATTTAACCCGAAATCATGTGAAACACCTTAATTGCACACAGGTGGAAGCCATTCAACTAATTATGTAACTTCTAAAGACAATTGGTTGCACCAGAGCTTATTTAGGTGTGTCATAGCAAAGGGGGTGAATACTTATGCAATCAATTATTTTCTGTTTTGTATTTGTAATTCATTTAGAACAATTTGTAGATTTTATTTTTCGCTTTGACATTATGGACTTTTTTTGTGTTGATCAGTGACAAACTCTCCTAATTAAATCTATTTTGATTCCATGTTGTAACACAATAAAATGTGGAAAAGTCCAAGGGGGGTGAATACTTTTGAGAGCCACTGTATATGTGAAAATTAGCAGTGATTGTAAAGTGGAAGGATTACACATTGCGAACAATTTCTGGAACAAATACAGCCACACGAGTTTATTTTTATTGGATGATATAAATAATCAAAGACTGAGTCATTGATTTCATTGTGGGTCCAGTAAAGATACACAGTCATAAAGAATAGAGTGACGGCTACCCCGTTGATTTGAATCTCTATAATCAAATAGGATGCTCAGAAACACTGAGCACTATTCCATTCCACTGGATCATTACATCTGTGAAAACCACTCAACAATAAGAATGATAACCCTCACTATTCCTGTCGTCAGATTGTTTAACGTAGGGTGAAGGGTGATTGTCTTACCAGATTGCTGACGTACATTACTCTGCAGGGAATCACTTATACATTCAGTGAAGAGCGCTGCAGTTGTGAATTATAAATCGACACTGCAGGACAGAGAAGTATGCTGTGATAATATTGCCAACAGACTGGGCTAATATCCTGGAAGCAGAAATCAACCCTGCATAATGACACGGAGCAAGAAAGAAGAAGAAGAAGAAGAAGAAGAAGAAGAAGAAGAAGAAGAAGAAGAAGAAGAAGAAGAAGAAGAAGAAGAAGAAGAAGAAGAAGAAGAAGATTATTGTTCATGTTCAACTCTTTCAATCCTGAATTATTTGTGTTGAAATTGAGTTATATAATTAAAAAGGTACTGCTTTATTGAGTATGCATGAGAACAGGACAAAAGCATATTTGTTTACATATTTTGCAAGTCATTGTCCATTCTTTTCTATGGTAACCCCCCCTCAGTGTTCTGCCTAGTCCGGTCTTTAAGTTCCCTCAGGGGGCCAACAAAATCCCCAAAATGTTGGGACAGTCTATGCTGACATTGGGGTCTCCCCAGGACAAGCGACCCAGGGCCGCTGGGCTGTGGACTCCCAGGCACAGGGGAGGCAGGAACTACCAGATCAGACATTGTAGCTGCGTTTCTAGTTGCAGCCCACGGCTTGTAACTGGCTCTGGGAGAAGCCGGGGACTGTCTCCAGGCGATTCTGTAGTCGGTGGCTGAACTTTGGCCTGGGTGTCTCAGTGGCGGTGTCCGGCTGCCGGCTGAACACCATCTCTGGGGGCATGCGAAGCTCCCTCCCCAGCATGAGGCGCATCGGGGTGCAGGCGGTCAACTCCTGTATGGTGGCGCAGCATGCATGGGGATCAGCTGCAGTTGGGCGTCCCAGTCCCCTTGATGTGCGGCGGTGGTGATCACTAACAGCGCTGCGAGTGTGCGGTTGAACCTTTCGACTAACTCATCGCTCTGCAGGTGAATGGGGGTGGTGCAAGTTTTGTGATTTCCCAGTCTTCGCCATGTCACTAAGTTCCGGCCCTGATAACTGTGTAGCTCCATGGGGACCCCTGAAGAACCCCTCCAACAGTGCTTCAATCAGGAAATTGTTGGAGGGCAGTGTGCGACTGCACCTTGGATCCCTTTCGCGCAGTGCAAACATCACACTGCCGGCAGTAATCCTCCACATCTCTCTGCAGCGTTCCCAATATACAACCCTTGCCGGACTTGACGCAGGGTTTTCATTACTCGTTATGTCTGGTTCTGTGGGTGCTGTAGTGTGCCTTCAGCACTACGTCTCTCAGCTCATTGAGGACCACCACATGCCACCTTACTTCTCCCATGGCTGGCTCTCTCCACTGCAGCAGTGTCTGCGTTGGAGTGGTGAGTTCCAGCCCGGCGCTGCATGGTGTACTGGAAGGGTTGCAGCTGCTCAATCCAGCAGGTGACCTGTTCCTCTGTCCCTGAAGGTCAGGAACCACTGCAGGGCAGCGTTGTCTGTCCAAACAGTAAGGGAGAGGCCGCACAGGCAGTGCATGAAGTGCTGGATCAAAGCTAGTAGGGTCCATTGGGTCCAGGCTGGGCCAATACAGATCCGATTCCCTCATTACCCCCTGTGACAAGGTACTCATGTCACGTGTGTGGGTAACCGCTGACATGCAAGACAGAGACATGGGAGCTGGAGTTGAAACGAGACTCAGGCACGCAGGATTTATTAACACAAAACAGAAAGTAAACAAACGGGTCATGTGATGCTACCAGCGATGGTAACACACGGAGGACACATACAGAAGATAGTACAAAAGGCAAAATAAAACACAGTACAGAAATTACAAATAAAAGGTGCCACACAGGGCGAGCACTAGCCTTACTGAACGAGGCATCCTGCTCCAGGAACCGGCTACACTACGTAACCCTCGATATACATTACTTGGGATCAATATCCCCTAAATTAACCTGCTGATGAGCCGGTATTCTTATGGCGACTCCTGCTTCTTCATATGCCATTGGATGGGCATTACCGTCAGAAGCACCGTGTTGCAGTTTCAGGGCTGCATAGCTGTAGTTCCTGCAGAGTGGACACTCTCCTCCTGAGTGTACGCAGCACCCCCTGTAGCATGGCATTGCATTCACCCAGAACGATCCCCACCGGATGTTTTTATGCTGACGGACACTCAGTCAAGACCCGCCCACCTGCTGATTGAGGACTGGCACAGCCAATCACTCGCTGCCCTTCCTCTCAACCAAACCTAGCAGGCAGCAAGTCTCAATCGAGTGCCCATCTGCCAAAGCAGTGTCCTCTTCCACTGCTGCAGGGCCAGGGTAGCTGGTGGGGGTCCGGTCGATCTGAGCTGGATTTCTGTGGGTTGAGGGACAGAGTGTGATGGTGGTGATTCTGGCAGCACCGGTCCCGGTGCTGCGGAGGTCGAGCTCATCATGGTGGGGTGGTTCATTGGGTGATCACTGTTGTGTCCTGGTTGGGTTAGTTGGGCCACTTGTTGTGGCCAAGGTGTCCTTGCTGAAGGGGTTGGTGGGGCTGGTGGGGACCCGGTCCCTGTTGTCCTCGGCGTAACACGGGGCTGTCTAGGCGGTGCTGTGTGGTGGCTGGCTGTTGGCAGGTAGGTGTGGAGGTTGTTAGGGGGCCCACACTGCCCTGCTTATGCAGCTCCCCGTCGTTTCCCGAGGACAGGGTGTACAAAATCACATGTCTGACTGCTCTCATTACTCCAAGCTCTCTCCGCACCAAGCAGGTGTGGCCTCCCTTTTATACCTCCCTTAACCCCTACCCGTTATAACGTCATCCCTCCAATCCCAATCAGTCTCTGTGTCCAGTCCCCTTTGTCCAAGTCATTGTCAATTCATTCCTACAGTAATCCTCCTCAGTGTTCTGTCTAAGGCTAGTTCTGTACAGTCTGTGATGTGCATCTGACTCGTAGCCTAGTCATGTGAGCCCTGCAGGCTGCCGAAGTTACAATATATTTGTCCACTAACTCAGACTCTGACCTAGGAGTCCATCCATATTAAAGAGTGAGTGTCGATAACCTTTTAAATGATTTTTTTGCTTGCGGCTGGGTTAAAGGTGTAAGACTCAAAACATTTAATTTTGTGTTTTGACCAAGGCTCCTTTCTGTAGCTTTACAAAATTGCTTGCCAACCTGTCTGTAACAATAGCTCTAAAAACAAGGTCATATTTGAAGTTGTCCTTCCTCCGTGATTTACTTTATTTAGAGGTGTCGAATAGAACTGACAAGTTAACAAAAAAAACAAAAAACAAACTGTTATTCTTCAAATCTTATCACAAAGCTCTGTCGTTATAAACCAGCTTGTCAAGCCAAGTTGCTTCAAGGCTTCAGGCAATAGCTGTAGACAAGCATCAAATGATTATTTTCTATGAAGGGTATATTGTCACATATTGATTGACATATCTATTTAGACAGGCCTTTGTTGAGGAGCTCCTCTTCTGAGCTCAGGAACTTCTCTTCGGTTATAGTTGCCTGCCATAGACATATGTAACACACACCTGTAAGCTGCATTGGATAAAGGTGTCTGCCAAATAAGTAAACAGCATGCCAGGCTAGATCAGCCAAAGTAAATTTATAAAAGTGTTTATGGCAGCTAACTATAACGCTCCTGAACCCATAGTCAAAATACATTAATACAGAATAAAATGCAGATTTGAGCAAAGTACTACTGAGAATAATTTATATCATAAATAGGTAATGGGACAGAAAAAAAAAGAATGTGCTTACTCTTGAATGTATACTGAAGCATTGTCTTAGACTGTACGAAACCACAGGTCAACTAATGATTGCTGAGGCGTGGAGAGAAAGCAGGTCACTGTCTCTGTTAAAGCTTAGCGCACTTCACACTTCACCTCCTATTTCCTAAGTTACAGGAGGTTGTAAAATGCAATATAAGCAGACATCTTACTGGAAATGATCTGGTTGCTCAATGAAAGCAGCCTATTATCTGTTCCATTACCACATAACAGCATGCCTCTACCAATAACTTATCCTCCATAAATGCATCCTGATTTCTCGAAAGCAAGGAGGACATGCAGGAGCTGTGCTTATTCACCATGATATACAGATAATCCTTGCTTGCCAAATGGCTCTTACATATTAATGGTACTAGTGCTGTTGGTAATGGTTTTACATCAGAACTATGAACAGTAACTGCTGCTGCAGAGTCACTTACAAAGGAGACTTAGGTTTTATTTCTCAGTCAGTTTCCTGACTCAAGGTGTTCCGTCAATTCTTGGGGTCACCCCAGTGAGACAGTGGCTGTGATTCACTCTGGAACCTCCCCTAACATGCCCCCTTGGAGGACATTGTTCGGGGAACACCAAGCCTCTTTGGTGCGGAGTAGCGCGGATTCTTTACCCTTTGGTTAACTCTATGCAGTCCTTGACTACGTAGGGTCTTTGGACACATCCTTAAGCTATTATTGAACTGGTTAGGAACTTAGGGAATCCTTGTTATCCCTTATATTCAATAATGTCTTTTGTTTCCTCGGACTGATTCTACACCCCTACTTGGATGTGAGCCTAACCACCTTCGAAGGCAAGCTCTTGAACTGTCTTACAAAGGAAACAGAATTCTTCTATTGCATATAACGAACACTTAAACATAAAAGTGCAATCGGCACACTAATTTCGTATTCGATTATCGTATAGACATTTATCAACGACAATCGATGCATTGATGTTTTATTTTTCAAAATAAACACACGTTAGTTATTTTTTTAACAGAATATCTAATAACTAAAAACACCGTTGTGCATAAGTCAAACAAAAAGGCACGACTTGCATTCAAATTAGAACACTTCCGATTATAAAAAAAGAAACACAGGGATTTACGTTTAACAACTGAAAAGAATATGCGTGCGTCCGCAGCAGATTAACATTGTAATAATAATAAAAAATACTATATTTGAACACTAATAACTTCTGAACTATGGTTGTTCAGTATTTTTACATTTTACGTCCAAAAGCAAAGCATATGAATGAATCCCACAAACCCTGACTAATGTAACTATCGGACTAAATTCAGCGTCTTGTTCTATAATATTGCCATATAATACAAACACAAATTACTTGGCCTACAAACTTGATTACTTGACCTACTTCTGATTGGTCTTATCCAACGCGTAATATAGGCTTGAAATGTGTATCCTAGCAACGCGCTAATAAATCCGTACTAGCACTAGAAGAAGCGCACACACACTCACGGTTTTAATGCAAACCGGCAACAAGAGACTTAAAACTGGGTACTAATTCGATGCATCGATTCGCCAAAATGTAATCAAACTCAGAAAAATTTAAGGACAGGTGATCAGTAATCGATGCATCCCGATTAATTGTTACACCTCTACTTAAAGACTACACGTTTATATATACACGTATATATATATACATATGTGAGAATGCTGTACTACCACCAGCTGTTGGAATGGATTGGGAAACACTAAATGAAGTCTAGATGAGGAATCACACCCTTGTTGGGTTTAATTGGAAAAGCAGGAAACTGCGCCATTGCATGTCAATGTTTGCCAAAATTTCTGACCTCAATCGTATCTCAAATGCGTCTGAAAGACAACCAACACCCACATGCCACACGAATGCAACGATATCCTCCTTGCAGACTTGGTCAAGCAGTCACATCATAGCGTTTTCAAATATGCATCAATATACCTAGCTTCTTCAATCCTGCATCCTAATAGCCAGCAATTACAGGAAACTAATTTACATTTATACCACATTCATTCTGTTACTCTGCATAACTACTGTTCACACTGTGTTAAAGACATGCTGAAAGGGGGTTAAATGTTTTTCTCAATATTAGTTATTTTTTTAAAAAGGATTAGTTTGACTTTTATTTGTATTACAGCAAATCAAATACAAAAAAGGGCGTACGTATGAGGCTGCAATTCCCTGTCCAGGGTTCTGGTGACACTGAGAAATCACTCAAGCTGGTGCTCTTGTGGATTATATGTCACCATTAACCCTTGATGGAATTATACTTTATTAAGCACAGTTATAAGGTACATATCAGGATTTAAAAGAACAATCACTGCACCTCACTGCCACTAGGTGGTGTTATTTTTACTTCAAATTATTAAAATAATGTTTTCAGATTAGCAAAATGATAGGAATTTTAAGAGCGAGGTCGCACTCTGGTGAAAACAAAACAAACAAAGAAAAGCTTTTCATCCAAAAAATGCATCGCAGTATATTTATATAGCTTTACGTGTCTCTCTTTCACTATGCTGTAAACCTTTATACAATAACTTGTTTGTGTAAGTAAACTATATTAAGTACATTTAACACACAGAGGCCATCAAACAAGAAATGCAGTGTCATTAATCATACATCTCCTAATTAAGTCAGAATGAATGTGTCCTGTTTGGTACTTTAGAAAAACTTTGAAAAATAGTTGACTGCTTAACAAGATTGGTGCTACACTGTCCCCTACTGGTCTGTCAACGAACAGCTCTGAATCAGATGTAGCCATATGGAATTATAGTATTACATGGCCAACACTCAAAGCAAAATCATAACTAAAAACCAAGCAGCATTTTGAACTGTCAAAAATGTGTGTGTGTGTGTGTGTGTGTGTGTGTGTGTGTGTGTGTGTGGGTGTGTGTGTGTGTGTGTGTGTGTGGGTGTGTGTCACATGTGTGTATGTGTGGGTGTGTGTCACATGCTTTATATTGGCTCTTATATATATATATATTTGTTTGCATGTGTGTGTGTGTGTGTATATATGTGTATATGTGTGTGTATATATATGTGTGTATATATATATATATATATATATATATATATATTATATATATATATATATACAGTACTATATGCTGTAATGCTAAATGGCTACTCCCTGGCTGTAATGCTAAATGGCAGTCAGGAGTTCAGTTTGAAGTGACAGACAAGAAAACCAAGTGCGAGAAGGAGAGCGTGTCAGGCGAGGGGAACAGGGTTCGGTTCCCCAGGTTCGGTTGACGGAACAGGGCTAAAGTGCCTCATTTCCTGCAGAAAATTGTAGCTCCTCTCTCAGCAAAAAGTAAATACATTAGGACAGATAACCACATAATAGGCCTATATATTTATTTAGTATATATATATATATATATATATATATATATATATATATATATATATATATATATATATATATATATATATATATATAGTACTGTGCAAAAGTTTTAGGCAGGTGTGAAAAAATACTGTAAAGTAAGAATGCTTTCAAAAATAGTTTACTGTCAAAAGTCATACACCATGGCAAGACTGAGCACAGCAACAAGACACAAGATAGTTATACTGCATCAGCAAGGTCTCTCCCAGGCCGAAATTTCAGGGCAGACAGGGGTTTCCAGATGTGCTGTCCAAGCTCTTTTGAAGAAGCACAAAGAAACTGGCAACGTTGAGGATCGTAGACGCAGTGGTCAGCCAAGGAAACTTACTGCAGCTGATGAAAGACACATCATGCCTACTTGCCTTCGCAATCGGAAGATGTCCAGCAATGCCATCAGCTCAGAATTGGCAGAAAACAGTGGGACCCTGGTACACCCATCTACTGTCTGGAGAAGTCATGGGTCAGAAGTGGCCTTCGTGGAAACAAGGCCAAGCGACTCAACTATGGAAGAGCTGGGGTGCACAAAAATGAGTGTCTGCAGGCAACAGTGAAGCATGGTGGTGGTTCCTTACAAGTTTGGGGCTGTATTTCTGCAAATGGAGTTGGGGATTTGGTCAGAATTAATGGTCTCCTCAATGCTGAGAAGTACAGGCAGATACTTATCCATCATGCAATACCATCAGGGAGGCATCTGATTGGCCCCAAATTTATTCTGCAGCATGACAACGACCCCAAACATATAGCGAAAGTCATTAAGAACTATCTTCAGCATAAATAAGAACAAGGAGGCCTGGAAGTGATGGTATGGCCCCCACAGAGCCCTGATCAACATCATCGAGTCTGTCTGGGATTACATGAAGAGAGAGAAGCAACTGATGCTGCCTAAATCCACAGAAGAACTGTGGTTAGTGTAGGGGAATAATTGCGTACAACCATTCCTGTACCTGTTTGTTGCTACCCTGTACTACATTTATTCACTGAGTTATATATTTTAAAATCTTTTGAGTTTATGATCTATTAAGTTTATAGAAATAAAGTAAATGTATTAAACTGCAGGTACGTGTGGCTGAAAGAGCTAAACTGTGGGTGGTGTGACAAAAAGGAATATGGCTCCAGCTTATCTGTTAATTACCCCAACTGAGCTAGCTCCAGCTTATCGGTTGATCTTTATTGTGTTACCTCGTAAATACCTGCCCCCCCTGTTGTTAATTACCCCAACTGAGCTGGCTCCAGCTTATTGGTTGAAAGGGAAGTGACCCTGTCTCTCTGTAAAGGTATAATAACTGTATGCTAACTCTGTATGGCAGAACTCTGCTCGGGTTTCCTAGCACTGATGTGCTGAGCTGTTCTCGTTTGCGCAAACTAATAAAGCTTTATATCTCTGAACACCTGGTGCAGTTGGCTCTTTAAAGTTGCGGACCTGAAAAGTTCCACGACATTTTGACGTTGTCGGCAGGATCCTAAACTCCGCCCGGTGGAAATAGTCCTGGGACAAAGAGTCAACCGTCGACGGGGTTCCAACTTAATTACTGGAATCAGGACACCGAGTTCTGGGAACGGGCAGGGTCCGCTCTGAGTCTGGCTGAGGGCTCCACCGAGGTGGATAAAGGATCCTGAGAGCAACTGAGAGGTGAGTCAGACGATACTGAGTCTGGGACTCAACAGGTTAACCTTGGTCTGGGACCAAAAAGACGGAGTACTCCATACTAGGTTTGGAACCTAGTTGTGGTCTGGGACCACATGACATCCAAAGGTTTGGAACCTAGTTGTGGTCTGGGACCACAGGAAGTCCGATTATGCCTAATCAGTTGCCCCACACCAGACACCAGTTAACGCTCCAAGGCTGTGATGATGAGCTCATGGCATACTGTGTCACTCTTAACGATGTGCTTAAGAATCTCTTTTCTAGGGTAAGAGTTACCCTGCCCGACCCAACAGAAGGACCTGGATACAACGTCCACCCCGGTGATTGGGTGGTGATCAAGGACCTTCGGAGGAAGTATTGGCACCAACAGCGCTGGACTGGACCATTCCAAGTATTGCTGGCAACCCCACCACAATAAAGGTAGCTGAGAGGTCCACGTGGGTCCACGTCAGACACTGCAGGAAGGTACCGCACAATCCAGACCAAGATGTCTCCACTCAAGTTTCTCCTGAGACCAGTCACCATGCTCTTGAGCGTGTGTCTCCTCACCCTGGTGCTCCTTGAGTCTCCCAGTACTAAAGCAAAAAGGAACACACTGCACCAGTGGAGTGCTGAACGCAATGTAGACCATACAGTAATGCCTGGCGGTCTCTGTTGCGCCACACTACCAGGAACACTTTGAATATCACCGAACCTTGCTATGTTTGTTCTCTAATGACACACTCAGCAGGGGAATCTTTCCCCTTGTACCCAGTAGAAGTGTCAACAAGCACCCTTGCACCTGCAATGACTATAGTTACGGCCTCCAGCACGGAAGTGACACAACAGAGCTGTATGAACGAGATGGTGGATCTCCACAACAAGAGCCAAAATGTATCCATGAACATTTTTAGAGAAGCCGTGAATGTTTATACAGGAACTGATCGCAGCACCTCTGACTGTACCGTCAACCATGCTGACTGTTATTCGAATGATACTCTGAGTATACATGTACAGTGGTGTAAGCAATTGGTTGGTAGGCCGAATCGAAACACGCCATTAAGTCACACTGTCCTACGAACTGCCTGTTTCTCCAACAACACCCCTTTGTTGGTGTTGGGGAAACAGGACAAATTGAGTATTTATGGATGTTTCACACTGCGAAACATATGTGTACCCTTTTTAATAGCTATATATGTTGGTATACTCTGCCTAAAGAAACTGTGCACTAGAGCTACTGATTTCACTTTTAATATGCCCTTGCTTACCAGGGAAGGTGAATGCAATAATGAAGATGAGGAAGAATCCCTTTGCAGGATTGCAATTATCTGACTTGTAATTATATTACAAAAGGAGGGAATGTAGGGAAATAATTGCATAGAACCATTCCTGTACCTGTTTGTTATAGTTATATGTTTTAAAATCTTTTGAGTTTATGATCTATTAAGTTTATAGAAATAAAGTAAATGTATTAAACTGCAGGTACGTGTGGCTGAAAGAGCTAAACTGTGGGTGGTGTGACAAAAAGGAACATGGCTCCAGCTTATCTGTTAATGTTAATTACCCCAACTGAGCTAGCTCCAGCTTATCGGTTGATCTTTATTGTGTTACCTCGTAAATACCTGCCCCCCCTGTTGTTAATTACCCCAACTGAGCTGGCTCCAGCTTATTGGTTGAAAGGGAAATGACCCTGTCTCTCTGTAAAGGTATAATAACTGTATGCTAACTCTGTATGGCAGAACACTGCTCGGGTTTCCTAGCACTGATGTGCTGAGCTGTTCTCGTTTGCGCAAACTAATAAAGCTTTATATCTCTGAACACCTGGTGCAGTTGGCTCTTTAAAGTTGCGGACCTGAAAAGTTCCACGACATTAGTTCTCCAAGCTGTTTGGGCCAACCTACCTGCCGAGTTCCTTCAAAAACTGTGTGCAAGTGTACCTAGAAGAACTGATGCTGTTTTGAAGGCAAAGGGTTGTCACACCAAATATTGATTTGATTTAGATTTTTCTTTTGTTCACTCACTTTGCATTTATTTAATTGATAAATATAATCTATTAACATGTCTATTTTTGAAAGCATTCTTCTACTTTCAAAGCATTTTTCACACCTGGATTTTGAAAACTTTTTCATTACACACTGTGTAATATTATATATATATATATATATATAGATATATATATTATATATAATATATATATATATATATATATATATTCTGTAACGATCTTCATGATGACTTAGGGAGACCAGATTCCAAATTGACCAGTTTATTTTCTTTTAAGCTAGTAGAACAGCAAATCCCTGTTTGGGGCCGGGGTTCACGCCAAAATAATAAAAGGTTCCTACTCTCTCACTTTTCGATCGTTTTCTCTCTCTCCCTCACTCCTGCTATCCTCTTTCCCTCACATTCACTCTCCTTTCTTCTCATGCACTCTCATTCTCTATTCTTCAGACTGGCTCTAGGGTCTCTCACTGCTTCACACACACCATAAGCACACACACACTTTCCAGTGTATATACTCTTAACCTCAACCAAGATAGCTCTAGGAAATGCCTTATCACTGGAATGTATGCTTAAGTATCAGCCACAGAGCAGTGGGTATTGACACTCCACACAGGAGCATGGTAGCCAGCCATGGTAGCTCTAGTGTCACATTTAATAAAGAAAACAAAACAAAACAAAGCTAAAAATAAAAGTTTGCTGCACAAAGCAAGCGCTGGTCCCACTAAAAGGAACGACCAGCTCCAAGAACCTACTACTCTGCGCAAACCCACTGTATACTGTTTGGGATCAACAGCCCCTGAGTCCCGGCCGCCTCCCAGTTACTCCTGTCTCTTCACACAGCCTTTTCAATTGGCCTGGGCTGGACAATGCCTTCACGAGCACCGCCTGTATGGCTATGGCCTTGCAGTAGCCTCAAGCTGTAGTGCAGACACTTTTGAGCTTCATACAGCCTCCCCGGGCATGCCCCCCAGCCAGTCACCCTATAGAATATTATACTAATTTTGATACTGACAGGGAAAGCCCTGTCGCTGGTTCATATACAAATGTATGCAGCTGGGACAGGGAACAGGAGACACGTTGCTGGGCAACCAATTAAGCCTTAGACTTGCCTGGAGCTGAGCTGATGGGGAAGTCGTGATTGGCTGGGGGGCGTGCCCGGGGAGGCTGCGCTGAGCTGATCGGGAGGTAGGGATATATTATAACTAAATAAATATTAGGCCTATTATGTGGTTATCTTCCCTACTCTATTTACTATTTGTTGAGAGAGGCACTTCAGCTGATAAAAAGGCATCAAATGCATTGCTGGATTTAGGGCATCCCAAAGCAAAAATATGCATCATATATTGAGCTTAAATTGTGCACATCTGATTAAAGGAATGGTTATGAACAGCAAAGAATATTAAAATATGGTGATGTAACCCATGATACAGGATCATGAATTAACCAAATGCATTATATAAAATTACTGGGCACAGCATGGAACACTTTTGCGATTACAGTGACACGGTCTGTGTAGGTAAAAACGGAAAGCCCGTGTCTTGTTTAGCTGCGACTCGAATGCAATAGGTGGGTCCAATGTTTTTTTTTTTTTTTTTTTTTTGACTGGAGCGATATACAGCGCGCAGCCCTGTTGTGGCGTGGCAAAGAGGAGTGTACAAAGTTCATTTCGAGTGAAGGAATACGAGATCATAGCGCTCGACCTGTTTCTAAAGTGCCTGGGTTCGAGTTCCGCAGGGGACTTTGTACACTTGCTCCACCGGTTTAACCCTGACAAATTAGTGCTTATAAAAAAAACGGAGTCATAATTTAAGAGGGAGGGGCACATGTTTTACTAGTTGCTTTTTTTACGAGTTGCATATGCATATATATATATATATATATATATATATATATATATATATATATATATATATAAATTAGCTAGAAACTTTTCATACAGCCATTTACAAGAAAACCGCCGTTCTTGTGTATCCGAGCTAGCAGGAGCAGAAACAATGCCAAAGAAAAGCAGAAAAAAGTCTAAGGGGGTAAGTTTAAACTAGTAACTCTTGTTTTTGTTTGTTTTAAAATTCAGAATGGTGCTTGTATGATTTTGCTGGCCACCATTTTATTTTATTTTTGCTGAAGGAGAACTCGCCGTCGCAGTGGTCTCGAGCAGAGATTGCACGGGTAAACAGAAAGTGCATAACTTCACCAATACGTTAAGGGCGTGTTAATCATACCAGATTATAGGCTATTATTACAAAATCAACGCTTAATGTGAACCCCGCTCGGAGGTGTTTCCCAGTATAAGCAGCACAGTTTAATAACAGTAAATTAACTTGGTTATGTCACCTCCGTGAACAAAAAAAAAGTTAGATAATTGCTTTTTTTCTCAACTGTATTATGTTTCTTTTGAAACAAGCGTAAGGTTGTGACATGAAACTTATCAGTTTGGATGTGGGGAGTGGCATTTGGCTGTAACTTCAAGGTACAATATTAAAAACAACTTGCTCGTTAAGAATGGGCAGAAAAAATGTGTCTGACATCATCAGGAAAATACACCCATTTGGAACTGCGAGCCTACCCACTTCTGCAGGCAGTGTTACTGTACTACACCGATGAAATAGTGAGCATCTGGAACTCCTGCTGTGTCATTTTATTAAAATTTATCTTCTGTTCTGGTATCAGGGACTTCCAAACCTACCCGAACAAAAATGGCTTATGGAAGGTATTGGGTAGTCACAGTAAGTACAATTAATTACTAGTGTCAACTGCTGAGAGTAGTTTCAGGGCAAACGAAGTGCAGGCACTACAGCAGGTCCGGCCAGGAATGCTGTTGGGAAGGTGTGCCGGTGAGAGTCGGGTTGGGAGTTCTGAATGTTGAACGCCCTGCAGATAGATAAGGCTTAAGCATTATTGGAACCAGACTCTTGAGAAAGTTTTTTTGTTTTTTTTCGTGTGTGCACATTTTGCTATTTGACATGCCTCTTCCTCGGGTAAGAGTATAGGCTGCGAACAACCAATCTACAAGTGAAAGGACATCTTTTATACATGTCCCCGGTTTTGTTAATAATTGTATTATTAATATAGAATATAAGAAAACAAAAATCTAATGCATTGCAAAACAGATAAACTTAGTTTTAGTTGTTCAAATGAAACTAACTTATTTAAGCTTATGTTATAATCTAGACTCCCATATGACCCTATGTTTCATTGCATTCAGCAACATACAGTTGACTGTACAGTAGGTAGTGATTAAGAAGATTGCCAAAGTCCAGTTTGGTTATTCAATGCTGCTAGTTATATTGTTGGGCAAACAGTCAGCACTTGTTTTACTGGTACAGTACGGTTTCATTGATATCTTGCATATTGTCTTGTTTGATTGGTAAAGCTTAAATTGTAAAGCACTCTATTTTAATATAATCCCTCTGTATCCCTCTACACTACAGTGTTTAATTAAGATAGCTGATTGAGGCAATCATGGTATCACTTGGGCATTGACTTGTGTTAAGTAATTCAAGCCACAGAGGAGGAAGAACATTATAGAGTTTCCACTGGGGCGGTGGTAGTTGAGGTCAGGTCTATTTTTGCTTGCTGTGTGAACTATACAATGAATGGAGACATTGTATGTCATGTGTCAGGTTAGCATTAGGGTAGTTTGTCCTAAATCAATGATGGTTTTATTCAGTTCAATAAACCTCATGAATTGGAGGTGGGAAATGGACACGGCATATTGAAAAGGTAGTGCTGGACCAAATGGGCAGGTCTTATTCCTAACATCTGTGTTTCTTATGTGAAACAGCACCAAAAACAGCATGTTCATTCAGTAATAGTGCCTCTCAATGGTCACGAGGGCGCTAACAAAGGCGATGGTGCCAACGAAAGTCAAGGTCAACTACCACACGGTAGAGGCTTCATTGAAAGGGCACTATCACTATTATCGTACCTCAGTGCAGTATGCAGGTTGACGGATTTTGATTTTAATTCTAGAATCTAGATTTTTCAGTGGTGGTTTGTATACATTGTCTTATTACGTGCTGGCAATAATTGAGAATAATAATACTTTGTTTTCATTTGAAATGGCTTCTTTCTAGATTTGGATTCAGACAATCAGTCTTTAGCTACAATGCACAAAAGAGTCAAAAAAGCACTTTGCACACAGTGTTTGCAGCAGTATATCTGGAAACACAGTCGCCGTAGCAGAGACTTCACATAGCAGAGGACTCTGATAACTTAAAGGGTACATAAAGACCTTTTTTATTTTATTGTTACATGTTCCCATGATTTGCTACAACTGTTTATGTAAGGTGTCCATATTGTGTTAATTTTTTTACTGTGTGAACTGGCTGCCTTTTCTTAGCTCAGCCCTGTTGATGGAATGCACCACACATGCCATTATGTGTTTCTCATTCCTTCTAGAGCACTGGAGGAACATTCCAGTGTCCTTCTTTCACACAGAGCTGCCACTCTTTATTTTTATTTTTACTAAATGCAGACTACATTCTTGTTTAGGTGGTGTTTCTTGTTTTCCAGTTGTTGTTTTTCTTTAATCTGTTTGAATTGTCAGCACATTTTGAGTTGGGTGGAGGTTGTCAGGAATTAAGAAGCAATGGCATTTTAAAGGACAGCTTTTAGGGTGAAATGGTATAAATTTAACAAATGGTCTGCAAAAGGTATAGAAGGGAGGAGTTACAAGTGGCTGTCTGCTTTGTATAACCCTCATGAGGTGTAGGGAAGCATTCAAAGGTTAAAACTGAGATGGTATGCATTTTTTAAAAACACAATTCAGTTTGTAAGCAAATTATGTTTTAGACATTAAACAAACATTTGAAACTTTGTGGCAAAAATCTTGTAGCTGAATTCTCAGGTACTGAAACCTTATCTTGACGGTAAAACAAGACCGAACAATAAAGTAAAATAAAACACAAAATAAAAACCTAAAATGTATTCACATTCCAAAGGCTTATCCCTGGCAAAGCATTCCAGAGAGCCGGAGCACAGTGGGAAACACTGCGACCTCCTAGTGTGACATACCCTGAATTTGTTGATCAAAACTGGTGGCCAGGGTTACTGTATATGGATGGATCACTTCTGACAGAGGTGTACCGTAAGTTCAAGCAGGGTTACAGTATATGGATGGATCAGTGATATGGAAACTAATCAGAATCCAGTGCAGGCATAATGAAACTGGTGTGATATGTTCAGTACCAGTCAGAATATTTTTTTAGTTGTAACTTGTTCACTAGTCATGCCGGTAACCCAGCTAATAGAACATTACAATGATTAATGTGTGAAGAGAGAAATGCATGTACCAGACCCTCAACATCTTGTAAAGAAAGGAATGTACAGACACATTTCACAGGTGTTAGTAAGCTGATTAGACCACAGAAGAAGCATGAGCTTCAAAACTAGACCAGCATCCAATACTGCCCCCAGACTCCTAATTGCAGTAGGAGGTGTCCACCAAAGCTCGAAGAAAGAGCGGTAGCTCCAAGTTGTTTCAATATGGAATGGTCGCGTCAACACATTCCTTTCTAATCGTATTGATTTTCCTATGAAAAATAAAGTGCACTCAGCAAGAAGTGCAGTGTACAGCATTGATAGTGACAGTATATTAATAAAAGGGGCAACAAGCACATAGAAGCCAGGACATTTAAGATACATATTAATGCTATTTGAAAGCTTCTGAATCCCACCCTGACACCACATGTAGCAGGATAGAGTCAGCAATGAGACTCTGAGGCTTGGAAAGCTGCAGTGAAAGTGCTGGTGGCGCATGTTTATGAAACCCACAGGGGGAGAAAACGACAATAAACAAACAACTAGAGCACAAGGGCCAAAATAGAGTGTAAACTAAATACACACTTGTGGGCTGGGCATCAGCCTTCACTACCATTCGAAAATACCAACACAATTCCAAAAACTCACCTAAACTCCCTCCACCAAACAGACAATTGTATATCCCTTATATACATGTGGCCATTCCTCAGTTAGCACCCAAAGACCTAATCGAGGAATGGCCACACCTGTGATTGTTGGCAGGGATAGATTTAACCCCATCCCTGCCAACTTTGTATTTCCCCACACACTATTTCCACATGCAGGGCTTTCACCCTGCCACAGACTCCTGATTGCATAGCAATTTTACCTATTCCAGGTTCTAAGCCACAGTGTATATATACAGTAGGTAACAAGCTCAGGTGTGTCTTATTAAACTCTTTTATCCATTATGATTAATTAAATCAGGGTTTTAGTTCACTAAACCCCTTCACTATGTTGGAGAGGGTTACTGTTTAACCTATGACAATGTTAGTAAATATAATCCTTACAGTTGTGCGAGTAGGGGCCAGTGTTGCTGGTTTGGACTTTTAGAAAAGCATGTTAAAATGAACAAACACTGTTTTTTTTTTCCCCTTTACAGCAAGCTGAGAAGAAGGCTCAAGCTGCAGCCACCACGTCAAAGGCAGGAGGTGGACTTGGAGCACAGGTAAATTGTACATTCATTGATTGCAGCTGATTGTTGTAAATAAATTGAAATATATATGCAACAGGCAGTGTTGTGTGATACACTGCCGTCCACCGGTGAGATGAGAGGAGGTTAGACAGTAAAAGCAGGATTGCAGATGAGCTCAGCTCTGTTGCATTTTTAAGATGTTTGCGGTGCAGGGTCGCCGGTTCGCCACAGTCTCCGCCCTGATACATATACATATATTATAGAGTGCTTGAACTCCTTGAACAGGGCCTGGTTTTATCACCAGCTCCATGGCTGTTTTAGCACTACAGTTATAGTGCCTCATGATTTACAGTGTGCTTGAACTCCTTGAACAGGGCCTGGTTTTATCAGCAGCTCCATGGCCGTTTTAGCACTACAGTTATAGTGCCTCATGATTTACAATGTGCTCCTCCCTTCCATCATAAATTTATCTTGATTAATCAATAGGAAAGGCAATTGAATGAGGAACAGCAAAAGCCAAGTCTCCCCTCAGGGCTGTACTTATTTTGCTTATTTCACTGTCTGAAAATTGGGTATTTCAAGATATTTCACACTTAAATATACCATGCTGTAGAGAAGCTGGATATTTAAAAAAGGAGCAATGATTCATAGACTGAGCTAGTATGATGATAATTTGGGTTCAATATTAGTGAAGCAACCAGCTGGCAGAACAGCTTTAGTGCATACTTTGTATGACAGCTTGAAAGGCGATTGCACTCTGTTCTGGGACATGGCACCTTTGGCTAAACATTCCTGGTGTCTTTTTCGTTGAAGACATTTTAAAGAAATCGTGCAGCTCTATGCAGCGTGTTCAGTCATTTACCGGAAGCAAACAAACCGGCTGCCAGGTTCCTAAATGCAATGTAACAATCAATAAGGCAAACACTTGCTGTATTGATTTTTAAGTGGTAAAAAAATATGTATATTTCCACTATTCTTCTAGAAATGGGAATGTTCACGTCCATGGGTAAATCCATTTCATGGTAATCCGTGATAACTGTGAAATGACAGCCTTACTGATACTGTGTTGTCCATATTGGAAGCAGATGATGGTTGAAAACAATAGGGCATGGGATGGCAAATAGGATATCCTCATGCAGTATATCTCTAGCTATATATCTTGAGAACCATCCACTCACTTATGTTTGGATATTGCTTGGGGTTTTCGCAATCAAGGATTCATGATAACTGTGGGGGAGGCTATCCTTGTACAACCGGTGCATGAACTCAACCATGTTTTAATGTTTCATTTTTCATGTTTCATGTTTCATTTTTTGTTGGTTTAACTAAGCTTTGTAGTGAACAAAAAAATCTATGAACCATAGTTGTCAAGAATAATTAAACATTTCTATCGCATTGTACTGCAAGCTTTGATTTTAAGTTACCTGTGTAACAGGTGTACAGTTGTCTAAGCTAAACTAAACACTGGAATGGCTCAGACTGCTCTGTAAAGGGTGGCGAAATGAAACCCAGGTTGTACAATCACCAGGAGGCATTTACTGCTGTGGCTGTCTTTGAAGATAAACTAGACATGCCTCACTCTAAAGGGAACCTCACTAAAAAATTTTTGTATAGGGGCTCGTTTTTTTAAAGAAAGTTGATTCTAGGTGTGAACTAAAAGCTCTGTTTTAATGCTTTGCTTCTCTTGTGTTATCAAGAGAGAATAGGGAGTAATCTGCTCTAACCACAGTGAACAATGGTGCAGTGTTAAACCAACAGCTGTCAGGCTGTTAAACAAGTTAAAGAATGTAACCTGGGTGGAGAAATTAAGTGATAGCAGGTACTGTGCAGTGGTGGTAAAGATTAATTTTACATGGATGATAGTTACTGATAGTTACAACCAGCACCTTTGCTACTGTATGCCAGAGCATATCTTTTACTGTGTTTGGAAAATATCACAAAACAGTCTGTGAAAAACGGGCATGACTAGTACACTCTTAAATCATCGTAACCCTATCTAGCTTGAGTTTGTCTTAAACATAGCCCTTTTTTATTATCCTTTGTACGTGTGTGTGTGTCATTTATCATCTGGGATGCTGTGGCAAGATGGCTAGTGGAGGGGAACAGGTATAACGGTGATGCGATGCAGGAGTGACAGGCAGACAACAGTTTCCAGTGAAAAGGTGCTTTTATTTATAATCCAGGTCTGGTGACCGTTAAATAATAAATCCCCGGCTATACACAACAATGTGTAAAGCACGGGGATAGCAATAACACAGACACAGTCCCGAACAAAACGAACACACGGTCACCAGTCCTGGGTGAGTGCAGACGTGCTTGTGGTGGGTGAAGACACTGTATTTCGTGACGGTTCCGTGCAGTGGTGATCCGGATTGTGCTGACCCTGGTCGACAGCTCCGGATAGGTGAGTTAACTGTCTGGTGGTACAAAACGCAGACAATTACAAAACAAACACAACACGCAATTCCTCTTTACAACGAGAGCTCTTCTCTCGATCCTTCTCTGTCCAAGCGTTTAACCCAAACGAAGGAAAAGACCAGCGTTACCCTGGCCCCTATATGTAATCCCGCATGATATCGAGATAAACGGTTGCAGCTGCCTTATTACTTGCAGCTGCCTCTCGTTTATCTCTCAAATCAATACGGTCTTACAACAGAGTCGCGCTTCCCTCCAGGCTGACCCACTTCCCTGACCCGGAAACGAACTGTCAGGCCAGCCCTTCCAGATGCTTCTCCTCCCGTTCTTTAGCGCCCTCACAGGTTGGGAGGAAGATTCATCACCAGAACTCATCTTTCCGTCACAGATGCATATACCAGCAACGGAGAAGCTCTAAATTTATTATATATACACACACACACACACACACACAGTACTGTGCAAAAGTTTTAGGCAGGTGTGAAAAAATGCTGTAAAGTAAGAATGCTTTCAAAAATAGACATGTTAATAGTTTATATTTATCAATTAACTAAATGCAAAGTGAGTGAACAGAAGAAAAATCTACATCAAATCAATATTTGGTGTGACCACCCTTTGCCTTCAAAACAGTATCAATTCTTCTAGGTATACTTGCACACAGTTTCTGAAGGAACTCGGCAGGTAGGTTGGCCCAAACATCTTGGTGAACTAACCACAGTTCTTCTGTGGATTTAGGCAGCCTCAGTTGCTTCTCTGTCTTCATGTAATCCCAGACAGACTCTATGATGTTGAGATCAGGGCTCTGTAGGGGCCATACCATCACTTCCAGGGCTCCTTGTTCTTCTTTACGCTGAAGATAGTTCTTAATGACTTTCGCTGTATGTTTGGGGTCGTTGTCATGCTGCAGAATACTTCTAGTAGCATTTAGCTGAGCTTGTATTTCAGGGGCAGTTAATCGCCAGTTTCGCAGACTTGTGACTCGATTGAACTTGTTCTCTGATTCTGAGGTCACCCTTGGCCTGCCTGACCTTGTTCGGTCCTCGAGTGCCAGTTTCTTCAAATCGTTTGATGGTCTTGGCCCAGGAGTTACAGACATTTGCAAAGTTCTTGCGATTTGTCTTAAAGATTGACCTTCATTTCTTAAAGTAATTATAGGCTTTTAGACTTAGTCTTTTTTTCTTTGCTTAACTGAGTGTATTTTGCCATTCAGGAATGACAAACTTGTGCCTATGCTACCTATATTTATAGTAATCATGGACCCTTGTGTGTTAACAGTAACTGGTGACAAAAGGTTAATTAGGTAACATGCTAGTTAACTCAGAGAACATCTAACAAAGTCATTTTTATACTTAGGCCAGTGTTCTAACACAGTGTTATACACATTTAAGACTTTTAACTTCAGACTGAAATCCCCTTGCTTTTGGTGACCATTTCATTGAAATTAACAAGATTTACATTTTCATTTAAAAATTAAATTTTTGAATGTAATTCAGTTATGATTATCAGCTTATATAAGTACACGTATCATATAATGAAATATTATGTTTTTATAGACAAGTTTATCAGTTAAAAACATAGATAATCATGATAAACCTGGTTTCAAGCAGGTGTACTCAAACTTTTGACTGGTACTGTGTGTGTGTGTATGTGTGTGTGTGTGTGTGTGTGTATATGTATGTATATATATATATATAGGTCAGACTCAAATCTTTTGACTGGTACTTGGGGTTGTGTGTGTCATATATATATATATATATATATATATATATATATATATATATAATAAACATATATATAATATATATATTATTATATATAGATATTACTTTATAATCCATAAATCATATCTCCATTGATAATTAGTACTATGTTATACAATATCTATGAGTTTTATAGATATATATATATTTATTATATATAGATTATATATATATATATATATATATATATATATATATTATATATATATAGATATAGATAGAGATATATAAATTCTAGGCGATGCAAAGAGAAAAATAATTCTGTAGTCAACAGCAATTTTTTTTAAGTTTTTGTTTGTGCTTCCTCTAGCCTATTTTTAAGGACTATATGTGTTCTTAAGCACTGAATTCATGTATTAAAACAACCATGCATGTCCTGATAACTGCCGTGCCTCAACTCGCACTTCTCTGCTCTGTACATGCAAATCAGCTTGGGGATGCTGACTGAACCCCACAGTCATGATTTGGCGTAGGTGTGAACAGCGTCTCTGGTCATTCAGCAAAAGCACAGCATTTTTCTTTGCATTGTGTGGGTTATCAGCATGTACTTTTCCAGACATAAAGATCAATCAAAACATAAAATATTATAGCTTCAACGATGAACTAGGTAGACCGTAGTTCCGCTATTTAATTGAGTCCTGTCTCCCGCAGGTTTACTCCTTTCCGTACCCTTTAAAGGCTTGTGACTGTACTGCTTGTACTGTTTCATTAACATCTCTGACCAAAGTCTTTTTATTATTTCATTAACAGAAATGTTACAAAAGGAGACAGTGCATTATTTTGGCCTATGGTTGGTGTTTACAAGGAAAAGTGGTGTAAAAAAAACATTATTGAAAATCCAAAATATTTACATCAGTTGATAGTTAACTTTAATCCCATAACATGTTTTTTTTTTATGATTGTATAATGATAATGTCTTCTGTTAATTATTTATTTTTTGTGTGTGTTTTATAATCTATATGTAAATGTTTATTTTACCATGGGTAATGTAGATTACTAAGCCTTGAAAAAGTAGTTCAAATTCGAAGGATTGTATTGGGTCATATATTGTCTACAAGACTGTACAATCTAAAACATCTGTGTAAGAAAGATGTAAATCTTAAAACACATTATAAATACTAAAACAGCTACAGTATATCCTTAACATATTAAGGGGCTCATTTACGAAAGGGCACTAAACATTATGGTGCACTATAATTGCAATTAGTGTGCACGTTCCTGATTTTCATATTTACTGTAGCAATTTTATTCATGATCGCTCAAAATAAGGGGCATATTATGGCAAACACTGATTTTATAATTGAGCTATACAGTAAGTGCAGTTTATAATTGAGCTATACAGTAACTGCAGTTTAATTGAGCTATACAGTAAGTGCAGTTTATAATTGAGCTATACAATAACTGCAGTTTATAATTGAGCTATACAGTATATGTGCAGTTTGTAATTGAGCTATACAGTAAGTGCAGTTTATAATTGAGCTATACAGTAACTGCAGTTTATAATTGAGCTATACAGTATATGTGCAGTTTAAAATTGAGCTATACAGTATATGTGCAGTTTATAATTGAGCTATACAGTATATGTGCAGTTTATAATTGAGCTATACAGTATCTGTGCAGTTTAAAATTGAGCTATACAGTATATGTGCAGTTTATAATTGAACTATAGAGTATCTGTGCAGTTTATAATTGAACTATACAGTATATGTGCAGTTTATAATTGAGCTATAGAGTAACTGTGCAGTTTATAATTCCGCTATACAGTAAGTGCAGTTTAAAATTGAGCTATATAGTAACTGCAGTTTATAATTGAACTATACAGTATATGTGCAGTTTATAATTGAGCTATACAGTATCTGTGCAGTTTATACTTGAACTATACAGTATCTGTGCAGTTTATAATTGGTTGGCTAGTGAGAGAAGACAGGGTAGGGACAGTTGCACTCTCCAGGTGAGAACTACATAGTTAATGGGAGTTCAGGGCAGGTGATAATTATGGAATCATTTAATAATGGAACTGGAACGGGCAGTGTTGTGTGATACACTGCCGTTGCAGATTGTCTCCAATCCAGTGAGATGAGATGAGATGAGGTTAACAGACGAGCCTGGCTCATTTGCATTGTGGTTTAGACTTTCGTGGGGGGGGGGGGGGGGGGCACCGATTCATGCCCAGCCTCTGTCCTGTTACACAAAAGAACTTTGCAATTCCAAGCTAGTTAGTATTACAAGTTAGTATTTTCTTGCTGGTCCTTTTAAATTTACTAGTTTATTACAGAGATTGGAGTGAAAGCTTCATCAGTCCCTGTGTGTTCAGTCTGTGCAGTCTTACCAGCAGAGCGGTCTTGTAAACCTGTCTGTAAGCCCTGAAGCCTGGTTGCACAACAGTCTCCCCCGCCCTTCTGAGGAGTCAGCGGTTTATGTTTGCCTGGCCTGTTTGTCCGTATTAGTCTTAGATATACAGTAATACAGAGAATGGAACTAGACTTTCTACTCTAGCTACTCAGGCCATCACAGCACGTACAATTCCAGTTTATTCCTATAGAAAACTGTCTGTACTTTAGACCTTCGTAGTAATCCTGGGACTAAATTGTCTATAGATTTTTCATACTTTTAAACAAGCAGATTATTTTATAATTCACTATATATAAACATATACACTGCTGTGTAAGTCTTAGACATGTTGCATTTTTTACTCTGATGCATTATGAGCATCAACAATTTACCCAAAGCCTGCACTAGTGTTTTTTACTATTACAAGACCCTTGACTTGCATAAAGAAGGAGTGAAATAGCTCTCATCACTCGATTTTCAAGGTGTGGTATCCGAAGCATAATCAACAAGTACAGAGAAACATCATCTGTAATTGACAAACCCAGGACTGGAAGACCCAAAAAGCTGTCTAACAAGGATGAGCAATACTTGAAGATAATGTCCTTAAGGAATGGAAAGAAGACAAGAGTTGAATTGACAGCAGAACTGGCAGAAGGCACAGGTGTTGTTGTCCATCAAATCAACAGTACGAAGGTCACTCTTGAAATCAGGACTTAAAGGATGTGTTGCAGGGGAACAAGACTAAAAAGCTAAAATATGCACAAAAAACACAAAATTTGACTATGGACCAATGGTCAAAGGTGCTTTGGACTGTTGATTTGATGGACATCAACACTTGTGCCTTCTGCCAGTTCTGTTGTTAATTCAACACTTGTCTTGTTATTTTTTTATTGTATATATACTAACACTGCTCCCTCGCTATAATGCTCTCGGATATAATGCTCCTACAGCATGTCCGCGAATTCTCTATACTAGTGATTCATGCAGTATTCGTACAGTAAGTACAGTACCGGTGTTCAAATTGTAAACAACTTCTCCATCTAACTTCCATTTCTGTCTCTCCCTGAAGAAAAGCTGCGCCATCACTTTATAAAACAAACATCTTATTCAGCATTCAATTTATAACTAAATAAATATTAGACCTATTATCTGACCTAATGTATTTACTGCAGCTTTCTCCGGGAGATGAGGCACTTCAGCCCCGCTCCAGCAGCCGATTCTGGGGTGAGCCCATTCCCTGTTCCCCTCGCCTGACCCGCTCTCCTTCTCGCACTTGGTTTTCTTGTCTGTCGCTTTGAACTGAACTCCCGACTGCCATTTAGCATTATAGTGAGGAGCACTGTGAAATCTTTCAGTATATACAGTACCACTCAAAAGTTTGGGTACACCTGCTTGAAACCAGGTTTTTCATGATTATCTATGCTTTGAACTGTATAAACGTGTCTGTAAACACTTAATATTTCATTATATGATACATATACTTATATAAGCTTATAATCATAAGTGAATTGCATTCAAAATTTTAATTTTTAAATGAAAATATAAATCTTGCCAGTTTCAATGAAATGGTCACCCAAAGCAAGGGGATTTCAGTCTGAAGCCCAAGTCAGTTTAAAGTCTGAAATTTGTATAACACTGTGTTAGAACACTGGCCTAAGTATAAAAGTGACTTTGTTAGATGTTCTCTGAGTTAACTAGCATGTTACCTAATTAACCTTTTGTCACAAAAGGTGAGGGTTGTTAACAGGTGAGGGTCCATGATTACTATAAATATAGGTAGCATAGGCACAAGTTTGTCATTCCTGAATGTAAGGGAGCAGAAAAATGGCAAAATATGCTCAGTTAAGCAAAGAAAAAAGTGAATTACTTTAAGACAAAGTCAATCTTCAGACAATCTTTCAGACAAATTGCAATAACTTTGCAAGTGTCTGTAACTGTTGTGGCCAAGACCATCAAATGATTTGAAGAAACTGGCACTCGAGGACCGAACAAGGTCAGGCATGCTATAAGGGTGACCTCAGAATCAGAGAACAAGTTAATTCGAGTCACAAGTCTGCGAAACTGGCGATTAACTGCCCCTGAAATACAAGCTCAGCTAAATGCTACTAGAAGTACAGCTGTTTCAACATCAACTGTTCAGAGGAGATTGCGTAAAGCTGGCCTAACTGGAAGAATTGCTGCAAAGAAACCATTGTTAAGAGTGCAGAATAAGAGGAAGAGACTTGCCTGGGCCAAAAAACACAGAAACTGGACGTTTGAGGAGTGGAAGTCGGTCTTATGGACCGATGAGACAAAATTTGAATTATTTGGGTCCAACCGTCGAGTATTTGTAAGACGCAGAGAGGGTGAGCGCATGAGTTCTGCATGTGTGGTCCCACTGTCAAGCATGGAGGAGGCAGTGTCATGGTCTGGGGTTGCTTTACTGGTGGCAGAGTTGGTGATCTTTACCAAGTCCATGCAAGCTCAACCAGCATGGCTATCATAGCATACTTCAGAGGCATGCCATTCCATCAGGATTACGGCTAGTTGGGCAGTCCTTCATTCTTCAGCAAGATAATGACCCGAAACACACCTCAAAGTTGTGCAAGAACTATCTGGAGAAGAAGGAAAGTGAAGGACAACTCAATCTAATGACCTGGCCTGCCCAGTCTCCAGACCTCAATCCTGTAGAACTTGTATGGGACGAACTGGACAGAAGAGTCAAAGCAAAGCTACCCACCAGTGCCCTACATCTTTGGGAATTGCTGCAGAAGAGCTGGGAAGACATGTCGGGTGATTACCTGCTGAAACTTGTTAACCAAATGCCTCGTGTTTGTGAGGCTGTTATTAAGGCAAAGGGTGGCTATTTTGAGGAATCCAAGATTTAGAGACAATTTTCAATTTTCTTGAACATTGCTTTGATACTCCTTATGTTTTGTTTTGTATATTGTAACATGTTTTCATTTTCAAGTATTTACAGAAACGTATACAACGTAAAACATTGTCAATTATGAAAAAAACCTAGTTTCCAACAAGTGTATTCAAACTTTTGACTGGTAGTGTTTGTGTGTGTGTGTGTGTGTGTGTGTGTGTGTGTGTGTGTGTGTGTGTGTGTGTGTGTGTGTGTGTGTGTGTGTGAAATAAATAAAAAATCCCAAACCCTTGTCTTTAGCTTGGCTGATTTTAGCTAATGCTTTATATGAATGAATGCCCCTACCTAATTGCAACACCCGGCTCATCCAACTGACAGATTAATTTACTGTAATGCATGGCATAATTCTCAGAATTAGATTACGTCAAGATTAATAGTGCATGCAAGTGTGCATTCATTGTATGAAATCAAGGTGTTGTCCAGCATGTTTCGACAGACACTCACTGTGTAGTTCCTGTATTATCTCATTGGGATCTTCACTACTCTACTTTTCAACTATGTTTGTTTCACATTGCTAAGGCTCAGATGTTTCTTTGATGCATTTCAGGGTTTATATGCATTTGGCTCTTTGGTGCAACTTGAATAATAACACTTCTATAGTGTACTTTTTACAAATTTCTCTACACATAAATGTATACTGTATAGATATAGTGACAGCTACAGATATAGATGGAAATGGCACTGTGGTACTTTTGCTGTGTTGAGAAGCATTGACCTTCATATGCAATAAAAGATGATTGCCCTGCACAATGGGAATTAGTGTTGGTGTAATTTGTATGTGGAAATGGGTTAATTATGTGCCTTTTTGGAGTTGCTTTGTGTGATTAAATTATTATTTTCAGACGGGTGCTCGATTGAGACTTGCTGCCTGCTAGGTTTTGTTGACGGGGAAGGGCAGCAAGTGATTGGCTATGCTGGTCCTCAAGCAGCAGGTGGGCAGGTCTTGACCGAGTGTCCGACAGCATAAAAACATCAGCGGAAAATAGCTCTGGGCGATTGTGACGCCAAGCTAGAGGGGAGCTGCGTATATTCGGGAGGAGAGAGTCCGCTCTGCAAGAACGACAGCTACGCAACCAGGCCGTAAGAAGCAGCAGAGTTGTATGAATACCGGCTCATCAGTAGGTTAGTTTAGGTGATGTTGATCCCATGTAATGTGTAGCGAGGGTTCTGTAGTGTAGCAGGATCTTGGAGCAGGACGCCTCATTTATAAGGCTAGCGCTTGTCCTGTGTGGCACCTTTTATTTGTAGTTTTTATACTGTGTTTTACTTACTAAAACAACATATGAATCCAAATTAACATGTATTTATACTAAAGTAATACAAAAATGACTACAAAAGATTTAGAAGTGAGTAGTTTTTCGAGATTTACGATTATACTGTATTTTTTTTTTTTTTTTCTGACTTTATGTGAACGAAAAGACACACATTTGCCCGTTTTCCCATTGGAAATAGTGATATTTTGAAATATCACTGCCCTCGTGTGGCAAAGTGGTTGGTAAGGGGAACAGATGTCGCGGTGATGCGGTGCAGGAGTGATTAACAGACAACAGTGATTCAGTGAATAAGTGCTTTATTGCTCTTTTCCAGGTCTGGCGACCGTCAAAAATAATAAATCCCCGGTAATACACAACAATATGTAAAGCACGGGGATAATGAACAGAAGGGCACAGTCCCGAACAAAAACAACGGTACGGTCACCAGTCCAGGGTGATCGAAAACGTGCAGGTGCTCAGTGCAGTGGTGCTCCGGATAGTGCTCTCCTTTCGACAGCTCCGGAGATGTGCGTTAACTGTCTATTAGTGCGACAAAGACAGACAATTACAGACAGACAGAAAATAACACCCAGCACGTACAACACTCTTCACAAATACTCTGAGAGCTCCTCTCTCAGTCCTTCTCTCCTAACGTTAACCCAAACGAAGGAGAAGATCAGCGTTACCCTGGCCCCTATATGTAATCCCGCATGATATCAGCTGCCTCTCGTTTACCTTTCAAATCAATACTGTTTTACAACAGAGTCGCGCTTCTCTCCAGGCTGACCCACTTCCCTGACCCGGAAACGAACTGTCAGGCCAGCCCTTCCAGATACTTCTCCTCTCGTTCTTTAGCGCCCTCACAGGTCGGGAGGAAGATTCATCACCAGAACTCATCTTTCCGTCACACCTGGTCACAAAAGCAAAGTTTGTGGGGAATAATAGCCATTTTCTATACTCTTGAGGCATAAGCAATTAGGAAATAACACTTACTACCCAGGAACAAAAAATTTGTTACACGGTGTTATCCTACATGGATGTATTGTAATAATATTCAAACCTTGTAACAAAGTATAAAGTTACTGAAAGTCATGAAACCACAACTGAATGGTTGCCCTAGTTACTTTTATTTTCATCTTTCATATTGCATTTCAATAGAATTCATAATTAAAAAAAAAAAAAAATAGCATTCAAAGTTGGCTTTGTGTTGCACAAACATTTATAGCACTGCACACAGGGCAGGCAATCATTAAACAGAAACTCAGGGTTTTCTTTTGTGAGTTCTGTCAACCAGGCTTCAATATTTACAGTGTGGTAAAGGTACTGCAACCCCCTGGTTTTCTTCCATGGCTAGATAAATGAGGCTGGCTGGTTAATTATAGTTAACTTTGCTTCAGAGAATCCTGCAGCTTTGCTGTTAATAAACAGCCTGCCAGCTAAACTCAAGGCTGCAACTCTAAGCCTAGCTGAGTCTGTAGTTTCATAACCCAGTGGTACACTTGGCAGTGGAAGGCAGGGATGCAGATGCTGATGGTTTTCATTACAAAGTTTAGGTTGCCATGGTAAACAGCAGTCTCACTACAGATTGGCTGCTGACCAATAGTTATGAGTTTGAAATCCTCCCGTTACCCAATACACATAATGTAATGCAGTGTGGCAGAGCACAGCTCTGCTGTTTAGAAATTGGCAGGGATGGGGTTATTTATTTTTGTGAGTGTATTTTTGCTTTATTTGTGTTTAAATTGCTTTGTTTTGGCCCTTGTGCCCTTTCATTTTTGTGTTTATAATAAAATAGTTATTTTTTTGAACTCCAGACTGTCTCTGGGCCTCTATCCGCTCACCAGCCTGCCACATGCAGTTAGTTTCCTGTCTGCATTTCCTGTCTGAATTTGTTCTCGGTGAATCTTTAAAGCACAGGGACTTCTGTGGTTAACAGATTGAAGGCATTGTTTTTGGCAAAATACCCTGGCTATGCTTGTATTATTTATGTACCTGGTACATGGAGTTTCTCAGGACTGGGTCCTATATGGCTATTTTAAGAGCACTTTCCTCAGGGTGAATCTATCTCTCGCTTTAAGCTTTTTATTGCAAAGCATTACGTTAGATGATGATCCCTTATTTGTCAGGTGATTTGTTAAGAAACTGAACAACTCTTACATATGAAAACATATATACACTGTAACTGTCTAAAATAGTATGGTGTCCTTCTAACTCAATAGGAGCACAACCCTCTATGGCAGTGACTGGCGTGAATTCATAGTTTTTTAGCAGAAATCCCTTGAAACAAACTTTTAATAATGCTAATTTTATTTCTCTAGGTTAGTCCCACACAAAATCGTTCCAAGAGTTGTATCTTTGGTCAGAAGTATTAACCACCAAAATTAGTCATCACCCCAACCTTAGTTTTCAGGTACCCCTGCCGACCCCTTTGTGTGTATATATATATATATATATATATATATATATATATATATATATATATATATATATATATATATATATATATATATATAATTAGTGCTGGGACAAATATTCAAACAATTATATTTTTTTTTACTGTATTTGGATACAAAAATCCGATGTTCATATTCGCTAGAAATGACAAAAATACCTTGCACTTATTTACCACCTCACTAGCAAAACGTAAACAAACCAAATTATGTGCATGCAAACATAGTGCTCTCTGTGGAAAGCCATCTGGGACAAAAATGCATTGTGCTGATTTGCAGCGAGCCAGATCTCATAGGTTCGAAAATATTCAAGCATGTCATTTTGAAATGCCTTGATTAAACAGTACCCAACTTCCGAAAAATATTGTGTAGTGATTCGCTGCAGGAGCTGACAGTGTGCTGAGAGAGGACGGCAGCAGGAGCTAAAGACCATTACTTGAGCTAAACCAACAGCACTTACAAGCGCCAATCCATTCTCTAAATCAACGGCACTATGTGAATAAATGTCCTTTCCAGCGCCAAAGTAATCTTTAGAAGTGTTTCCTTTCTTGCCACTGGAACCCACAACACGTCGCCGCCACTATATATATATATATATATATATATATATATATATATATATATAGTAGTAATATATAGATAATATCTATATATAGTAATATATTATATACTATTATATAAATTCTTCTAGGTACACTTGCACACAGTTTTTGAAGGAACTTGCCAGGTAGGTTGGCCCAAACATCTTGAAGAACTAACCACAGTTCTTCTGTGGATTTAAGCAGCCTCAGTTGCTTCTCTCTCTTCATGTAATCCCAGACAGACTCGATGATGTTGAGATCAGGGCTCTGTGGGGGCCATACCATCACTTCCAGGACTCCTTGTTCTTATTTATGCTGAAGATAGTTCTTAGTGACTTTCGCTGTATGTTTGGGGTCGTTGTCATGATGCAGAATAAATATGGGGCCAATCAGATGCCTCCCTGATGGTATTGCATGATGGATAAGTATCTGCCTGTACTTCTCAGTATTGAGGAGACCATTAATTCTGACCAAATCCCCAACTCCATTTGCAGAAATGCAGCTCCAACTTGCAAGGAACCTCCACCATGCTTCACTGTTGCCTGCAGACACTCATTCGTGTACTGCTCTCCAGCCCTTCACTGATGGCATTGCTGGACATCTTCTGATTGTGAAGGAAAGTAAGCATGATGTGACTTTCATCTGCTGCAGTAAGTTTCCTAGGCTGACCACTGCGTCTACGGTCCTCAACGTTCCCCATTTCTTTGTGCTTCTTCAAAAGAGCTTGGACAGTACATCTAGAAACCCCTGTCTGCCTTGAAATTTCTGCCTGGGAGAGACCTTGCTGATGCGGTATAACTACCTTGTGTCTTGTTGATGTGCTCAGTCTTGCCATGGTGTATGACTTTTGACAGTAACCTCACCTTGTTAGCTGAGTTTGGCTGTTCCTCACCCAATTTTATTCCTCCTACACAGCTGTTTCTGTTAATGATTGTGTTTCAACTTACATATTGAATTGATTATCATTAGCAACTGTTTGGTATAATTGTTTAATCATACACCTGACTATATGCCTACAAAATCCCTGACTGTGCAAGTGTACCTAGAAGAATTGATGCTGTTTTGAAGGCAAAGGGTAGTGTGACAGGCTGGCAAGTGGATAGAGGCCCAGAGACAGACTGCAGTTCAAAAAAATAATACTTTTATTACAAATAAACACAAAATACCCCAAAACAGCAAGCACAAACACCATCGTGCTTCCTCAGCTCCCTCCTCTCCCTAATGGGCAGATGAGGCCTCCTTTTATGTCAGGTGGCTGGGTGCTGATTGATCCTTAATTATGCTAATCAACTAATCAACCCCGGCCACCTGAACACAATAAACCCAGGCAGGTAGGGGAATTTAACCCCATCCCTGCCAATCGATGTAGAACAGAGCTCTACTCTGCCACAGGTGGTCACACCAAATATGGATTTGATTTAGATTTTTCTTAGATTTTTAGAGATTTTTCTTCTCTTCACTCACTTTGCATTTAGTTAATTGATAAACGTGCTTTATTGTATTATAACTTATTATATACATAATTATAATCTATATATGATATATATATATATATATCTTATTGATATAGATACTATATAATCTATATAATCATTTTTAGATACCAACAACCAAAACAAACCATGAGGGCACTATTAATATATATATATATATATATATATATATATTATATATATATATATATATTAAACAAATATATATACAGTACCAGTCAAAAGTTTGAGTACACCTGCTTGAAACCAGGTTTTTCATGATTATCTATGTTTTTAACTGTATAATCTTGTCTATAAACACTTAATATTTCATTATATGATATGTGTACTTATATAAGCTGATAATTATAACTGAATTGCATTCAAAAATTTAATTTTTAAATGAAAATGTAAATCTTGTTAATTTCAATGAAATGGTCACCCAAAGCAAGGGGATTTCAGTCTGAAGCCCAACTCAGTTAAAAGTCTTAAATGAGTATAACACTGTGTTAGAACACTGCCCTAAGTATAAAAGTGACTTTGTTAGATGTACAGCACTAGAATGTTACCTAATTAACCTTTTGTCACCAGTTATTTTTAACAGGTGAGGGTCCGTGATTACTATAAATATAGGTAGCATAGGCACAAGTTTGTCATTCCTGAATGGCAAAATATGCTCAGTTAAGCAAAGAACAAAGACAGTCTATAATTACTTTAAGAAATGAAGGTCAATCTTTAAGACAAATGGCAAGAACTTTGCAAGTGTCTGTAACTCCTGTGGCCAAGACCATCAAACGATTTGAAGTCGGTCTTATGGACCAATGAGTCAAAACCGGCGAGTATTTGGAAGACGCAGAGAGGGTGAGCGCATGAGTTGTGCATGTGTGGTCCCACTGTCAAGCATGGAGGAGGCAGTGTCATGGTCTGGGGTTGCTTTATTGGTGACAGAGTTGGTGATCTTTACCAAGTCCATGCAGCTCAACCAGCATGGTGGCTATCATAGCATACTTTAGAGGCATGCCATTCCATCAGGATTACGGCTAGTTGGGCAGTCCTTCATTCTTCAGCAAGATAATGACCCGAAACACACCTCAAAGTTGTGCAAGAACTATCTGGAGAAGAAGGAAAGTGAAGGACAACTCAATCTAATGACCTGGCCTGCCCAGTCTCCAGACCTCAATCCTGTAGAACTTGTATGGGACGAACTGGACAGAAGAGTCAAAGCAAAGCTACCCACAAGTGCCCAACATCTCTGGAAATTGCTGCAGAAGAGCAGGGAAGACATGTCGGGTGATTTCCTGCTGAAACTTGTTAACCGGATGCCTCGTGTTTGTGAGGCTGTTATCTAGGCAAAGGGTGGCTATTTATATAATATTTTTTAAATCTTTGTTGATATCCCTTTGTGGCAGAGCAAAGCTCTGCCCCTTTTTAAATTGGCAGGGATGGGGTTAATTTCTCCTACCTGCCTGGGTTTATTATGTTCAGGTGGCTGGGGTTGATTAGGTTAATTAACGATCAATCAGCGCCCAGCCACCTGACATAAAAGGAGGCCTCTGCTTCTCATTTAGGAGGAGGGAGCTGAGGAAGCAGGTTGTTGGTTGTTGGTTGTTGGTTGTTGGTTGTTGGTTGTTGGTTGTTGGTTGTTGGTTGTTGGTTGTTGGTTGTTGGTTGTTGGTTGTTGGTTGTTGGTTGTTGGTGGTTGGTGGTTGGTGGTTGGTGGTTGAATTTGAATCCAGTGAAGGCATTGCCCAGCCTGGAAACCTTGTTTTTGTAAGTTTGTTTTTGTATTGGTTTTTTTCTGTGTTTTAAATCCCTTTATTTTGCCATTGTGCACTTTTATTTTGTGTTATTTATAATAAAATTAGTATTTTTTTTTTTTTTTTTTTTAACTGCAGTCTGTCTCTGGGCCTCTATCCACTTGCCAGCCTGCCACACCCTTATTCTGTTATTACTTCGTTAATTTCTTCAAAATTGTACAGCAATTAAATGTGGTGAAAAGGCAGGGTGTGAGCATACATATTTATGAACAAACCAGTTAGTATAACACATTGCGTGAATCTTTTAAATGCAGCGGTACCGCTCTGGAATTAGTGTTTTTTTTTTTTTTTGTTTGTTTTGTTTTTTTTAATAGTTGCCTTTATAGAGGTGTATGATTTGTTTTGTATGATTACCGAAATCTCAGTCAACAACTGAAGACATAAGAGGATAATTTCGTACCACTTAAATTGCACTGATGAAACATAACCTGGTTAACCATACTGATGGTATAGCCAATGCTTAGGTGATGGGAATGGTTGCATTCTTGTAGAACTTAAGGATAAAACCAAATACATTTTGACAAAGAATTGCATTAGTTCCATTACTTAGTCAAGCACAAGGTGGTTTCAATAAATACTTTCTGATTTAAATATAGCCTACTATGTGATAATTTGCATACAAGCCCCGATTTCTTAGCTGTCCCATGTCCCGATGCATAGCAATAAAGTCCCGATAAGTATGAGTTTGGGTTATTTAAAACAGTAAGGTAGGTGTTTTTTTTATTATTTTTATATATATAATTGGTGGAATAAACTGCTACCTACTTTCCAGGCAAGTAGAAAATCCTCACTGCTGCCTTAAAGTTAACTTCTAGCCCTGGTACAATGTTTATGTTGCGACTTTCTGTTATGTGGAATGTAATAAACGAGAAGCATTTTACAACGTCATTTCCATTTTGATGTGTTTAAAGTTACATTTCAGTTTTTGTTTACTTGTTCAGCTAATTGTTTACTTGTTTCATATAATAATCTAGCTTAATATCATGAACAACATGTTTATGTATATTTTATAGTACAACAGATCCATACACTAAATGTTACTGCAGTCTGTTTTAATTCATTGTTAGCAGCGCTGTTTGTTTGCAAATAGAGTGTAGCTGTAGGTACTGGAGGTGGGCTGCTGTGACTGCTTTAATATACTTCAGTGCTGACAGCATCCAGGGATGTATCTGAACACCAAGGCAATCAGCCTATTGTAGCCTGAAGGTTTCAGCCCTGAGTTCCCATTAGTGTTATTAAGCATACTATTCTGGCCATCCGCTTTACCATGAATATTTTAAAGGACAGAGTGGGGCGCATTGCGTCAGGGCTGTACTAATACCGAAATATCACTTCCCGTTGATTAATGCGGTGGCCGAAATGCTACTTGGGACCCTGTTCACAAGCCTTTAGCAGTTTTATTTTCATGAACCGGAGGCAAGCATTAATAAGTATTAGCAGACTATTTTCAGTGCCAGGGTGACGATATGAAAACACAACCAAACCGGTAACAATTCTGAAGCAAAGCTTCAATACAGAGAGCATGACTGTACTTCAGAGTGACTCTCTTGCAAGCTTTTCATGACTTTCTACTGTAGCTTTAAAGGCTGGACAACTATCTGCTCTGGTATATCTGATCTGAATGTTGTAAACAAGACAATGCCCCACCCTCTGTCCGAATTGGAAGAGACATCAGTATCTGATTCTCATGCATTTTGTATATGGTTGCTTACTTCATTTTATACTCCCATGTGTTTAATTAGCATTGGCTTTAAACAGTTCTGATCACTTCCAAAGGCATGCATTTAAACTCGGGAAACTCCCCTAAACTATATAAAGTAATGAGACAAGCCAATCAGTTGAGACTGTTGTGCATGTTGTTTTTTTTTTTTTTTTTTTAAATAAAACTTTGGTGGCATCTAGTGGTAGTAGAGGTAGTTCAGCCACTTGCTTTGTCTGGGGTTTATTATCTCTGCCTGGACTAGCCACCTTAAGAACATAAGAAAGTCAATACCTTTTAGAATTTTGAATGCTTGAATTAGGTCGCCGCGTAGTCTTCTTTGTTCAAGACTGAATAGATTCAATTCTTTTAGCCTGTCTGCATATGACATGCCTTTTAAACCCGGAATAATTCTGGTCGCTCTTCTTTGCACTCTTTCTAGAGCAGCAATATCCTTTTTGTAGCAAGGTGACCAGAACTGAACACAGTATTCAATATGAGGTCTTACTAATGCATTGTACAGTTCTAACATCCCTTGATTTAAATTCAACATTTTTCACAATGTATCCAAGCATCTTGTTGGCTTTTTTATAGCTTCCCCACATTGTCTAGATGAAGACGTTTCTGAGTCAACTCCTAGGTCTTTTTCATAGATTCTATTTTTTAATTTCCAATTCCTTCTTTAATTCCCATATGATATCTTGCACATTTTTATTTCCTGCACGTAGTACCTTACACTTTTCTCTATTAAATGTCATTTGCCATGTGTCTGCCCAGTTCTGAATCTTGTCTAAATCATTTTGAATGACCTTTGCTGCTGCAGCAATGTTTGCCACTCCTCCTATTTTTTGCTTGCTTGCTTACATTTGCTTTATCATGAAACCAATGAATGAACATTTATGTCCTTGGTTAGAAAACTGAGAACGCTGCCCCAGTCCGGGCTTTACAGTGACAATAAAGCCCTCCTAAGATTTTCCTCACTAGGTTTATCTTGTAAACTCAGGTAATGAAGCTTGTGGTAAAATATTATATTGATCCAATTGCAGTGCAAGGGCATCTACTTCCATCCTGGTGCTGTTGCGGTGCATTAGAGCCCCTGCAAATAACTTGCATTATTCATGCATTATTTATTTTACATCCGTTTTGCTGCGATTGTTGTATTCAGACTTTAAAAGTTTTTCCATGCGGCAGCTTGCACCCGATCTATATTGCCTTCATATTTTTATTTACAGGGGCATCCCTGGGGACACCAGGGCAAAGATACAGTTAGCATTTATTCACTCCATCTTTAATATACAGCCACAGAGCATAACAGAAGACCCAATCACTGGATCAAAGCTTAGAGAGAACCTGCATATGTATTACTGCCTAGTAATTTACATTGCAGGGTAGCAATTGTGGTTTTTGATTTATACTACTCTAAAATAAGTGGATGCAAGTGTGTATAGAGAGAGAGAGAGTTAACACACACAAAAAAATAAAAGTAAAAAGTTTGACTCCTCCCCCTCGAGTCACCGACCACACAGAATCTCCCACACACCACCGCTCTTGGAAACCTGCCGGATTCTTGACCATTTTAAAATAGTCAACCAGGACCCTACTGACCAGCAGCACCAGAAACAACCTTACCAGGTCAGTCAGCCCTGTCCCCAACAATTGATTGTTCCTTGATTTCTAAATGGCCAGTTTGGCCTGTCCAACAATAACATTAATTAAAAGGCTCCTGCCTCTTGCCCTAATACTGTAGGGGACACCGAAAATAAACAACTCTTTGCTGAGTGCCACCCCTAGAGACTGCAGGAGGTCCAGCAGCTGATGGAAGAGTGGCTCCAGCCTTCCACATTCACTGTAGGCGTGAAAGATTGTCTCCTCCTGTCCACAGAAACAGCACTCTCTACTGATACTGGGGTCAACTGTACGAAGAAACCTTCCCGTACTCACTATAGAGTGGAGAAGCGTCCACTGAAGATCCCCACCTCTCTTAGACAGGAGTAATTTATATAAAACTCTCCAGATAGGCCTTTAGTCTCCATCAACAGAGAGATTAGCCCTCCACTTAATGTCAGTCAGCCCCTGCACCTGCCTGAAATGTGCTGTTTTGACATGGAGGCGATAATGCTTTTTGCTCTCAATAATGTGGAAAGCCTGATCTTTCTCCCTTTCAATACTCAGCAGACCACAGCTGCTGCTTTCTGGCTGTATTGTGCCAACCGGAGTGATGAGTATTGAAGGGCAGATGGGCTCCCTTTCTTGCTCTGCTTTCCTGGACATCCCTTCTCTCAGAGCCTTTCTGAGCACCGGGGAGAGAGAGTCCCTCAGCCCACTCAAAATCCTCCCAGCCAACCTTTCTGAACGCCAGCCTAACTTCCTAGCTAGCTGAGCTGCACTTATCCAGCGAGCCAGGCTCAAACAGATGAACTTGACGTGTCAGGCCTGCTCTACAAAAAACAGCACACAATGACTTAGTCTGAAAGAAACAAACTGAAAAAAGAGGCTCCTGTAACAGAGCATGGCCTGTTAGAGACGCCTCCTCTCTCTCTACCCTCACTGTCTTTCACACCTTCAACACAGTCTGATAAAATGAGGGGACACCCACTCCATCAAATTTGGAGGCATCTATTAAAAAAATTGATTTACTAAGACCAAGCCCCCCTACAGTGTTCAGAAAGAAACAGGCTAGCCTGCTCCAGTGAGCCTCTTCTCCGGCATACAGGAGCCTGTGTACTGCCTGAAGTCTAAAAGCTGCCATCCTGCTGGCAATACTCACCAGGCCTTGCCCCCCTTCATCAGTGGGGAGGTACAGCACTGCTGGTCTCAGCCAGTGTCTCCCACTCCAGGAAAAATCCAAGAGCACCCTCTGGAACTCCTGTACCATGCCGTTGGGAGGATCCAGGCACACCAACCTGTGCCACAGCATGGAGGCCACCAAGTTATTAATGACCAAGACCCTCCCTCTGAAAGACAGCTGCCCCAGCAAACCCTGCCAGCTCTGCAGTCGCCCCTTCACAATTTCCAACAGGCCCTCCCAGTTTTTCTCCATAAACAGCCAGGACCCCAAGTATACTCCCAGCACCTTGAGCCCAGCTCTGTTCCACTGCAAAGACTGAGGCAACATTGGGGGCCTCCTTCCTGCCAGCTGCCCGACAGGAAGGTGTCACATTTTGCCTAGTTTAACCTTGCAGACGATGCTCTGGAACGTTTCTAAACTTTCCTTCAGGGCCTGGACATCCCCAATCCTGCAAACAAAAACGTTCATGTCATCAGCATAAGCTGACAGTTTAACAGTAACGGGTGGGTGAAGCGGGCACCGCCCAGCCAGGCAGTCTACCCCTCAGAACGTGCAACAGCGACTCTATGGAAAGTGAATATAACATACCAGACAGAGAGCAGCCTTGTCTAATGCCCCTGCACACCAGAAAAGGACGACTCAGGCTGTTATTAACCTTTAAACTACTAAAAGTATTTGTATTTAAAATTAATAAAACAGGCCCAAATCCAAAAGCTCCCAAGGCCTTAAAAAGGTAGTTTTGGTCAACCCTGTCAAAGGCCTTCTCTTGGTCTAGGGAGACCAAGCCCACATTAAAATTCCTAAATTCATTTAAAGACATAAAATCACGAATAAAAAATAAATTGTCAAAAATGGAAGGTCCAGGAACACAGTAAGTTTGATCTTTGTGCACTATAAGTCCAATATATTTCTTAAGTCTATTTGATAAAGGTCTTGAAATTAATTTAAAATCTGAACATAAAAGTGCCACAGGTCTCCAGTTCTTTAAAAAACATAGGTCTTCCTTCTTGGGCAGTAATGTAATTACTGCCCTACGGCATCTGATGGGCAGTTCACCAAGTTCCAAGCTCTCTTGCAACACCTGGAAGAAGTCCTCCCCTGTCAGAGTCCAGAAGTGTTTGTAGAACTCCGCAGGGAGGCCGTCAATCCCAGGGGCTTTCCCACTAGACAACTGAGAGACAGCATCAGTTAGTTCTGTAAACTTCAGTGCAGTGTCCAGGTCTTTCTGCTCCTCCTCTCCTAGTCTGGGCAGGTCCTAAAGCAATTGTTCTGTGTCTTCTGGGTCACAATGTTCTTTAGAAAACAATTCCTTTTAGAGCTGCACTGCTGAGTCACAGATCTCCTCTTGGCTGTACAACTCCTTGCCATCAGGCATCTGCACGCACTTCAGCTGCCTGCTCTCTACTCTCCTCTTCTCCAAACTGAAGAAGAAACTGGTGGGGACATCCATATCTCTGCACTCCACAAATCGGGATCGCACCATTGCCCCCTCACACTCTCCTTCAGCAAATCACCCAATAATCCTTTCTTTTTTAAATCTTGGAAGGTTTGCTCATTAACTGCATTGTTTAGGGACCTGCTTGTGTCCAAAGTCTACTGTCGGCAGAAGTATTTAATTTGTGCCTTCCCAATATTCCACCACTGCCTTAAATCTCTATATTTAGTTTTTTGCTTCTTCCACACACACCAAATATATTTAAAAGTATTATTAAAAGTACCATCTTTTAACAGTTTTTTAAATTAAAACACCAACATGAAGGTCTGCTAGGTTCCCTTGGGAAGATAGCTGTAACTACCAAGCACTGTTGATCAGAAAGACTATTAGAAACAATAAATGCTGCTGTAATATTTAAATGATTTCTTAAAATATATACCCAGTCTAAATGTGCGCTATATACACAAGTGCTAAGTTGCTGTGACCAAATATATTGACGTGTGTGTGGATATAGACACCTCCAAACATCAGCCAGGTCACCAAACTTAGAAACTGCAATTAAAACTCCAGCAGACTGGGGATGTGGCTCTGCACCATTCCTATCTCTATTAAAATCCTTGGTGCAGTTAAAATCCCCTCCAACCATCAAAACCATTCTTTTCTTTCCTACGTTTGGAGCATATATATATCAATAAAAACATAAATAATCTCCCCAATTTTAACTCTCAATCTAGAGCTAAAAAGCACAGCGACCCAGCGCTAGCATTAGAACCTTGACTCGGCACACTCTGCCCCCACCACTCTGCACGCCAGGCTACTTCATTCTCTGTGTCAGAGTGGGAGCGCCACACCCGTCTGCCTCTAATTTAAAAAGTAATAAAGCTGCGCTCTTTTAAAAGCCTGTCTACATCCATTAACATTAAAAGAGATAAAATGAGTTTTCTCCATTACAGCTAAAAAGTTAAAAAGCAACAAGAAAACAATAACAAATAATACATTTCTATAAAAAACAGCTATTTTAAATAGTTTTCTTTAACGTTTTCCAACAATTTTCTTCACATTCTGCACCATTTTCGTTAATCTAAATCTTTTTTGCTGACTTATTTCATCTAACGTTGCTTTTTTAAAAGCTGTCTGTACAGAGCATAAAAACAATTTCAAATCGGGGAAATAATGTTTAACTTCTACGTCTTATTTTTTGTAAGATCCAAAATACTATTTATTTTCTCTATTGAGTATAAATTTTTTTTTGCTGGCAGGTTGGCTGCCAAAGATATCAGAAGAAACAGAGGAATCAGAGAGCTACCCATCCTCCCTCTCGTACATCTCTTCACTTTCTTCAACTTCACTCACCCCAACTTGTTTCAGCTTCTCACCGCTCCTTTCCGCTGATACAAGCTCTCCAACTCCTCTGCTGAGTCGGGCACGGGGATTTCACTGTCAGGCTGGACTCCCGCTTCTCCTCCGGGCATGTCAGTACAGCCGCTGGACCGAACTCCAGCCCATCAACTAACGATGCCTGTAGATCACCTCCGCGCTCCACAACCTTTTTGCTGGTGGCCGTATCCGGCTCAGCGACCTCCCGACTCCCTGCCCTTGAGCTCCGCTCCAGCACAGTATCTGACAACCACCACACCAGCATCTCCTTTCTCCTGTCTTTCTTTAGCCTTGTCTCTCTTACCTGGGCAATCTTTTCTCTGGTGCCCATACTTTCCACAATTAAAACACCTCATTGTGTATGATGAAACAAAAACAACGCAGTTCACTCCATCTGCACTGAAATTCCAGGCAACTTCAATTATATCGCCTGGATTTTCCAAAATAGTAAACGCCTGTCTCCTAAAAGACAAGACGTGTTTAATATTTGGATCTTTACACCCCAGGGGAATGGGTTTAATAGCAGATACGAGCTTCCCGTATCTTGACAATTCATTCTCCAGCGGACCATTGCTCAAAAACGAGGGAACATTGGACAGTATCACCTTAGTGACTGGTGAAACCAGGGGAGACACTTCCAAAAACAAACCTCGAACAAAAAAAAATATATAGCTTTATTCTCGACGCCGAACGTATGCTGTTGTATCCTAAAAAATATCCCTCTGCTTTACACACTCTCGACGCCGAACGTATGCTGTTGTATCCTACAACTTCTCCCTCTGCTAACACACACTCGTCCACGGACACGCCACCATCCGGCATAAAACGCACCACATGCTGGCGACTCATGCCCCCCAACCCCGCTGAATGAGACCCCATCGCTGGGGTTCACCCGGCAAAATTTCCGTGTGTAGTTGTGTGTGTTGACAAATATAATATATATATATATATATATATATATATATATATATATATATATATATATATATATATATATATTTTTTTTGTTTTTGTTTTTTTTTTTTAAAGCAACAAAATACAAACACTTAGAAAAACACTACTTCCACTCCTGCTCTACAACTCCTCACAAGCCCCGCCCACAATCCCACAATCCTAGCGAGAGGGAGAGCACAGCGGAGCTGCCCTGAGACTCAGCAGAGAGAAGCAGCTGGAGACAGAGCACACAGCGGAGCTGCCCAGAGATTCAGCAGAGAGAAGCAGCTGGAAACAGAGCACACAGCGGAGCTGCCCAGAGATTCAGCAGAGAGAAGCAGCTGGAGACAGAGCACACAGCTGAGCTGCCCTGAGATTCAGCAGAGAGAAGCAGCCGGAGAGCACACAGCGGAGCTGCCCAGAGATTCAGCAGAGAGAAGCAGCCGGAGAGCACACAGCGGAGCTGCCCAGAGAGAAGCAGAGAGAAGCAGCCGGAGAGCACACAGCGGAGCTGCCCAGAGAGCGGAGCTGCCCAGCAGAGAGAAGCAGCCGGAGAGCACACAGCTGAGCTGCCCAGAGAGAAGCAGAGAGAAGCAGCCGGAGAGCACACAGCTGAGCTGCCCAGAGAGAAGCAGAGAGAAGCAGCCGGAGAGCACACAGCGGAGCTGCCCAGAGAGAAGCAGAGAGAAGCAGCCGGAGAGCACACAGCGGAGCTGCCCAGAGATTCAGCAGAGAGAAGCAGCCGGAGAGCACACAGCGGAGCTGCCCGGAGATTCAGCAGAGAGAAGCAGCCGGAGAGCACACAGCGGAGCTGCCCTGAGATACTCAGCAAGGATGTTCTGTTGCTGTTGTTTCCTGAAGGAATATGATTTCATTCAGCAGGTTGAGTTTCACTGAAAACTCTGTTTGCTAAGCTACAGTAGAGGGACTTTTAATTGCATGTTGTAAATCTGAGAGCCTTATGTGTTTTTTTTGTTCAGTTTTGTCTTTTATAAGAAAGTGTTTTGTTCTTTTAGGTTTTCCGAGTGGTGTACAATAGGTTAGTATTGGTTGTTCAATTGGTTATTTGGAGTAGTCACGGAATCGGGCAGAAATCATCTAGTGAGTTTCCATCGCATTCTTTGTTAAGAACACACATCTGGTAAAATGTCTGTGTTAATGTAAGCAGTAGCTGGTTGTGACATGTTTTATCTATTAACATGATCCACTTGGTTATGTAACAGTAAGAGCATACTGTTTGGTATATACCATTTGAAACAGGATGTGTACAGCAATACCTAGTTACATATGTTGTTAAAAGCAGTCAATATAGGTGGGTACCTAGTGATGCTAAATGTTGCAACTAGAGGGATAATTTCTGCAAAGGTGACAAAACAGAGGACCGTTTCATTGTCGTGTTTGCAGCAATGCAATTGTTTTTGTTTTACTCGCTGCCACTGGGGTCATCAGTTTCATTTTTGGTCAGCATTGGGGAAAGGGCTATTGCAGTGCCATTGTAACAGTATCTGATGTGATGCTGTGGGGAGAGGGCTATGGCAGTGCCATTGTAACAGTATCTGAGGTGATGCTGTGGGGAGAGGGCTATGGCAGTGCCATTGTAACAGTATCTGAGGTGATGCTGTGGGGAGAGGGCTATGGCAGTGCCATTGTAACAGTATCTGAGGTGATGCTGTGGGGAGAGGGCTATGGCAGTGCCATTGTAACAGTATCTGAGGTGATGATGTGGGGAGAGGGCTATGGCAGTGCCATTGTAACAGTATCTGAGGTGATGCTGTGGGGAGAGGGCTATGGCAGTGCCATTGTAACAGTATCTGAGGTGATGCTGTGGGGAGAGGGCTATGGCAGTGCCATTGTAACAGTATCTGAGGTGATGCTGTGGGGAGAGGGCTATGGCAGTGCCATTGTAACAGTATCTGAGGTGATGCTGTGGGGAGAGGGCTATGGCAGTGCCATTGTAACAGTATCTGAGGTGATGATGTGGGGAGAGGGCTATGGCAGTGCCATTGTAACAGAATCTGAGGTGATGCTGTGGGGAGAGGGCTATGGCAGTATCATTGTAACAGTATCTGAGGTGATGCTGTGGGGAGAGGGCTATGGCAGTATCATTGTAACAGTATCTGAGGTGATGCTGTGGGGAGAGGGCTATGGCAGTGCTCGAGTTGTTTCATTTCCTTGCAGTTCCTATTGGGAGCAATAAAACTTCCAAGTGCAAGTTCACAAAGTGGGCGCACATGATGCTGTCTAATGTATGCGCCTGGAAGGATATTGTATTCTCAATTGTTTTCCACCATGGGATGCAAACCGTTTGCTGAACAGACTAAAGAAAGCCAATACACTAAGTGGTGGTTGAGGTACAGTATTTGGCTTGGCATTACCTCTGTGCGTACAGTAAGACAGTATATCCAGTCTGAAGAGAGTCAGTGTGTAATATAGGTGGAGTATGGCAACTCTCTCACTGAGCACCGGGGTGGAAGAGCACTCACAGTGGCTAAAAAACAAACAAAAAAACAACTAAGGGAAACTACAGCTCTGCTTTACACACAGCATTGGAAGTCTGTCCGAAACTGTAAACACCTGCTCAAAGTTGCTATAGAAATTTAACAGAAGTCACAAAGTGGGTTAAAGGTGCATTGACTGTATTGCTACATGTATAAAATGTTAACAGGTTTGTAGTACCTATCTTGTGTTTAACTACAGTGTATATAATGTGGTTAAAATAAGGGCTGTTTTAGCAACTGTGACAAGGTTGGCCCACTAGAGGGAGCATTTTCAGTGATGTACTGTATTTAGGGAGGGTTGTAAATTCGGAAACAATCACAGGAAGGCCCCTCCCCATCACTCTCTATCTGCAGTGCCTTCTAGAACATGTATGATGCTGAAGTGCGTATTTATATTGCTTAATGTTTCATTGTGTTATTTTAATTAGTTTGTATTTATATATTGTCTTTAATTCCAATTTTATTACATTTTTGCTAGCTTTTTATCTTAGTTTTTCTAGATTTACTATTAAAAATTATTGTTCGTCTTCATTTCTGTTTCATAAATTTTGTATCGGACTGTTTTTAATTTAATGGTTTAATTGTTCTTTTTGTGTGTGTGTGAAGCGGTTTCGGATCCTTGTGACGAAAGGCACTATAGAAATGTGAATTATATTGTAAAAATAGAAAATATATTATTTTTACTGAAGAAAAATCAGCATATTTGCCATTTCCTGTTTTTTAAAAAAAAGTTATTCACAAAGTTCTTTTTTTTTTATTTCAGCAAAAAGCACCGGGCGCAGCAACAGGTTCTAGCCAGGTAACATGTCTTGTTAGATTATTAAAATGTGGGTTGAGTTGAACATGCGCCAGTGAGACATCTCCAGGTCCTGTGTGTCATGCTGCCTTCTGTTAAGTGCTGCTTGAGGAATAAAAAAGATACTTGTCCAATGGTGAAACTTAAAGGACGTTCTTTAACACTTACTAGGAACTGAGTCATTGTGAAGACTGGAATAACACAAGGTCTAAAATGAAAAGATATCTGACACACACACATGGTAATTAGTAGAGCTGTGTCCTCAGTCCAACTGGCCTTCCTATGCATACAGAGTGTGGAACTTCTCCTCCCTGGGCTTTGAGAAACCCTTACAATGTGGAGGCTGGTCAGGAAAGTGCATTGCAGATACGAGACAATATACAACCACTGAGTGCAAGTTGAACACAGCCTATACAATGAGAAATCCACAGTGGTGACTTAAACTCTTCCAATATATGCTCTGGATGTTCCAGTATAATGCCAGTCTGGTTTGTAGAATGTTGTCTGCTGACGCATGCTCGGTAGAAAGTGTTCCCTTGTATCATGGTCCCAGTGTAAATTATGACAGGTTGCAGCAGCAATGTGTTTACTGTGTGATCGTTCTGAGTAAGTGTGATCATGAGGGTAATGCGATCAGTGCTTCAAAGTAGAGCACAGTTGAAATATCTGGGAGAAGGACTGAGGCTTGTGTGCGTTCTTAAGGAATATTTCCAGTCAGCTCATTCTGATCACACCCCAGAATCAACTCCTATCATACATGCCTCTGGCAAGAAGTAAAGCATAATTGTTACTTCCCTGGCATGTCATTTAGCATAGCACATTATATACTGTGGATTCATTCCTCAATTATGGAGAACCTATAAGTAAGGCTATTTTTTCACGGTTACCACAGATTTCACGAGCTCTGTGAAGTTTGTATTGTAATAACTAGAGAAAAATGATCAATTTTGAATGTGACAACACTTTTTTCCCCCTCCTTTAATAAATATTATGTTTAATCTTGAAAATATCGATTTTTTTAGACCATGATGTGCTGGGTTAAAATGCAGCCCTACCTATAAACTTTCATCCAGAGTTAAAGTGCTAAACAGAAAGCACGTTTGAATTTGCACAATCCATTCAGCTGTCTGCTTGAATTCACCTTCAGACAGAGATGCAGGGATGTTTCTATATTTATTTAGTGCACATTAGTGTTTTCAGACAAGCAATAAACAAAATGTTCATTCAGCTTTCCTGGGAAGTTCATTGTTTCATTTGTCTCTGCTGATTCTTTTTGGCGCTGTCTTAAGATTCCTGAATCTTGTGCTGTGCTGTTGTGAGGTTCTAAACCCCATTTAAAGGACAGGTGCAGCAGGATTATCTCGAAAGGCTCGTCTCCTGGCATTTTGTATTGAGAAACAGACTCCTCTATGTAAACACATGCACCGAAATGTGATCCTCATATGGAGTTGGCAAAGGAAGTTTAAAAAAGCCCAGTTGGTTTTGTTTTCTGCAGTGAATACAGAGAACAGCAGCATATGTTGGAAACAATGAAAGTGGCATGTACATGTCCACACTCTGTAACTCAAACACAGGAGACCAGGTTAGAGAGAATCAGTAATACATTGTTATTGGCGAATGAGCCATGAGACAACAGAGGAAAATGGTTTCCATGGCTACATGTTTGTTGCTGCAGACAAACATTAAAGGAGGTGCTGGTTTGGCTCTGGCAGCTGTTTTTAAGAATTCTGACAGTGACACTGAGACTTACCTGTTTACATTTTTGCCACTGCTATTTGAGCGCTCCTGTGTGGAACCCCGCCCTTCTCTCACCTGTACAGAGAAACCTGCTTTTTAGGTTTTTTTTTTTAACAAAAGGTTATTCCAATGGAAGTTTCCTGGGTTACCCTGGGTTGCCAGTCCTGCACTGCCAATAAAGATATTCATACTACTACTGCGTCTGTTAGACAGACCTGCTCATTAAAATCATTTGCACTCATATGAATATGAAACAATGATCTATAAGGCATAGCGAGATCTGAGTGGAGCTAATCGGGCACATACCCACGCCAGACTGTATTGCATTTCTTCACGTACCAAACTGCTTCACTGAGGTTAGTGTAAAGTGCAGCAGACTCTCTTATTCTCCCCACAGTGACAGCAGGGTACATTATAGACACTGATTGTAGTGCACCTGGAAGAGTGGTAATGGTTAGAAGAAAACCCTTGGTAAGGAAAAGTAAAGCTCTGCTATAATGGTGTGAAAAACATGGTAAACCACATTTGTTAAAGTCGTCTTATTGCGTCTTGTTCCAGGTGGGGGGTGCAGAGGTTTTGTGTATTATGCTGTGTATTTAAAACACAGGTCTCTACTTGCGCTGATGCACTCGACATCTTGAGAAGAGTGGGGGATGGGGACACACCGTGCTGTGATTTGCACTGAGAGCAGGTCTGCTGTGCCACTTTGATTATTATCTTTGGCAGACTGCAGTGTCACAAGTTTTTCTTGTGTCTCTTGCTTTATACACTGCTGTGGTTTGCACTCACACTAGTTATATGTAGCTGGGGCAAGCCAATATGTGCTGTTCCTGTGTGCTTTTTTCCTTAAGGGGCAGGGTTACTGCAATGAGGGGCAGGGAGATAGTCAGTTTTAATCCGTGGGATTGGCTGTTGAAGTGACTTCTGGGATGCAGGGAGTGGTTTCCTGCTCAAGCTGCTGATTTTTGGTCAGAAAGTATTTGCACTTTGGAGTGTAAGAACATTTAAACATCCAGGGAAATCAAGGCACCTTTTCTGGAGTATTGTGGAATTGAACTGGGAACTGAAAGGAGCCACGCACTAATGGTATGTGGGCTTTTCTTTAGCTTTCTGCCTGTTCAGCCTTTAAAAGGAAGTCTGTACAAGCCGCAGGATTAATGGTATGAAAAAAGTAATTTTCCTGCCTTGTACATGAAAAGTATTTTGATAATATAATTGAACACAGTATGCAGTGTTATAACTTTAAAAAGACAGTTCAGTAAGCTGCTGACTTTTTTTATAATTGATTTTTAAAAAAAACGAAATATATATTTACTTGGTGCATTTTTCTTTCAAGAAGAAAATGGTGCTGATTTTGCACTCAAGCAAAAAGCTTTGAAAAGCGGTCTGTTTATTGACCCGACTGTAACTATCAGTCATTTTTATTTCCCATTTTATTTAAACTCCTCTGCATATATCCATGTAACTGAGGAACCATACATGCCACCAGGGGTTTGCAAGGGTTATTGGAGAACTTGTAACAGAGTTTTGTCAGTTCAGACCTACGCTATGTTAAGTTGTAAAGAACATTTGTAGTGAGACCGACTTGCAGAAGGCACTTGGTCCTGTTCAGCCCTCGTATCGTCAGTGTGACTTATTGTGTTGTGTCTGTGTGGGTGCAGTGCTGTGCGCCGTGTTCTTCTTCTGCATGCATTGGTAAGAGTTTCCTCGTCCTGTTCTGCAGACATGCCCTGCTGTGTGGAAGGGTGGGGTCAGGGGAGCACACTGCTTCCACACTTACAGTATTAGCTGCTTTTAATGGAAACTTCTTTTACCCAGCCAAGCTGTACTTGTTCAGCAATGCTGCTGTGTTGCTTGTGCTAAAACAGTAAGAGATCTGGTTTAAACTGCAACGCATGAGTAGTGAGTTTTATTTTTAAACAAAAAAAATAGTATTCCCTTATAGGTTTAACTTTATAAGTTAGTATTGTAATTTTGCATGTTACCAGTGTTTCCATTATGCATGCTTATTTTATACGTATATATTCCTGGTACTATATTTCCCTAGATGGTATAAATAGGGATTCCTTGAGGTGACCAGGCCACTTGTTTATTGATGCTAAGACTGCAAAATCGTGTCTTCCAGCACAGCTCTTCTCGCTTCCACTTGATAACAATTTTATTATAAATAAACAAAAATAAAGTGCACAAGGGAAAAATAACAGATACTCAAAACACAAATAAAGCAAAAACAAAACTCACAAAAATAAAGTCTCCAGGCTGGGCAATGCCTTCACTGGATTTATCAAAATTCAAAAAACACAAACCCACAAAAAACACCAACCTGCTTCCTCAGCTCCCTCCTCCCAAATGAGAAGCAGAGGCCTCCTTTTATGTCAGGTGGCTGGGCGCTGATTGATCGTTAATTAACCTAATCAGCTAATCAACCCCAGCCACCTGAACATAATAAACCAAGGCAGTTAGGGGAAATTAACCCCATCCCTGCCAATTTAAAAATTGCCCAGCCTGGAGACTTTATTTTTGTGAGTTTTGTTTTTGCTTTATTTGTGTTTTGAGTATCTGTTATTTTTCCCTTGTGCACTTTATTTTTGTTTATTTATAATAAAATTGTTACTTTTTTGAACTGCAGACTGTCTCTGGGCCTCTATCCACTCACCAGCCTGCCACAGCATCATTCAAATCATTTGGGATTAGTTTTTTCAGAGTGCTGGAGATATCATTCCAGTCATGTGGTATGGCCGCTTATGACTGAGGCAGCGTGCCTGAGTACTGAAATCCACCCTCCTCTACTACTATGAGCAGGCTGCAGGGTTTGGACTTTGTAGAGTAAGTGGGATTGGTGGGATTGGTTTATTTTTTTGGGTGGATTTATTTCTTGCTAAAATGTGGATATTTGGTGTGTAAACCCAGTGGTTGCCCTCTTTACAGAGATCTTGCATCTCAACAGGTTAATAAGTTGCAAGACAGTATGACATTGGAAGGGAAGGTGTACATGACACAAGTGCTGTGCAAAATAACACTTTGCTGTAAATATATAGAGTGGATTTGCAGGATGCTTTTGGGGAGGAGGGGTGCTTGATAGCTTAAGAAATCATAATCCAAAAGGTACTGGGCGAGAAAGAATGCATTGTGATGACATGCAGAAGTATTTAAAAAAAAAAAAAAAGTGAATTGATCTTTAAAACCAGTTTTGCAGAGTGGATAATTACCCCTATGCTCTCTAGTTTACTAAGTTAGCAGGGATGTGTGCCTTTTAGATCTTAGGCTGAGCCAAAACTGATTTATTTCAATGTGGAAGTCAGGGTTGGGACAAAAAAAAGTAAAATCAGTGCATACAGGATGTATTCAATTCAGGCTTGTTGCTGTATTGGAAGATGCTTAGGTGTGGTGCACAGTACAAACTGGTGACATTTGCTGGAATGGCATTGTAATTAAGATGTCTATTGTATATTTTATTTATTGTCCAAATAATAGAACAATACATGTATCTGTGACTAGAATTGGGAGCAGCAAACACTGCTGTCCGCTGTGAGGTCATGAAAGTATGGGCCTGCGCTGTGCAATCAGAATGAAAGCACTGCCGGCAACGCGCATAGTAACACATTTCAAGTTGAATTTGTGCATTGTGTGCGTGTGTGCGACTATGCAGTGAGTGCACACTCTTATACTGTATGCTGTTAAAATGGGATTTCAAATTTAAAAAATCATACATTTTGGAAGTAGAGTGTGTAATCACTGTATTCTTTACAACAGTATAGAATTGATGCGTTGTTTACGCTTGTCGTTGTACAGAAGCATCATAATCCTCCAACCCAGGCATAAAGTATCAATATTTAAATAGAAGGTAGTAACATGCCTGCTTTTGAAAGAGATGTAGGCCTACCTGAATTTAAATGCCCAACCCGCTTTATAAAAATGTGAAGTCAGATAAAACTTTATCCAATGTGCATTTAGTTACTAGCTTTCCAAAAATGAAAATGTGATGGACATAGCTGAGACTGGTCTCACTACCAATCTCCGATGTGCCCTTGGACGATTAACATAAGAGACTGGTCTCCACTCCTGGACTGCTATTGTGTAATATTGAGAGAGTTCATGTATTGTGCCTTGATTTACACTTCAGGTCATATTCATTTTAAACTAGTAAACTTTGTTTTAAGTATTTTTTTACCACCTGGAGTTTGTTTTTAAGTTGATTACACGTTGTGAAACATGATTTAAACACATTTAAAATGGGTTTCTGTATCAGTATTGTCAATAAATTTAGATATTGAATATTTTATTTGAACACATTTTTGTCATTTTTAAAGTAATTACACAAGACGGCATGGGGTAACACAAATATATTTTAATAATCTTCAGAACTGAATGGCGCTGGTGGGCAGAAAAAGAGCTAACCCTGAACCTGTGATTTTGGGATATTTCTCTAAATTGAGGTTGGGCTGCTAGGAACTTACTGAGAGTCAGTACTATGATAGACAGTGTCCTTCTGTGCACCCCATGATACTGAATCTTGTGGCCAACACACTAGTTAAGTGTGCTATACTTCACTCGCTTACACCAGACAAGCACAGGCATCTGTTTTGATAAGCGTCACAGTGGAATAGCAGAAGAAACACATTCAACAGAAGGGAGTTGTTTTACATCTAGCTTTCGTCAGACTGAGGGCCAGAGTACACAGAACACAGCTACTGTATTACCTAAACCCTCCACCTTCTTAAAGGCTGCTTCAGGGTGAGGCTGGGGGACATTGGTGGAGTTCACATTCATGTACTGTATTCATCCCCATACATAAATATAAACAAACAGCAACCACGTTTCTATTAGACAGAAAACAATGGCGTACCCAACCCCACCTTGTGACTCAGCTGTTGTGTTTGTGATAGAAGCTGCAGCATACAGAAGGTCAGGATTGCATAATCTACCATGATGTGAGTTTGGAGACTAGGGTTTACAGACCCAGGCAAGTCTGAAATTGCTCCCAGTCATTTTGATTTGCTATCCCTTTTTTAAACAGGTTGTGGGTTGTTTTTTTAAGGGTTAGTTAAGTAGTTCAGTGAATGGACTACAGTGCAACCACTCCCATTGTATCATCTCTGCTGTACTTGCCTCCCACTTTTTATTGAATACGTCGCTTGCCTTGTAGAGCCCATCCTGCAATTCCAGTGGCTTAACAAGTATGGCTTTTGAAATCAATTCCATCTGCTTAGAGGATTAATGCAAGATTTAAATCACATTAGCACATAAACAATCAAAGCAAACAACCAACAGATTTTGGACCATGGTATTGCTCAAGCTAAGACAATGAATTTCTTTATGAAACCTTGGCAATTCAATGTACATATTTACTGAACTGGTTGTGTTCCTGACATGGCAGTAACCAGAATTACAAACTTCAGTGTCTGAATAGGACAGAAACTCTTAGTTATAGTGCAGCGAGTTTCTATCTCCCAAAATGCAGAACATCTCTCTTCCCCCAAAGAGACAGTTACAAAAGTTTCATCCATATTAGTAGTACAACTCACTTCCACATGGACAGATGATTGACCTTTCATTAAACTCTGAGGCCAGTCTAGCTACAGTAGTATTGTTGCTTTATCCCAGCGTAGGAGGTTAGTGATGTCATTGAGATGAGATATGACTCTGGGGATGTTTCATATTCTGCATGCTCACTGTCCTGCTGCACTTAGGCCTACACAAACAGCAGACATTGATCCCTGCATCTTAGGGTGAATTGACTTTAATCAAGGACTCTGCAAACCAGAGACAGTACATCAAACTTCAGCCAGTAAAAGATAAAGAAGGGCTGTAGCTTTATTTAAAAAGTGCTGCTGTTGTCAGATACTCTGCTGTGCTTGGCTGTAACGGTTTCGGCTGCTTGCCAAGAGTCAGAATCAATTAATAAAAACACTATTAAATAAATAAATAAAATGTTGGCCCTGTTTAAGAGTGTGTTTAATGGTCCCTGGGATGTAGTTACTGTGTCTCTATAGTAATGTTATCCTCAGTTACACCCCACATACTGTGGTGGTGGTGTTGTTGTTGTTGTTGTTGTTGTTTATTATTATTATTAATCACATGGAGGTTTACTCTTGTAATGATATCTGTCATTATCATACATAGGTTTACTCTATGTACGATATCTGACATGAATAATGTTGATACCAGTGTGCTTACAGTAAGCATTAAGAAAAGATATTTGATCTCATAATCGATTCCTGATGTCTGTGTTTACTCGCTTCGCTATAAGCATTGACACGTTCAATAGCTGGTTGGTGAAATAAACAAACCCCCTTTGGATGCAGGAACTCCCAACAGAGACGGAGATATTAGTCCTTGACTTTTCATAGCCGTCCTATACCAAGAAACAAAGAATTGCAATAGTCAAGGCGAGAGGTTATGAATGCATGTATCAACATCTCTGAATTCTTCACATGCAATACTGATTTTCATTTATCTTGAATGATAATTATGCTATTGTGATAACAAAATTAATATGCAATCAAAAGAAAGCTCGGGGTCCAGGGTAACACCCAGGGTCTTTGCTCTAATAAAAGGTAAAATGGAATTGCCATAAATAATATTGATTGGATTACATTTCGCTAATCCCATGTTACCAAGTAGCAAAACCTCAGTTTTATCCGGGTTTATTTCGAACCAGTTTGTCTCCATCCTTGATTGGATCTCAGTTAAACACTTTGTAAGAGTATTTATTGCCATATCTGCCTGCATAGGAAATGACAATGAACATGCATACACTGAACAACAAAGGGCCCAAAACAGAACCCTGAGGAATGCCAAACTGTACACTACCTATTTCAGAGGTACAGTTGCCCAGAAAGATAAATTGACGTCGATCAATGGTATCAAATGCTGCAAAGATCTAACAAAACACAAACTGAAAGCATTCCTGTCTGTAGCCATGTGAATATCATTGCAAACTCTCAATAAAGCTGAGTGCTTGTATGAGTTGTATCAGTAGCCTTATACTGTAGATGGCATTGCTTCTTAATGCAGACTCAAAACTGGATCAGTCCGGCACAGAGAGCCTTCAACTGTGCCTTTGGAGCTCAGCAATGCAAGACGTCCTCTGCTGTGAGCAAGCTTGTGGTTTTAGCACAGTGCCTGAATTGACTGTCAGGGCATAGCGTTTTAAACGCAATATAATGCACAGTATCTGTCAGCTGATGACGCAAGAATGTATTGATTAGTTCAGTTATTGGAGCTCCAGAATGTTTATGGGTGGAATGTTATAAATAAATATTAGTAGAATAGAATGTGGTTCAAAGTGGACCTTGTCTTTATGAATTTCTCATTTTTACCAGTATCTTCTTAAATTAGCTTTTTCATTATTGGAAGTTGTCTTCTATGGTGAGCTTACAACAGTGTTTTGATATAGGCAGTGTCTCCGAACTGATTATTTGATCATGTTATGAATTACAGTGGCATATAAACTCTGCAGGTTATCGAATAATCCAAGTGCACTATGAATAATAATAATAATAATACTAATAATAATAATAATATGGGATTAATATAATATTAAGACTAATTGTCATGTGAGTAAAGCACCCTTCATGGTGATTTCTATCCGATCTGTTCTGCTATGCTAGTGCTGATGCACATGATGTTCTGTAACAGAAGGTCAAGCAAGGTTTTTCTAACGGTGTTACAATGTCACCAGCCCTGTGTTCTCTTGTAAGGCTCAGGACAAGACATCAAGGAATCAGTGGGCTTCATGTTGTAGCTGTGCCCTACAGACCAGGCAATGCTGCTGAGGAAAACGTAATATGACCATCACCATGGGTCCTAGAGTAAAGGAAGGGTTAATGCATTCATTTATTCATCACTTGTTATGAACACCATTTATCTGAGAGACAGGTTCCATTGTGAGGCTAGCTTAACTTCTCAATCAGCAATTCCACAGAGACGTACAACACATTTTGAAAAGGGCATCTGTGGCAGAGCAAAGCTCTGCCCTTTTTAAATTGGCAGGGATGGGGTTAATTTCCCCTACCTGCCTTGGTTTATTATGTTCAGGTGGCTGGGGTTGATTAGCTGATTAGGTTAATTAACGATCAATCAGCGCCCAGCCACCTGACATAAAAGGAGGCCTCTGCTTCTCATTTGGGAGGAGGGAGCTGAGGAAGCAGGTTGGTGTTTGTGGTGGGTTTGTGTTTTTTGAATTTTGATAAATCCAGTGAAGGCATTGCCCAGCCTGGAGACTTTATTTTTGTGAGTTTTGTTTTTGCTTTATTTGTGTTTTGAGTATCTGTTATTTTTCCCTTGTGCACTTTATTTTTGTTTATTTATAATAAAATTGTTACTTTTTTGAACTGCAGACTGTCTCTGGGCCTCTATCCACTCACCAGCCTGCCACAGCTTAATTCAAATCATTTGGGATTAGTTTTTTCAGCTTTGCAAACTCTGCATTATAAACACCCTGTATTTCAGAAGGTAGCCTGTTTAAATTTCTATTTGTCCTTTGTTTTCCTAAGGCTTTGTGGACTTCTGAAGACATTTTTCTCAATACCAGTAGGTGTATAAAAATATCTGTGCATGGCTGCTAGAGTTCTATCGAGATATACAGTATAGTGTCACTGCTTGCATTGCCAGCTCTGTTAACAGAAGCATTTAAACACTAAAAACTGCAAACCTTTATTGAATATATGTTTAATAGATTAATCATTTAAACCTTGTATGCAAGCAGGTGTTTCCTGTTCAAAATGTCATATACTATTTGACTTGATTTAGTATTTTGTAATCTTTTTAATATTTTACTTTGGTACATTTTTCAGTTTTTACATGGTCATATATAGTAGTGTAATTTACATCTTATTTGCATGTTCTCAAACATCTGCCGAAATTGCAAATAAAAAAGTGCACGAGACAACACCTATAGGCCTACACGCATTATTCGGGGCCTGTGGCTGTTAATTCTGGTGTGATTTCAAGTGCAGGGGAAGGGGGTATAGAAACACATACAAAAATCCAAATATTTATAGTTTTAAAGCTCTGCCATGTATAAGAGCTGTATAGAGAGCGTGTGTCCCTGTGTTGCACTGTACTGTATATTTATGAGTGAAAAGAGTCCCGCCTATGCCTCGGGCAAAGGAAAAACTTCCACTTGCTCACAGCTAGATTGGGAACCTGGGATTTAACAGCTGAGAAGGGGCACGTGATATACCTTTTATTGATGGCGTTCCATAAAAAGGTATCTTTACGTATGGGTATATTCTGTTCAGTTTACTTGTGTGCAGGTCTTCAATGGGCAAAGTAAAAAGCAGTTAGGTACTGAACAACAATGATATTCACCATTGCAAACTGTGACCGGGAGCAATCTCTTCCCATCAAAGGGTCTGGAGTCACTGATACTGTAAAACAGGAAATGTTTGTGGCAACTTCATTTTGCAGACAAATGTTTGTGTATTAAGTTGCATACACTATATGCCCTTCAGTCTCTGTGTGCACAGTTCTGTCTGTGAGCACTTTTACCTGGGCTTTGACCACGATGCTGTGGATGTGGAAGAGCCTGTACCGATCTACCCTGAGCAGGGGACTTAAAGAACACAATGTATACATATGAAATATCATGGGCTCATTCCAACTCAAGTGGATCTTATTAAGAATGATACTAAAATACAAAAAATATTTCTACCCAATGTTAAAAATGTGACCCCAGTAACAGGGCGGCTTTGCTATTTTGCAAGAGTGATAATGAAGAGCGATTTCTTTGTTGAATACAAAGATATTCCTTGTTTACAGTATACAGCAAAAACCTCTTGGTGATGTGGTATCAGTACAGTAAACGCTAAAAGGATACTGAAGTTCGAGATGAATGTGGTTATTCACAACTGTTTAAGCATTTAAAGCATGCAAGTGTGTTTCTGTGTTTATTTTTAAATGTAATCAAACAGAAGATACAGTGCTCAGCCCTTCTCAACATGTACTATAGCAAAGCAGAGTGTAATCAAACACAAGAGATACAGTGCTCAGTCCTTCTCAGAGTGTACTATAGTAAAGCAGTGCAGAGTGTAATAAAGCATGGCGAAGCATAGGTAACCATTGTAAACAGCATGGAGTTATGGTATAAATGGTATAAATATGGAAAATCAGGGTAAACTATAGTAATTGCATAGTATAACCATGGGGAAAATGAATGGGGATTAAAAAAGAGACTATGTGCTGACTACATCACTTATAAATGTATGTTTTTTCTGTTTTACTTGTTCAGTTATAACTACTTGACAGTGTTGTTTGTATTGGGGAAACACACACTATTTATATAGGTGGTAGACTTCTCCCCCTTTCGCCTGTTTTGAGTATGCATGGTAAGCTTGTGTTCCTACAGATAAAGCTACTTTTTTAGGGAATGTTGAAACAGTTTTTTGTCCTGCTTTATGTTAAAGTACTGCATGGTGCACATACACTTGAACTGCGTAGTTAAGAGGTCCTGTTCCTAATGAGTTTTCAACACGCATGATTATACCCTCTTTGTATTCCTGTTTCCTTTTGGCTAGTGTGTATCCCAGCAACCCCTGCAGTGGGACCAAGTGTATTCCATGTTCTAAGGCTGCAGCTACATTGTGTGCAATGAATCCTTCATCCAGCGCTAACTCCTTTTCCTTTTCCTCTTTGTATCCACAGTCCAAACCAGCACCAGCCCCTGGTGCAGCACAGACAGCCGCCATGAAACCTACTGAAACGAAGGTACAGTACTGTATGCAATTCATCACAATAGAAACCTACTGAAACAAAGGTACGGTACTGTATGCAGTTCATCACGCTTCACAATAGAAACCTACTGAAACAAAGGTACAGCACAGTGCAGTGAATCACGCATAACAATGCAATAGAAACCTACTGAAACGAAGGTACAGCACAGTGCAGTGTTTCACGCTTCACAATGGCAATAACCAGTTCAGTTGTAACCTACAATAGATTTCTGTCTACCTGCTATAACATAAAACAGAAAAGAAGCTTTAATACAACAATGTACACACATTGTACTTCTTAAACATCAGCAAGCCACTAACTTACACATTTTATTCTTTTACTTCATAATACCACTTACTTGTATGCTGTCCAATCTTACTTGCGATATTAAGTGTGGTAGAAATCGGTATGCAGTGCTGGGAAGTTACTTTTAAAATGTAACCCATGACAGTTACAAGTTACTTGAAAACGATTGTAATGAGTTCCAGTAACTTGCTACTTGTCACAGTTACTTCTCAGGCACAGTCTAGCTACATTTTACATGATCTGTTTTCTTCAGTTTAATCAGGCTGCAGCTCGAAATATTCTTTGAAGATCCAGCTGTCAAACCCACTTGTTCCCTCCTTTGCCATTTTTTTAGCAAGTTGATATAAAAAAAAATAATAATTTTGTGTGACATGTAAGATTTGACTTGCACTGTTAAAGACCTTTCTCATTTCCATGGTATGAATTAGCTGTAGTCCTTTTTTACGTAACTAAAAGTTACTTTTTTTTTTCAACGTATTATGTAATACATTTCCGCATGTAGTTGTCCGAAAGATTACAAGTTACTGAAATGTAATCAGATTACAGTAATGCATTCCACCCTCACTTTGGTTACATGAAAGATAAATGTAATTAATAGCGTGTGATAATAACCAAAGTGATGGCATTTATCCATTTATTTATTTATGTATTTATTTTTACTTTTGATTGGGTTCATTCATAGTAACTGATTTTATCTGACTTTTAATTGAGAAACTATTTCACATCAGAAGAGCTCAGGCAGTTGGACCCTTGAATTGGTGTGGAGTGTGTTCCTTTGCTTGTTCTGCTGAACAAGTTTTTAATCTGAAAAGGTGTGTGCAGTTTAACGGCCTCCTATCAGTTGCCATGATGCAGGATAACGACATTTCAACTCCTGTCTAAACTTTGCATGTAGCTCTGTCCTTCCAGCCCAATAATTCTTTCTGAAGCCTTTGCCAGAAGGAGGCGCATGGATGAATATTTGACAATGAGAATCGTGTGTCAATCTGAATGATTTGCTGTTTTCCACACACAGACTGCACTGTCATCTTTGACTGCTCCCTAACCGGGTGCTGCTTGGAGGGAGTTAGAGATTTACAGTCAAGACAACAGGGTCACATTGTTTACTCCTTTGTGAAAGGAGGTGAAGCCTCTACCTTGCTTTTTTAAAAGTAAATTTGCTGGTTTTTTTTGTTGTTTTTCATAAAAATACCAAAACAACATGATGTAGTATCCAAGTCTAAATATTCGGCCCAGCCCTGCTTGCTTATTCGCACAGGACACACACTGCACAGGCCCTGAGTGGAAAAGGGCATGTGTATCTCCAGGACCAGGCGGGGTAGAAAACCAGCCCTTACAGAGCAGCTAGGAGAATAGCACATCAGTGACAAAACCTACAATCGACTGTGTATCGTACTGCCACACCAACCTGAAAAAACTGCTGTAACATCGGGAGGATCTGTTACTTAGCTGCTGTGTTACTGTTCTATTTGAAGAATAAAGTAAAACCAGGCTGCTCCAGTAGTTGAGGAGGCTATCTTTCTGTGTCTGGTCTTTCTCAGAGCAGTGTTTGTCACTGTTGACTGGCGTGGGGTGTTCTAGATTTAGCCACGCTGTTTCGCGTGATAGTTTTGAACAGCTTGCACATACATGTGGTAACTTCACTTTCATTATAGTGGTACTTATTATTTCCAATAGGTGGCATTGCAACACATATTTGTTTGTTTATTTTTTGTGAACTACATCTCTAAACAAAATACAAGCATATTATATAGCAGGTATGAGCAAGATGCGGAGGTACTCATTTTCTGTTTGTAACCTGTGATTGTTGTTTTTAGAAAGATATCTGCAAATTGGTAAGAGGGTGTTATGTATTGTAAGTTCTGTTTGAATGCAATCTAATCAGGATCCTATGTTTAGATCGATATCCGCTTTATACTGTGTAGCTTACCAAAGAAGGAATTGTTTTCACTTGATTAATCTCTTAATCATTGCTTCCATACTGTCTCCTCCACCGTTTTACTCTGCATGTTTTTCAAACCTTTTTTGCGTCCACACAGGGTACTAAAGGTCTTGAGAAAGATGCTTGTGAGAGCATATTGCTTAGATATATTCATGTTTGTATACCATATGTATTCTCGCTGTGTGAAGTAACTTACAAAAAAATGATGGTGATTAAGTAGATTCAAGAAAATGCACAGAATCCTTTTCTTCAATCAGTTGCCAGGTTTATTGAAATATGCAGGGAGTCTGGTCCCAGGTACAGGACAAACAGAATACTCAACATTACAATGTTTGCATGACATTAAATACCCTTCTGTATAGATGATCCACCTCCCCTTTCTCTGACACTTAACCAATGGTCAAGGTACAACACATTATTCTGTTAATTTAGTGTGTGTGTGTAGTCTTGTGTGACAACCTCTGAACTCAGTGCATTCTTCACACTCCTGGAGAAAAAAGGTCCATAAATCTGCCCCTTTGATCCCAGTGGCATTATCTCTTTCGATCTCTCTGAGAACCTCTGGGTCCAATGCCAGTCCCTGGGAGCCTTTTAGCCCCTTTATGCTTTGCATTCCAAAGTCTTACAGCCTGGCCCCTTCTGGTCCACAGCATTGTTATCTCATTAGCTTGCAGTCATTGTTGGGCAGTTTGTAGACGCATCGTCTCTATCAATTGTAAGCAGTACATGCAATTTGAACCAAACAGTCTGCTATCTGCAATATTAGTCTCTTCTCAGAAAAAAACACCAGTAGCAGTAGTGTAATTGCGTAGCAAACTGCTAATCAATTCTCAATCCATGTTTTCCTACACTGTGTAAATGACATTTTCTTTATATGCATACACAACCTACTGAGATATAGTTAAACATATTGAAGCACATGAAATGCTTAGCAAGATAAGATGAAAGTATAGTAAACCTATGTAAAAGTAAGCTTGTGTGTGTGTATAAACTGTGTCTCTGTGTAGTGCTATAGATTATTTTTATTGTCTGCTACTGTATTTCCTGTCCATTCATATGAAACTTCTCTATTTTTATTGCAGGGAACGCAGGCTGCAAAAACAGATCCTGCCAAGACTGTGGCAGCAAAGCAGGTAAGCTTCAGCTGCACTCTCCATGCGGGTCTTCATGGGGATCAGACAGTGTAAACACAGTGACCTGAGCTAACTGTGAGCTTCTATTAGTCCTGTTTCTACATTGTTTTGAGTGCTTCATATGGACCCTCTCTGAGCAGTGGTCTTGCATGAAAATATGTAATGTACAAGATGACATCTCTCAGACAATAAGAGAGACTCCACCCAGCGTATTAGCTTCTAGTATATACAGAGGGCAGTTCAGAATCCCAAGACATTACCAGTTTACAAATACGTACAGGTATGCAGAGTAAGGCAGTGAACCTAGGCAGGTAGCAACAGCGGGCCAGATGGGAAGAAGACGTTGTGGTTGATACTGTGCATCACAGAGGCGCAGTCTTGGTATGCCTTAATCTGATTGAGGGTAAAAGAAAACAGGGATATTTTCTCTGCTTTTCCTGTGTGTTCTGCAGTCTGGTGTAATGCATGGATTCATTCTCATTAATCCTATTCTTGTGTTGAATTTTGCACAGCCAACAGCTTCCTCTGCCAGTGCACCAGCTGCTGTAAAGCCAAAAGAAACCACGGTAAGGATGTATGATCATTTTGCTTGTCAATCTTTAACATCAGTCTGGTGGAATCGTGTCCCTTAAGTATTGGGGTGAAATAATGTATCTCGTTGTACACCACAGATAAAAAGCTAGGGAAACAAACATTTTTTTTTTTTTTTTATACCAGGAAGGTATATTTCTCATGGTTGTGGAGACAGTGTTGTTTAACCTGCAGCCTGACATGTTTGTGTTTGTCCAGGACCAAGCAAGAGCAATAAAAGGTCATGAACCTGCAAAACTGTTCTCACTGTATCCATACCTGTAACACAGGAAATAGCAGTGAGCTCATGTTCTCTTTTGATAAAATAACTTAATTGAGTCATAGCCCATTGTGAAAAACCAGCTGCACAGTCCATGGGCAGGCAATCAGGTGCTGAACCTGTTTTCTTACTCACTCTGTCCTTGCAGTATTACAATTAGAACATAATGAGGATCCGGCAGGGCTTCTCAGGCTGGGTCCTGGGGACCCCCTGTGGCTGCTGGTTTTCATTCCAACTAAGCTCTCAATTACTTAACTAGACCCTTCATTGAACTGATAATTTGCTTAATTTGACCTTTTTATTCTGTTCTTAAACAGTTGCAGTTCAAGTTACTTATAAAATGTTATAACTAACTTGAAATATGGAACTGTTCAAGAGCTGTAAACAAGTAAAAAATGTCTGTTTAAGCAAATTATCAGTTCAGTTAAGGGTCTAGTTAAGTAATTGAGAGCTCGGTTGGAATGAAAACCAGTAGCCACAGGCGGTCCCCAAGACCCAGTTTGAGAAGCCCTGGGTTATCTAGATTTCATTTCGGTTCCTTTATTTTCAACTGGTTGAAGTACCCGGGGAAATTCAATATTTCATGCATAACATATTGGGGAACGGTAGCCTTGTGGTTTCCTATAAGTTGCCGATCTTGGGTCTCGCACAATGCGCTCTGACCCCTTTCCCTTTTTTTAACTTTATTTGTTTTTGTTTTTTGCCATTTTTATTTTGTTGGATCCAAACACAGCCCTCGACCTTCCCCTGGATGAAAGAGGAGGCCATGCAAAGTCTGGTTGCACTGGCTCCTGCGGGGTCTGCATACATAAAGGAACAGACAAACTTTTTTTTTATATATTAAGATTTGACTGTAGTTTTGCTACATGTGCCACATGAAATAGGACCCCACCTCAAACATGAAACCCCCTTTGCCGCTCACAGGGCTTTTAAGTGGTTCCTGGTGGGATCCTAATACCTGCTGCACAGGGGATATGGTTAGTTTGTATTAGAGAGTGGGAAGTGGATCTAAGTGTTATAACAAGATACATGGTCTTGCAAGAAAAGGACTTATTCTTATGTAGGTACTGGTCCTGCTTCTAACAGACTCATAACAGTCAGCTTCATTTACGTCCCCTCAGAAACTGAGATTTCTCATTTACTTGCCCACAGTTGTCAGAGTTGCCAAGGGGACCAAGTTACAGTTGCACACTTCAAAAATTCAGCTATTAAGACTTTTCAGAAGCAGCCCTTGTGGTTGAAAGAGGTCAAAGTGATGCTGTAAGGGTAAACAATAGAGAATTCTACAAAACACATAGAAGATTATGAAATATTCCAGAAACCTGTAGGATTGTATGAAGTATTCCTTTAAGGTTGGCTCTGCTTAATTTAAAATACAGCCTTGTAGGAGGTACAGCATCTCATTTGATGCCAAAATCGATAAATAATGTCCCTCTTTTGAAGCTCTGAGGACTATTGCATCACTTTTCTATCTTTCCCGACTAACCTGCCAGCTTGGAGATATTGAATAGATGAAGCATTGTGTTTGTGCAGGCCTCATTCTCTTCCCTTGGTGCTCAAGTGAATTTGACTAGCGTTACAAAAGATGTGTGCCTTAAACATTCCAGAGTCCATTATGGTACTGTGAAAGATGAGTGAACTTTAAAAAAAAAAAAAAAGCCTTTGTCAGCTTCGTTTAACAAACTTTATACTTTTAATGGTATTATTACTGTCGTCCTAGTGTTTCAAGAAGAATGTATTAAATTCATTAATTTCTTTTTCTATGTTTGTCCAAAACATACAATAAGCTTTATTGCTCTTGGAAATACCACTTGCTGAGCAGAAGAGATAATCAGAAGATAAGGTACTGTCAATAGTACTGCAGTAGACTTGACCTGACGTGGCAATTATTCTCCAGGTTTTATGGGTCGCAAATCACTTTTAAACACTGTGGTATGCCCAGATCATACTCCCTCCTGCAACAATGCTCATTCTCTGTTCCTACAATCCAGCACTCCTAAATCAGACATACGCAAGGGACCATGATTTGGATAAAGCTGCAATACGAACCACACAGGGTACAACAAAGGCAAACAATGTGTTTCTTGGGAACAATGCAAGGTGTAAACAAAATAATTGAGAGAACAAGTCACATTAAACTAAACGGATGCAGAGCTTGATCTAAGGAAAGCCATGGTATCCATCCCTACACGGAATGTTCCTTCCCATCCTCCTCTACAGTACTTTGTGTTGGCTATGCCCACTCCGGCACAATAAATGATTTAGTGATTAGTTTGGTGCTTTTTATTTCTTTATTTACACAACTGAGAGGAACTCGGTGTGGGTCTTCACTGTTTACCTTGTAGTGGTGTGCACCATGGTGGCCTCAATATAGCTCTCAGAATCATGTCTTACATCTAAGTACATCAGGTTAACCATTGCCCTGTCCCCCTGCAACTCTCTGCCACTCAATATGTGTTGTATATGCTATTTCTCTAAATGAATCCTTTTGGTGTTTTTCCTCAGGGATGATTTATTGTCCCGCTTCTTGGCACTTTCAGCACCAAGTAATTTTATAGAAAGATAGCCTAGGATATCTAATTAAATGAAAAATAAATATGAATTATATCGGACTCATCTTTCCCATACTAACAGAGCAGTCTGCAGTTTGAGTGTTTAGATTGTATAATAACCTCCCTAGAGGTTGTGGTTGTGTTATAACTGATGCAGAATTAATGTTGTTTTTAAAACAAAGCTTTCTTTCAAATCTCTTCAGAAAAAAGACAAGGATGTGACAGGCGCTGTATCAGCCAGCTTAAAAAGCTCTCCAAAGCCTCCTGCTGACAAGAAAGCCAAGGTTGAGGAGGTAAATGAAGGCTGCTGTATCTGTATTGAGCACTGTTGAGCAGGGAGGCAGCTCTCTTGTTCTGATTCTGTTCCTTTAATAAATCGTCAGAGTTCAGGGATGTCCTTGGATGCTTTGGATGCTCTTGGAGACACGCTTGGTGTTGCAGAAGTGGAACCACAAGCCCCCAAACCTCTTCCTAAAGATATCATTCAGGTACTGGGTTAGGAGGAGTAATACCATTCAGAACACAGGGCAGTTGACATGGGAAGGGTTTGTTTCTTTTAAAAACAAATTATTAATAATGTTAGTGATTTACAGATACTTAAGAGAGTTAAAGGGCTCTAATAACATTCCTTGAGTCCTTTGAGGCATGTCGCTTTCCTTAATGATCATTCCAATTGCCAGTGTGCTGGGAGGATTACTGCTTCTGTAGTAAATATTGTAGAAACCACTGCCAGTTTACTATATACAAAAATTGTAAAGAGAGTAGACATTCCATTCATATAAATGAATCAGTTGTACCTTCATACATTTTCACAAATCAAATTAAAACTATTATCTTGTGCTTTCTTGTGTTGCAGGAAAACTTAACTTCTGAGAAATATAAGGGGAGAGTTGGGGAGAGAGAAGACTCGCTTCCACCTAACTATAGATTTGGTGGTACTGTAAGTACAGGTTTAAGTAAACTCTACTTTCTAATGCCACAGAGTGTGGATGATGCCATATTAACTGCTTATGTTGTGTTCTCCATAGAATAAAGACACACCCATACCCAAAGCAAAGGAGGAAGACAAGGTAGGGATTTTCCTTATTGTTAGTAGTAGTAGTAGTAGTTTTATTATTTTCTATTCAACGCATTTGTTCTATAGTGTTACTATCTTGTTCCACTTGCATGAAGCTGTGTGCTGTGTTTTCTCTGCAGACTCCAATGGATGACATGGCTGCTCTTGATGCTCTAGCAGGAGATTTTGTCTCCTCTGCCACCATTCCCAGTGTGCACTCAGCATCGGCCCCTTCTGCAGCAACACAAAAGCCACAGCAGGTAGGCACAACTGTTTCTGGATTGCTGCCACTTCCTGCTGTTTGTCTGATATATTTGGTACAGCAGGTCATGCTGTGTAAACCAACCTGTCCGTAAACCAACCAGCCTTCTTCGTTAAGGCAAGAAGATGATGCCGTCCACTCACACTGCACAAAACCTCAACGCTGTCGATCACTCACTGCAAATTGATGGGAATGACCCGCTCTGTGTCTAGCATGGCTAATCCAGAAAGGTGTTCCAGTCCAGTAGTGTTCACAAGTAGTTTTTAAGACGACAAAGACAGGAAAAGTTCCTTTCACACGATGCAGTGCTCACGGGTATTATAAGGAAGAGTCGAAAGAGGCTATCCATGTTACTCAAGCTGCTCCTTAAACTCCAGTCAGGAGTCAAAGTTATCCATCTTTCTTTCTTTTCAAGCATTCCTCTTTACAAATGCCATAGTTTTTGCAAATCAAATCCAGATGAGACTCCTTGATGCTTTTAGTTTAGCGCAGTCAGTGCTTCCATATTGTTTTCCATAGTTTTTTCTTGAACTCACTGCATCAGAAGGCAAGGGAACAAAAAGTGAAAGTTGGCAATCGATGCCATTAAACTATTCGCTTGACCGCCCCGTCGAGCATCATTTTCAGAAATGTCAGCCAAACCTGTGTCGTATCGTTCTGAATTAAGAGTACTGCTCCTGTTGAAAATATAGTACTGTAATTACAGTACATCTACATGGAAACTTACTTATTTTAAAACACCCTTCTTTCAGCTATTCAAAATGTTATAGGGTTGGATATATGAATGCTGACTGTGTGTGTGTCTCTCTTTCTCTGAAATTCAAATTCAAACTGGCTTTATTGACATGACAGGAGTGAACCATGTTGCCAATGCATTTCAACACACATTACATAAAATAAAATATAATGCCAGTAACACACAATATCAATCCCCCCTTGCTCCTTCTTAACAGAATGTAAACAGTATATTTTGAAAGTGGGCCCCATATTTCACTGCCATAAAGAAGGATTAGTTGCATAACACGATTTTTAGCTAGATCTTTATTGAGGGGTTACATTTGTAAAGTGTATTCTTTATGGCATAGTAGGCTCTACCTGCTTTTTCCCTGAATGCATTTACAGACATATTGAAGCTCGCTGACGTGCTGATAGTCAGACCCAGGTAAATGTAGCTAGTGGTGTGTTCCAGGGTGGTGGTTCCCAGAGTGAGGTGGTACCTGTTTCCCTGTGATCTGGCTTTCTTCTGGAAGTCCATAACTCTGGCTTTGTCCAGATTTACTGTCAGTGCCCAGGTGTGACAGTGCTGCTCTAGCAGTGCCAGGCTCTGCTGCAGACCCTGCTCTGTGGGGTCAGCAGGACCAGGTGTGACAGCGCTGCTCTAGCAGTGCCAGGCTCTGCTGCAGACCCTGCTCTGTGGGGACAGCAGGACCAGGTGTAACACGGCTGCTCTAGCAGTGCCAGGCTCTGCTGCAGACCCTGCTCTGTGGGGACAGCAGGACCAGGTGTGACAGCGCTGCTCTAGCAGTGCCAGTCTCTGCTGCAGACCCTGCTCTGTGGGGACAGCAGGACCAGGTGTGACAGTGCTGCTCTAGCAGTGCCAGGCTCTGCTGCAGACCCTGCTCTGTGGGGACAGCAGGACCAGGTGTGACAGTGCTGCTCTAGCAGTGCCAGGCTCTGCTGCAGACCCTGCTTTGTGGGGACAGCAGGACCAGGTGTGACAGCGCTGCTCTAGCAGTGCCAGGCTCTAGTGCAGACCCTGCTCTTTGGGGACAGCAGGACCAGGTGTGACAGCGCTGCTCTAGCAGTGCCAGGCTCTGCTGCAGACCCTGCTCTGTGGGGGACAGCAGGAATAAATCTGTGTAGAGCAGGAGTTTCATTTCTTTGTCATGTAGAGTGAGGCCAGGGACTGCAGACTGCTGGTGCCAACTTCTTAATATAGATATTGAACAGTGTTGGGCTCAGACTGCAGGCCTGTCTCACTCCACGCCCCTGTGAGAAGAATTTTGTTGTTTTGTTACCAATTTTAACACCACCACCATCGATTTTATGATTTCATAGACTTTGCCCCCTGCACCATTTTGAAAAAGTTAATTAAATAGTTCTTCGTGCCAAATTGAATCAAATTCCTTTTTAAAATCTGTAAAGCAGGCAGATAGTTTTCCTTTATTAGTTTGGCTGACATTGTTTGCTTGTTTGTTTATTAGGGTGTGTAGTGTGTAAATATGATCAGAGGGGTAGTGGTTTGGTAAGAATCCAGTCTGACATTTACTCAGGACACTGTGTTCGGTAAGGGGAGCCAGTATTCAGGCATTAATGATACTGCAGAATACCTTCCCCAGGTTACTGCTCACACAGATACCTCGGTAGCTGGGGTCGATGTTGTTTTAAAATAAGATTAGTTAGAAGTTAGTGGGTTTTTTTTTCCTTCATGCACCCGTCAGTATAAATAATTATTGTGATTTCGAACTCCATTGTAGATTTCAACAAAGATATTTTATTCTATACAGTCGAACAGTTTGGTATTCCATTTTTCCTAAGCACAGGTCATAACAGAATCAAAGATTGAATACACATGTGTGAATTGTTATACCATTCCTTAACCTATCAGAAAAAGACATTCCCCTTTTAATGACCTTTCTTAACCAACCAGAAAAGACCATACTGATGCAAGTTTTACAAGCCTCCTATGAACCAATAATATTCTTGATCACGTGGGTCCAATTCGTTTTATTACCTTAAGTGATTGTAACATGAAAGCCTATTTGATGTTCCACTCAGGAAATCGTGATGTTATAAAGGGAAGGAAGGAGGATTGTTTAAGCTTTTGAAGGTTTTAGTCCCCAAAATGTCCTCTCTGACAAAGCACATGGTCCCCTTTTAAATTGTCGTTTGGTGCACTTTAAAGCTTTGCCCTTACCATCTGTCTTCCTGCTCCAGTAATTAATGTCAAACTCAATTTTTCTTTTACTAGCTCACTCTAAAACTTTTAATCTTTTAAACTGTAGTATATAGTTTCCTACAGTGCATGTTTCTCCAACAGTCGGATTTGTCTCCCCTTTTATATATGGGGGTAATGAGGCCTTGATTCCAGATTGGTATAGGTCTTCACTGTTTACCTTGCTGTACTGCTGTGCACCATGGTGGCCTCAATATAGCTCTCAGAATCATGTCTTACATCTAAGTACATCAGGTTAACCATTGCCCTGTCCCCCTGCAACTCTCTGCCACTCAATATGTGTTGTATATGCTATTTCTCTAAATGAATCCTTTTGGTGTTTTTCCTCAGGGATGATTTATTGTCCCCCTTCTTGGCACTTTCAGCACCAAGTAATTTTATAGAAAGATAGCCTAGGATATCTAATTAAATGAAAAATAAATATGAATTATATCGGACTCATCTTTCCCATACTAACAGAGCAGTCTGCAGTTTGAGTGTTTAGATTGTACAATAACCTCTCTGGAGGTCGTGATTGTGTTATAACTAATGCAGAATTAATGTTGTTTTTAAAACAAACCTTTCTTTCAAATCTCTTCAGAAAAAAGACAAGGATGTGACAGGCGCTGTATCAGCCAGCTTAAAAAGTTCTCCAAAGCCTCCTGCTGACAGGAAAGCCAAGGTTGAGGAGGTAAATGAAGGCTGCTGTATCTGTATTGAGCACTGTTGAGCAGTGACACAGCTCTCCTGTTCTGATTCTGTTCCTTTAATAAATCGTCAGAGTTCAGGGATGTCCTTGGATGCTTTGGATGCTCTTGGAGACACGCTTGGTGTTGCAGAAGTGGAACCACAAGCCCCCAAACTTCTTCCTAAAGATATCATTCAGGTACTGGGTTAGGGGAGTAATACCATTCAGAACACAGGGCAGTTAACATGGGAAGGGTTTGTTTCTTTTAAAAACAAATTATTAATAATGTTAGTGATTTACAGATACTGAAGAGAGTTAAAGGGCTCTAATAACATTCTTTGAGCCCTTTGAGGCATGTCGCTTTCCTTATGATCATATCAATTGCCAGTGTGCTGGGAGGATTACTGCATCTGTAGTAAATATTGTAGAAACCACTGCCAGTTTACTATAGAAATAAATTGTAAAGACAGTAGACATTCCATTCATATAAATGAATCAGTTGTACCTTCATACATTTTCACAATTCAAATTAAAACTATTGTCTTGTGCTTTGTTGTGTTGCAGGAAAACTTAACTTCTGAGAAATATAAGGGGAGAGTTGGAGAGAGAGAAGACTCGCTTCCACCTAACTATAGATTTGGTGGTACTGTAAGTACAGGTTTAAGTAAACTCTACTTTCTAATGCCACAGAGTGTGGATGATGCCATATTAACTGCTTATGTTGTGTTCTCTGTAGAATAAAGACACACCCATACCCAAAGCAAAGGAGGAACACAAGGTAGGGGTTTTCCTTGTTGTTGTTGTTATTATTGTTATTATTTTCTATTCAACACGTGTTCTTTAGTGTTACTATCTTGTTCCACTTGCTTGAAGCTGTGTGTTTTGTTTTCTCTGCAGACCCCAATGGATGACATGGCTGCTCTTGATGCTCTAGCAGGAGATTTTGTCTCTTCTGCCACCAGTCCCAGTGTGCACTCTGCACCGACCCCTTCTGCAGCAACACCAAAGACACAGCAGGTAGGCACAACTGTTTCTGGATTGCTGCCACTTCCTGCTGTTTGTCTGATATATTTGGTACAGCAGTCATGCTGTGTAAACCAACCTGTCAGTAAACTAACCAGCCTTCTTCGTTAAGGCAAGAAGATGATGCCGTCCACTCACACTGCACAAAACCTCAACGCTGTCGATCACTCGCTGCAAATTGATGGGAATGACCCGCTCTGTATCTCGCATGGCTAATCCAGAAAGGTGTTCCTGTCCGGTAGAGTTCACAAGTAGTTTTTAAGATGACGAAGACAGGAAAAGTTCCTTTCACACAATGCAGTGCTCACGGGTATCAAAAAGTGAAAGTTGGTAATCAGTGCCATTATACCATTCGCTTGACCGACCCGTCGAGCATCATTTTCAGAACTGTCAGCCAAAGCAGTGTCATATCGTTCTGAATTAATAAAATACTGCTGCTGTTGAAAAGATCGTACTCTACCAACAAAACCAACTACAGTACATCTACATAGAAACCTAATTATTTTAAAACACAGTCCTTTCAGCTATGCATTTTTGACATTGTATCTTTTTTGTGTTCCCTGAAAAATGGACAAGGTTGGAACGGGCCAGAATGAGATAATCAGATATGAGTCACACACTTTTTAACCGTCACTGAAGCTATAATGTGATAGGGTCAGATATGTGTGTCTCTCTGTCTTTCAAATTCAAATTCAAACTGTCTTCATTAGCATGACATGAGTGATCCAGGGTTGCCAAAGCATTTCAACACACGTTACATAAAATAGTGTTAATAGCACACAATATCAATCCCCCCCCCCGTCTAATCTAACTATAAACAGTGCGCGTCTATTGCTTGTCTACACATTGCCCCTCAGGCTGTGTCAGGCACACACGTACTGGGCTGCCAGCTCTGCTGTCAGAGCCTCCTCTCACAGCAGTATACGCAGTTTCTCAGGGTCGGGTAGGTGAGGAAACTGGGTCAACTGACTCAAGAATTTCAGAAGGTATGTGTCCCTTATTTGGCAGTATTTGGAGCAGGACAGCAGGAAGTGCACCTGTTTCAACTTCTCCTGTTCTGTCTGGGCAGCCAGCTATTTTTATGGTGGCCTGTTTCAATGGCCAGGCTGTGGTCACTGAGTCTGTACTTCGTTAGGGTTTGTCTTTATTTGGGATCTTTTACTCTGACAAGATGTGGTGCCAGGGTAAAACCCTTGTTCAGGGCACGATAACATTTCAATTTGTTAATTTTGTTTCATTATGCCGATGCTCAATGTATGTCATTTTATTATTGAGATAAATTTGTTTAAATGTTATTGCTGTCATTGGCAATGTTTCAAAGCTGATGTTTCTCAGCTAGTTGTCTCCGGGGGTCTCTCTCTGAGGAGAGCTGGTTGCTCCAGTAGTTGAGGAGGCTATCTTCCTGTGCCTGGTCTTTCTCAGAGCAGTATTTGTCACTTTTGACTGAATTGGATGTGGTAGGTTTTTAGCTGCGCTGTTTCATGTAATAGAGTTTTGAACAGCTTGCATATTTTATCTTTGACTACTGATACTTATTATTTCCAATAGGTGGTATTTCAACACATATTTGTATGTTTATATTTTGTGAACTACATCTCTAAACAAAATACAAGGATATTATAGCAGGTATGAGCAAGATGCGGAGGTACTCATTTTCTGTTTGTAACCTGTGATTGTTTGTTGTTTTTAAAAAAATATTTTCAAATTGGTAAGAGGCTGTTATGTATTGTAAGTTCTGTTTGAGTGCACTCTGATTGGCTCCTGTGTTTAGATCAATGTCCGCTTTATACTGTGTAGCCTGCCAAAGAAGGAATTGTTTTCACTTGATTCATCTGTTAATCATTGCTTCCATACTGTCTCCTCCACCTCCTTTATTCCTGCATGCTTTTCATACCTTTTTTGCATCCACAGAGGGTACTAAAGGTCTTTAGAAAGCTGCTTGTGAGAGCATGTTGCCTAGATATATTCATGTTTGTATACCATATGTATATTTGCTGTGTAAACTACATTTTATGTATATGCATATGCAGCGATCTCAGTTCCCGCAGACAGGCACATCACACATGGCGAGGCAATCCACACACAGGCGGACTGCGGGCGTGAACCCAGGACCTCTCACACTGAAGCATAACACCGCTACCGCTGTACAAAAGAGCCAGCTCCTTTGAAAGGAGCGTATATCGGGCTTATGTCTTTGTGTGTGATTACATCACCTACCAGCCCTGCTGCTGCCTTTCCCTGTGCATGCTACACATACAGAACCTACTGAGATATAGTTAAGCATATTGAAGCACATGAAATGCATAGCATGGTGAAAGTATAGTAAACCTATGTAAAAGTAAGCTTGTGTGTGTGTATAAACTGTGTCTCTGTATAGTGCTGTAGATTATTTTTATTGTCTGCTACTGTATTTCCTGTCCATTCATATGAAACTTCTCTATTTTTATTGCAGGGAACGCAGGCTACAAAACCAGATCCTGCCAAGACTGTGGCAGCAAAGCAGGTAAGCTTCAGCTGCTCTCCATGCGGGTCTTCATGGGGATCAGACAGTGTAAACACAGTGACCTGAGCTAACTGTGAGCTTCTATTAGTCCTGTTTCTACATTGTTTTGAGTTCTTCATATGGACCCTCTCTGAGCAGTGGTCTCGCATGAAAATATGTAATGCACAAGATGACATCTCTCAGACAACAAGAGACACCCTTCGCCCGGCGTATTAGCTTCTAGTATATACAGAGGGCAGTTCAGAATCCCAAGACATTACCAGTTTAGAAATACGTACAGGTATGCAGTGTAAGGCAGTGAAGCTCAGCAGGTAGCGACAGCGGACACTGTGAGAAAGATGTTGTGGTTGATACTGTGCATCACAGAGGCGCAGTCTTGGTATGCCTGCCTCTGACTTAATCTGATTGAGAGTAAAAGAAAGCGGGATATTTTTTCTTCTTTCCTTGTGTTTTCTGTAGTTTGTGTTCTGCAGTCTGGTGTAATGCATGCATTCGTTCTCATTAATCCCATTCTTCTGCTGAATTTTGCACAGCAAACAGTTTCCTCTGCCAGTGCACCAGCTGCTGTAAAGCCAAAAGAAACCGCGGTAAGGTCATGTACGATCAACTTGCTTGTCTATCTTTAACATCAGTCTGGTGGAATTATATCTCTTAAAGGGTACATAAGGACCTTTTTATTTTATTGCGTTACTATAACTGTTTACGTAAGGTGTGTGTTTAATTAATTTTTTACATTTACAAATTGCATTCTCTGTCTCAAGATGGCTTCACATGTACCTGCATGGACCTCTCGGAACTACATTTCCCATCATCCTGCTCACATATCTAACAGATTCAGTTCCTAGAGGTCCATGCACGTACATGGGAAGTCATATACCACTTGTTGAGCAAAAGAGATAACACTATGTAACACAATTTTTGTTCCTGGGTAGTAAGTGTTATTTCCTAATTGCTTATGCCTCAAAAGTATAGAAAATGGCTATTATTCCCCACAAATGTTGCTTTTGTGACCAGGACAGTGATATTTCAAAATATCACTATTTCCAATGGGAAAACGGGCAAATTTGTGTCTTTTTGTTCACATAGTCAGAAAAAAACAACATATGAATCCAAATTAACATGTATTTATACTAAAGATTTAGAACGGAGTAGTTTTTCGAGATGTACGATTATACTGTAAATTTATAATATAATCATACATCTCGAAAAACTAATCACTGTAATAGAGTCTGTAATAGAGGCTAATAATGTTCCTGGTTTATTAATTTAGTTTGTTGCTTTTTATTTCTTTATTTACACGACTGAGAGGAACTCGGTGTGGGTCTTCACTGTTTACCTTGTTGCACTGCTGTGCACCATGGTGGCCTCAATATAGCTCTCAGAATCATGTCTTACATCTAAGTACATCAGGTACCCCAGAGTGTAACCATTACCCTGTCCCCCTGCAACTCTCTGCCACTCAATGTTTGTTTTATGTGCTATTTCTGTAAATGAATCCGTTAGTGTTTTTCCTTAGGGGTGATTTTATTGCCCCCTTCTTTCAGCACTTTCAGGAATAAGTAACTTTATAGAAAGACTAGCCTGGGATATCTAATTAAATGTTTTTTGTACTGAAAAATAAATATGAATTATATCGGACTCATCTTTCCCATACTAACAGAGCAGTCTGCAGTTTGAGTGTTTAGATTGTATAATAATCTCTCGGGAGGTCGTGATTGTGTTATAACTGATGCAGAATTAACTGATTCTGTTCCTTTAATAAATCGTCAGAGTTCAGGGATGTCCTTGGATGCTTTGGATGCTCTTGGAGACACGCTTGGTGTTGCAGAAGTGGAACCACAAGCCCCCAAACTTCTTCCTAAAGATATCATTCAGGTACTGGGTTAGGAGGAGTAATACCATTCAGAACACAGGGCAGTTGACATGGGAAGGGTTTGTTTCTTTTAAAAACAAATTATTAATAATGTTAGTGATTTACAGATACTTAAGAGAGTTAAAGGGCTCTAATAACATTCCTTGAGTCCTTTGAGGCATGTCGCTTTCCTTAATGATCATTCCAATTGCCAGTGTGCTGGGAGGATTACTGCTTCTGTAGTAAATATTGTAGAAACCACTGCCAGTTTACTATATACAAAAATTGTAAAGAGAGTAGACATTCCATTCATATAAATGAATCAGTTGTACCTTCATACATTTTCACAAATCAAATTAAAACTATTATCTTGTGCTTTCTTGTGTTGCAGGAAAACTTAACTTCTGAGAAATATAAGGGGAGAGTTGGGGAGAGAGAAGACTCGCTTCCACCTAACTATAGATTTGGTGGTACTGTAAGTACAGGTTTAAGTAAACTCTACTTTCTAATGCCACAGAGTGTGGATGGTTCCATATTAACTGCTTATGTTGTGTTCTCCATAGAATAAAGACACACCCATACCCAAAGCAAAGGAGGAAGACAAGGTAGGGATTTTCCTTATTGTTAGTAGTAGTAGTAGTAGTAGTTTTATTATTTTCTATTCAACACATTTGTTCTACAGTGTTACTATCTTGTTCCACTTGCATGAAGCTGTGTGTTGTGTTTTCTCTGCAGACCCCAATGGATGACATGGCTGCTCTTGATGCTCTAGCAGGAGATTTTGTCTCCTCTGCCACCAGTCCCAATGTGCACTCTGCACCGACCCCTTCTGCAGCAACACCAAAGCCACAGCAGGTATGCGTCTCTCTGGAAACAGTTGCTTTCTTGAAAGCTGTTTCTGCTAGGGGTATCTGTTTCAGCTAGGGGTGTTGCAACACTAACAGCACTACTGTTTCCTTTGCAGACACCAATGGACAATACCTCAGCTCTGGATGCCCTGGCAGGAGATTTTGTCTGCCCGGACGTCAGCCCCAAAGTACACTCTGTAGCCGCACCCACATCTCAACCCTGCGCTGCAGCAAAGCCACAGAATGCTTCACGGCAGGTAGGTACATCGGTTACTGGAACTCCGTGCCACTTCTGTGACATATTTGGAACGGAATGCTTTCATATTTGGTTATTCTGCTGTGGTTTGTTTAAATGGAATACCTCTTCTGTCTGCCGTGTCAGTGTGCATTGTTATCCAGGTTGCTATGCCGAGCACACTGCAATTTTATTTAGCATCTCCTTCTGAGGGAGCAGCAGCAGGGGATAAGTACAAGTCACATTCATTCAGACATGTTATATATAGACTGGAATCACCTGTGTCACAAGCGTTCTTGCCATAATTCTTGGTTTAGAATTAGTAGCCCCCTGTAGTTTGTGTCCTAAAGCACTGTTCTGTCTTGTTTTCCTCAGGAGTCCAGAGGCACCACTGCTGCGCTGGATGCCCTTTCAGACACCTTGCTGCCAGACGAGCTCCAACCCGCACCCAAACCAGTTCCTGTGTCTGCTGTTGTCAAGGTAACAACAACAAGCGTTTCAGAAGTGTGATACACATGAGACACAGACTTTGTACTATTTATGGCGTTTAAAGTCGAACACCCTAATACATTAATTATCTTCTGATGGTCACAGTTCACACTTGTTGGTGTGGTCACAGTTCAAATGTACACACAGGTTTTAAGAATGCTTGCCGCTTGTTTGTCATTATGAGTGCAACACGAGAGTTCAAAGGCACAACATGCTGCGCAGCAGTCGAAACGTGCGAACAGCTATAAAAGGGTACAAATGTGGCACATAGCACCAGCAACATTACTTTCTAGCGCCAGAAAACAAGTTTGACTTATTTTTTTATTTGTTTATGTTTTTTGTATTCCTTAGCAACCATAGAGGATGATAGTTTTCATTGGGTCTGGACTAGTCACATGACCTACCCACTCATAAACAAAAAACTCACTTGGGGGGGGCTTAATGAGAGCGGGGTTTGATAATTTAACACCGGCAGGCTCTCCTAGTGCTAAACTTTTAAAACAGTTTGCACCCCTGCTATAACAGACAAGCACAAAATTCTTGTTTTTTTTTGTTTTATATTCTATTAGCCAGATATGTTGCATACTTAGAAACTGATATTAAATTAAAAAAAAAAAACAATTGGACTTGAAATCAGTGTCCCATATGTAAGGACAAAAAGTAGTACAGCCTTGTATATGACAGGCAAAGAAGTGCAATAAGCAAGTCTTTGATATATTTAGTGATTGGAGAATTAAGAAGGTTGACGATGATGAATACTGTATTTAGGAAGCCTTGGTTACCAAGGAAACACTCGAGAGACTGGGAGACCGGGATGATACTCTGCCACCAGAATACAGATTCCTGGTTGACAAGGTAACTTCTTTTCAAACCTCCTCTTTGGTGTTCTCCTTGTGTGTGTCTCTAAAGGCACTAGCGTGCGTCACATAAAGGTACAGGGCTTCCATTGGTGTTAACACCTCACCATGTAGGTCCAGACTTTAAATATATTTTAAGAACAGCAGCTTAGATTTATGTAGCATTTTTAAGACGCCTCTATCCCTCTATCCTTAATAAACTTTGGTAAGTGGTGCTGTCACTGCTTACAAGGCCCCAAGCCCCTTTGTTTGCCCCCTGCACAAAACCCTGTGGTACCGATTTGCTTGAGCTGTCTGTTTGTTCTCTCATATGGTCTAGAGAGCAGAAAACAGCATCAGTGTTGCAGTTTGTTTGGTGGAGTCAGGTGGGAGTACATTAATAATGTAGAATCTACAGTAGTACCTTGGAAACTAATACCTAGCGATCCTGTTTCTTCTTATTGTAGGACAAAGATAAGAATGGAGTTAAACCAAAAGAGACGCCAAAGGTGAGTGGAGGCAATATCCAGCAAGGGTTTTACTAGAAGGCAAATATGTCAGTGGTAGGGATACAGAGTGCAACTTTGCAGCAATGTCTAGAAATCCTACTGTACCTTAAATATAACTATTAATAGCAACACTAAATGAAACTAGTTTGTACGTTTTGATGTATTTCTCAATGTGATATGTTTCTTTTAGTATACATCTGTGTTGATTTGTATGTTTTCTAGTTCTGGATCCAAAATGTATCCTAATTTCTATAATAATAAAAGCTGTATTGTGAGTAGCATTATTAATGGAATGTACTGCTCAATTAAATGTGAAAAATAGTCATTAGATATGCAATAGGGAAATGTAATCATATGAAAATGACAAAGTATCAGCATTATTCTAAAACTTAATAACTAATATATATTTCTTAACTATCACTGGGGCACTGAAGTAAATAATCTCAACATACATATGAAATATGATAAGCATAAAATTGCAATGGCATTCCAATGTTTGATACACACAAGACCAGTAGCATACAGTATGTAGTGATAAAATAATGTATGCCATGCAGTATGGATATTTCAGAGTGAAAGATACTGAGAATGCATTGATCTATGTCTGTATTTTAGGAAACAATGGGAGACAGTGCAGCATTAGACGCTCTGGCAGGAGATTTTGACTCCCCTGCAGTCGCCCCTACAGTCCAGTGCACAGCTGCCCCCACTGTCCAGTCCAGTACAGCCAGGTCTCAGCCAGTCTCGCGGCAGGTAGGCACCTCATTGGCATGTCTTCATCTGACAGGGTTTCTTTAATACTGCATGGACCGAGAGAGAGGCTGTTGTTCGCTCCAGTTTTCTTTGAGCGCTCCACTCCACACTGTTTGTCTTTTATTCCTCCTTTCACTGATTGTAAAGCAAAGTTTTCAAAGCTTTCTGTTTTTATTCTGAACTGGATAAAATAAAAATAAAAATGTAAACTATTGTTTCAAAACAAGAAACTCAGAGTATTATATTAAATGGTTTCTTCTAATATTCTTAAATGTTTAATATAATATTGTTTGTGTTGTGTGCGATTTTCTGTTGATGCTTCTGCTTAGATTGTTACTCGGCATGCTTACTTATTATTTCAGTAAAAAAAAAAAAAAAATTACTCCTGAAAAGCTGTGTAGCGCCCTGCTTGTTGAAAAGCTGTATAGTGCCCTGCTTGTTGAAAAGCTGTATAGTGCCCTGCTTGTTGAAAAGCTGTATAGTGCCCTGCTTGTTGAAAAGCTGTATAGCGCCCTTGTTGAAAAGCTGTATAGTGCCCTGCTTGTTGAAAAGCTGTATAGTGCCCTGCTTGTTGAAAAGCTGTATAGTGCCCTTGTTGAAAAGCTGTATAGTGCCCTTGTTGAAAAGCTGTATAGTGCCCTTGTTGAAAAGCTGTATAGTGCCCTTGTTGAAAAGCTGTATAGCGCCCTTGTTGAAAAGCTGTATAGTGCCCTGCTTGTTGAAAAGCTGTATAGCGCCCTTGTTGAAAAGCTGTATAGTGCCCTGCTTGTTGAAAAGCTGTTTAGCGCCCTTGTTGAAAATCTGTATAGCGCCCTTGTTGAAAAGTTGTATAGTGTCCTGCTTGTTGAAAAGCTGTATAGTGCCCTGCTCGTTTTCCTCAGGAGTCCAGAGGCACCACTGCTGCACTGGATGCCCTTTCAGACACCTTGCTGCCAGACGAGCTCCCACCAGCACCCAAACCAATCCCTGCGTCTGCTGTTGTCAAGGTAACAACAGCATCATTCTGCTTACTTCTGCCAGGATTGTACTGTGATCCTCAGTTTCACCTTTTAACATATTGTAAATCAACACGTCTGTCAGTGTTCAGTTTTTAAAAGTGGTTGTTCATGAATTGTTGCTACATCACACGTCAGATTCAATTAATTTCTTGCTCAGAGAATTGTTTTACTGTTTTTTAAACTTTTATTGTCAATAAACAATTACAATACCATTTAAAATGCAGTTGAACAATCCTGGTTTTATCTATACAGTTTAATAGAATTGAAATAATACATCTCCATCTCTAATTCATTTGAGTAACATGGAGGTACTGGGCCCTATTACCAAAACCTTAAGTACTGCTTTAAGGAATGTATTTAAACAGTGCTTGGTAAAATGAGAATAAACTGATAAACACTCTGTTAAACAGCTGAAAAGGGTTTTGTGAACTGCATATTTGATTTAATTTACCAAAATGGGCTGTGTAAACAGTCCTTAACAAACCATTTCTTAAAACAAGCCTTAAAGTTTTTGTAATGGGGCCCACAGTTCTATGAATTGGGCCCATTGTATTTATTTAATACCACCAGTGATTCTCCCTTTTTTCTAGGACAAAACGACTGATAAACGCCAACCAAAGCTGGGAGAGGATGAGAACACAATCCCTGACAAATACAGATTTAAAGATGAAAAGGTTGGTACTCTGTCTCAGTGAGAGTGACTCTGAGGTTTAGTGTGACAATTACAAGATTAATTTTACATTGAAGGCCAAATAGGGGCTGAATGTTAATCCAGTCAGCCTGTGAAATGGCCTATTTGTGTGTGTGTGGATTGACATCTACCAACAGCACAGAATGAAGCTCAACTCTTTGGGGAGTAAAATGAAGAACAAATGCCTTAACTGCTCTTTCCGCATTAGAAGTAAAAATAAGATATGGTAACAGTAATAATACAAATGAATTTAAAACTGGTTCAATGTACTGTATATGCCATGTTGTCTAGTTTTTTTTTAAATGTTAAGTATTTATTGTCTTGTTTTTATCCTTTAATATCAGTATAGTGTATAGATGAACCCTGCTATATAGTATTACAGAAGCTGTGTGTTTCAGTAGCTGCTCACTGTGTGATCTATCAATTCATAATCCCTTTGTTAATTTGCTACCCAGCTCTCAGTCAAAGCAAGCAGCTACTGTCAGGGTGTCGGTTATATCCACTCCTGAAATACCTCCAGATCTGTCAAAAGAAACAGCTACTGAAAGGGTGTGCAAGTGGTCATGCAGACAGGCAGGCAAACACAGGAAGAAAAATATTAGAGTCGAGCACATGTTTATTTAAAAAAATAAACAAACCGGTCTTTCTGGTTTTGCAGGGGAGACCCAGCTGCAGATGAACAGTCTCTCGAGCTGCTCCTCTATTGTAACAGCTCTTGTAACATTGCTTGACCAGCTACAACACAAACTGCTCCTGCAATTCCTAATGCCTCCCAAGAAACCTCACAAAAAAAAAAAATTCTGAAAAGCATGCCTTTTAAAAGTAATGATGTTTATTACACCTAGCATTAAAAGACCTTATACCTTAGGCAAAACTGCATAAGACACTGTCTAAAGCATTGTTACAGATTAAACATTTTCTGTTTTACTAAGTGAGGTTTTTGACATTGTTGGTATATTTCTTCTGTTGTAAGATGTAATCAGGACATTTGTCTTGCAGGGAAAGGGAGGGAAAGATGCAAGCAAGCAAGTGGTAAAACCTAAAGATCCAGCACAGGTAAGAAGAAAAGAAGAGAAAGGTATTGTAACCCTGCTGGTAAGCCAGTGTAAAACTGACAGGGATGTATGGCAATAGAACCGGTTTGTACAGGGTAGCAGTACAAGCTCAGTATGTGAATATGATGATATCTTTATTATTATTATTATTATTATTATTTAGCAGATGCTTTTATCCTGGAAATAGAACATATTTTGTTTCTTTTGAATCATTGTATAGAAAGGCAGTTGTCCATCCACAATCACAGTATAGAAAATAATTGACCTAGTTCTATATTTTACTGAAATGTCTTGTAACTAATTGAAGTGATCCCTGAGTGTCTCCCCTAGTAAAGGCAGTGGCGTGTGTTGTGCAGGGTGAGATGCACAGTCCGGGGAGTGCAGGGTCACGTTCTGGCTGGTGAAGCTGCTGATCTTCACAGGAAGCGTTTCATTGTCAATTGCCAACCTGTGGAATTCAGCCTTGCCCTTCTGTCCTCCAGATTGATAAAGAAAAAGGAGATGCCCTTGATGCCTTATCTATGGGATTTACATCAGACTCTCTGCCTCAGAGAAAGGTAGGACTACATTCATGTGCATGTATATACTGGAAACAGCGTTTAACTCGCTGGCATCTTTAAACCCTGATCGTTCGTTTGTGAGTCCTGGTGAGTCTGCTGAGGTGTAACAGTTCATTGTGTTGATTTAATAGACTGAAGACAAGAAAGAGGTCCCCAGCTCTACTCCAGCAGCAGCAAAACCTAAGACACAGAGCACAGACCCAAGTCAGCCCTCCAAGGTACCTGATCAACACTGACATATTGTACTCCATGCCAAGCGTTGAGGACTGTGTTCAGTACAGCATTTAAACACCAGTAACGCACTGTACAGACAGACCCGCTTCACATCACTCCTGTTAATGGTACCAGCTGCATAATATCACTACCTCAAAACATCTGGAATATATGGGGGGTCAATGGGGGGGGGGGGTGGAAATCTCCTGATAATCTCACTTAGGTTATGGTCACACTCTTGTTAATATCATTCAAGTTTACAGACACATTTGTTGTACAATTCTGTTGTTTTTTTATGTTATTGAGCAACTTTTTTCCCAGCATGCTAAAGGTTTTTTTGTTTGTTTTACTGTTGGTGATGCACATTCACTCTACAGTGGGAGCAATGACACCAGTCAGACGATATACCAAACGCGAGAGGACTCACATTTATACTGTGAATAATCAGTCCTGCCCGGGGATCCAACACTTGACCTCTCAATTGTTGTCGTCTAACTGGATCTGCTCCAACAGTAATTACTCTCTGTAGGACTCGTAATGCATGCGATCAACATGCACACTATGTGTGCCTATGGTGTAAAAAAGTGGCATCTTGGCAGATTTCCCTGTGATTCCTAGCTATTCAGTGCGCCCTTGGGAATTTCAGTTGTGCAAGTACACGCCAGCACATAGAAGCTTTGCCAATACATACTTGCAGCAGGCTGGGCAGAAGATCAAGAGCTGCAGTGATATTGTCCGAGTGGACAGACTTGCTTTTATTAAAATGAGCTTGGAGTTGACATTTTGGATAAGGGAGTGCTTTTGCTGTATTTTATTTATGTATTTGTTTATTTATAAATTATATTTAACTGACATGAACAGCAAGAGTTTTACATCACAGAGATTGTCGGCACAATATGACAATATCTGAGACTCTATTTACTATTGCCAACAGGCAAAACAGCAGCTGGCAGAGACAACAACTGATCCCAAGAAAACAAGTAAAAGCTAAACCCTGAGAGGTAAGTGATAGGCTGGAACTGTTCCTCAGCCTGGTGCTCTTTACACTGGCTCGTAGCGACCCCTGTAGGACTGAGTGTTGGTTACTGACTTTATTATTTATTATAATCAATTGGACAAATCTACTTTTTAGAATTATTCAACGGTTAAATTAAAGATTATCCTGAACAGATGATTACATTCGATTGCATTCATTGGTTACAGAAACATCAAAATTATTTTAACCCAACTTGCTGTCAAAATAGTAAGGTAGCCATGTTGCCTTTAACTGGGAATGGAATATGTATTGACTTTTTCCTCCATTCAGTCCTGTACCCCTGTGGGAACATTACAATAGGAAACTGAAATCCACCCGGTCTAACATTGGACTGCTTCCAAACTCATACCTATACCCAGGCATACAGTATGACATGTTTATAGCAAATCTTACACGAGTCAGCACTGCACATACTGTATACTGTGCATAGCTATATAACATAGCACACCTGATATACCTGGTAACTGGTACAAAAGTTACATTGTGTCACTTGTCAGCATTCTATTTAGTTAACAAAGGAATGGCATGTCTCTATCAGCAATGTGTATTATGTACTGATGCACAAAAGAAACACAACAGTCAGGTCTAGTGGATTTAATCACATATTTTGAACATAGATATCAAACAAAATCACAGAAAATGTGAACAAAAATACAGATCAAAGAATCATTTTTTCTGTATGAAACATGACACACTGTCAAAATGAAAACATTACAAAGTATCGGGTATGACCTCCCTGAGCATTAAAACAATCCAGGCAGCGTTGACGCAGAGACCTGATCAGCCTCTGGATAGACTGCTGTGGCACTGGAGATTTGGTCACACAATGTTCAGTTGGACTCAGCTCAGGAGAAACAGCTGGCCACGGCAAGACCACGGCATTGTTTTCTTGAAGTCGTGCAATTGTAATCCTAGCACTGTGTGGTCTTGCATTGTCCTGCTGGAAATCGACACTTCCGGATTGGCTTGCAGGAATGGAAAAACTGTTACTTCAAGGACTTTGTCAATGTATCGCTGAGCAGTAAGGTTGCCCTCAATCTGCTCAAAAAGGCATTCTTGTGTTAAAGGAGATTCCTCTCCATATCATCACACTTCCCCCGCCCCATCGGTTGGCTTGCACAATGCAGCAGTCAGCATAACACTCACCACTACGTCTCCACACACGTCTTCTGTCAGGTCTGTCAAGGGGAAAACAGCACTCATCTGTGAATAAACACTGCACCATTCTCTCTGCTACCACCTCAGATGTTCTCTGGACCAGAGAAGATGGTGATTTCGTCTCTCAGCTGTCAACATGTTACCCTGAATAGCCTCCGAGCTTGCAAATCATTTTCATGCTGGCGGCGAGTTACAGTCATGCTGCTGACGCACGGGCTATTTCTTCCTGGAATTTCTCGTGCTGTAGCCACTGTAGTCTGAAAACGATTACGCAGATGGATCAGTCGGATGTGACAGTCTTGGGCCTGTGTGGTGACCCTCTGCCTTCCAGGCCAAGGCCTGTCCCTCACAGAGCCGGTTTCGGGTTTCTCTGGACTAGTCTGCTGATTGTTGAAACAGAACATTCTCTATCCAACTTCATTAGTCAAGTGGGGTATGCTTGTATCTTTTACTGTTCTTGCGTTAATTTAAAATGATGTCTTTTCGAATGGCTATTTATACAGATTCTTAATCAACTCATTTTGGCAATTTTAACTTAACTCAAATACCAAACACTGAGCACTTGGCGTTTTTATAAAATCACATGACTTGAGTTCAGTATTTTGTTATCCCAAAGAACAATACTACTCAAACAATCAACAAACCTATCTGCTCACTATTTAAAATGTAAGTAACATTATGTATGTGCCCAGTGAGCTATTGATGTAAAACTTAGACAGGTGCTTATTCATTGTGCATGAGTATGTATATAAAAAACCTGTCCATGTTACCCCAGCCTTCAGAAGGGCTATGCCCCCCGTCTAAACATGACCGAGATCTCTAAACTGAAATCTCTGTTCCTGCAGTGCCAGTTAGGGGCACCCAGTTGTCCAGTTCAAGCTGCTTTACTTTTTTTGACATGTGGGCTTCCCTGTGGAATGATTCTGAAGAAAGAGAACTAGGTGGCAGTATAAATCTATGACGATCCTAACCCTGTGTTTGTTTTCTTCCCACACAGGTGCACAATTAAAGGCTTGCTTATCCTCTCTTTGGTACTGCAGCTTGGAACCCCAGTCCCAAACGGCTGATAGTGTTTTTTCGTTTTGTTTTTTTTCCCCAAACTCTCTGTATATTTTGGCTTTCCTGCAGGTTTAAGCAGACTGTTTCTCTACCTATGTTGCTATGTATCGATGTATAAGTAGTTTTGTCATATTGTTTCTGTTGTATGCAGTGGCTTGCAAAAGTATTGACCCCCCTTGGCATTTTTCCTATTTTGTTGCCTTACAACCTGGAATTAAAATTGATTTTTATTTGGATTTCATGTAATGGACATACACAAAATAGTCCAGATTGGTGAAGTGAAATGAAAAAAATAGCTTGTTTAAAAAAATTCTAAAAAATAAATAATGTAAAAGTGGTGCGTGCATATGTATTCACCCCCTTTGCTATTAAGCCTCTAAATAAGATCTAGTGCAACCAGTTACCTTCAGAAGTCGCATAATTAGTTAAATAAAGTCCACCTGTGTGCAATCTAAGTGTCACATGATCTGTCACATGATCTCAGTGTATATATACACCTGTTCTGAAAGGCCCCAGAGTCTGCAACACCACTAAGCAAGGGGCACCACCAAGCAAGCGGCATCATGAAGACCAAGGAGCTCTCCAAACAGGTCAGGGACAAAGTTGTGGAGAAGTACAGATCAGGGTTGGGTTATAAAAAAATATCCGAAACTTTGAACAGGAGGTTCACCTTCCAGCAGGACAATGACCCTAAGCATACTGCTAAAGCAACACTCGAGTGGTTTAAGGGGAAATATTTAAATGTCTTGGAATGGCCTAGTCAAAGCCCAGACCTCAATCCAATTGAGAATCTGTGGTATGACTTAAAGATTGCTGTACACCAGCAGAACCCATCCAACTTGAAGGAGCTGGAGCAGTTTTGCCTTGAAGAATGGGCAAAAATCCCAGTGGCTAGATGTGCCAAGCTTATAGATACATACCCCAAGAGACTTGCAGCTGTAATTGCTGCAAAAGGTGGCTCTACAAAGTATTGACTTACTATATATATCCAACAAGATTTGTGACTAAGGAGGGCAGTGTATATAGTTTCGCCAGTGCCAATACTTTCCTGTGCAAATAGGTCAGAAATGCAATGCCCTTTACTGGAAACCACTATTACTGGGTGTTATCTGTGCTGCGCTGGCAGCGTAACCAGCATTTTGCATCATTTACTGGAGAAGGGTTACAAAACTAGGCTCTTTTGGGGGGCTGGTAGGGGGGCAGGAAAGGTGCAATGATCACTAGCAAGCAGACACAGATCAGGTTCAGATCCATAAGAACATCAGTAAAGCACTTATATTAGTCAAGCATGCATGCGTGCAACACACACTCGGTTGAGGGGAGGTGCGTTTATTATATTTGTGATTTTAACATGGGAAATATATACACAGGGATGTATCGCAGTGGTCACTATAGACAGAGGGCTATCCTTTACTGATGATCATTACACACCTTCCATTTATTATTGTAAGCTATGACAGCAATGGTGCATATTAAGAAATACCTAAAGAAACTTCTAACTCTCTATTACAAACTTTTCTAGTGGAAAATCCTTCCAAAATGACAACTGGTCAAAACTTCTGCCCTTGAATATCTGTTTCTTTTCGTATTACTTTAATATAACACTTGAGTGTTTTATAGTTCAGAATGGTGATACCACATTTCTGTCCACACTGTGTTTATAAAACATAATCACGAAATTACAAATCCCCCCCCCCTTTTTTTAATAACATAAAAGGCGAACTTTCTCGTTCTTGGTTGAATCCTGTTTTCATTAAACATGGTTTGTTTATTAAAAGCTTGTAAGAATGGATTCTATAACTTTAGATTTCAATATGAGTATAGGAAATGCTGCACTACATTGTATAAAATGTTTTGGAAATTGCATTCTTTTTGTCTGGCTTTTTGGGTACTTTATTAAAATACAAATTTCAAAGCGATATAGAAAAAAAGGCTAAATAAAATAAGTTTATTGTGTCTAGTTGTATTTATTTATGAAGTCACAGGTTTACAAATGCAATATACCTCTATATGAAAAGTTAATTACAGGACAAAAAACAGTCAGTAGCAACTGTTAGTAACTTCAGAAATTCAGATTTTTCCGAAGACACAGTGGTTGATTATTTATTTATTTTACTTCAATAATTAGTATGCATGGTAAATAATGATAAAGAAAATCAACTGTAGTGAATAATAGGATATAAAAATGTTAAATTAATCGCAATTAAGACAATAACCCTAATCCAAACTTTTACTCTTCTGTAACCCTAATCTTTATCATAACGAAAAACTCAAGAGCAGCTCCTGAGCTCAAGTGAACGGCCCTTAACAGACTTGTCAAAAGCAAACCGCAGCGTCCGAGTCAAGACAATAAGAGCACGCCAAAGGACTGCAAACAGTAACTTACTGTTTAATATTTTGATCAATTAAAAGGGTGACATTTGTTATTATCAGACAGGTACTTTAAACAACAATATGAACGTTTATGGGACATCTGGAAAGCAATGAATAACAACACAGCTGTATAATGTCAGTATACATTATTATAACTCTGACCACAGCCACAAATCAACAGAACAATAAAAGTTATTCTATCAGGTGTAAGTATAGGGTGGGCAAGCACGTTCTTTTATTAGTACAGTGTTGGAGATGAGGTATAGATTATTGGATCTATAGTAAATTATTTAATCTACAGTAGACTAGTCTGTATTGATCTAGAAATAAAAACAATGCTATCATAAGGAAGTACATGCTGATGGCAGCTGTCAAAATCAAACTTTAATTTCACAGTTATATAATAAGTATGTAAAAAATAACAGTCACAGCGTCTATTTAAACAGCTATTACTGAGTGCTGGTGTTATAATCTAGGGTGTTCCGTCCTGTATGACTGGTGCAAAGGGCAGTACCCACTTCCACATGATATTGAGAAACTTTGACTGTGGGTGCTGCTCCTTCATCTTATCAAACATGGTGAGATGCTCCGTGTCCAGCAGCCAGCCAAACATCACGATTTGCATTAAACTGCTGAGCCGTGAGACGCACTGCACAAAAGCCCTCACTGTAGAGTCGGCAGGCTGCAGGCTGCAAGTATACAACCTGCTGAGGATCAGTTCCTTTAGGTCAGGCATGCCGTCCAAAGTAAGAAAGAAGTTTCTCCAGCCGGAGTCTGTTATGTCATGGTTGGCACAGAGATCCAGTCTTTGAATTGCTTGAAGATGTCCTTCTTTGGCAGCTTTTGCTAAACAAAAAATATATATTTCAGACTGAATCTATACTGATATATGACTGAATGTGATTTCTGAGCTCTTTAATATCATATTATATGTGTGTTCTGTGTCAGGCTGTGGCTTTCTGCTTAGATAATGATCTACAGGGCTTAAACACAGCTGTGTTCGAGAAGCAAGGGCTCAGAATAGGGTTACCTGAAACCTTGTGTCCATGCTGGCTGTCAATTCCATGCTTAAATTCCAAAGCTAAGTTCAGCACAGTGGGGTTATGCAGCAGCATCACTAAGCTGCTTGGATGACCGCTTTGCACTCAGATTGTCGAGTGCTCCCAGCAGGCACTAATGGTTAATGTACTCAAAGTTTCTTCTCAACTGTGTTAATGTTTACTGTGTGGACCTTTCAATCTACATGGGCTCATACAGCCCGAGGCAGTGTGGCATTTCAGAGGACACTATAACCACTCAAACTCGCTCCGTCTCCTGATAACAGGTTAAACAGGTTAACTGGGGACACGATTTCACCTAAAATCAAGTTCCAGACTGTTGCCTGAGTATGTCTCAAATTCGTTTTTTTGAACACTTACAAATCATGTTAAAAACTAAAATTGTTTTTGAACCCTTAATATGGCTTGAGAAGACTAATGTGGACAGGGCCTAATATCCAGTGCTTCTGCTTCAGAAACAAGCGTAACAGCTGAAGGTAAAAAAAAAAAAAAAAAGTTTTTTTTTTTTAAAAGGCAACCTCTATTATTGAAAAGGGACACTAGTTATTTAATGATCTAAGCATAAATAATAGAGGATAGCAAGTGTACAAGGATATTAAAATCAGTAAGAAATATAGTAGTCCAGACATGTAGATGGTACAAAGTACCCCATAGACACCGCTTACCTAACTCATACAGGTTACTATCCACAAGCACTTGAGTGGCTGAGAGAACTCTCAGGTGTTTGAGATGCTGAAACTGTTCAATTACAATGGAGATGGTTGATTTTACACCATTTCCTGAAGGAAGATTCAGCTCCTCTAAACAAGCCAGAGATCCCAGGGCACGAGCTTTGAAAGATGGACAAACAAGTATTTGTGTTTTAGATCACCTGTTCAGTAAAACTGAAATGAACTAAAAACAGAAATGGGAACATTTCTTACCAAAACAGCCAGCCTCTTCGTGTTTTGCAAAGCACTGTGAATTCAGGTTCAAGATCTTAAGGTTTTTGAAGTTTGGTAAAGATGACACTGTTTAAAAAAAAGTGGTGATTACAGCATAGACTAGCAGTAAAGACCAGTTCACAATTAAGACTGTGCTCCGTCAGTCACTTTCAATTTAAAGGATCAGATTTCTATCTTTACATCATCTACATTCCTGTAATAATTAATGTACCGCCTGTTTAATGTCCTGTCATGTGTTCTGTATATTTCCTTTTGTTGTTTCTACTTACTAACTACTAAAAACACACATTAGATTAAATACAGTATTCATTTTAAAATATTTGTACTCAGTCCCTTTGGTTGCCTGTTAGTGGCTCTTATACGACTTACATTGAAAGATCTACTGTAGTATCAAAAAAACATTTTCATATTCGGTGGTCCTGAGTGAACATTTGTACCAGATCTCAGTTTGGAATCTATCTGAATTCTTTCAAATCCAACTGAAAGTGAATCATACTGTTTCAGATTACACTGTGTTGCTAAGCAGGTGCAGAGCTTGGTCTACGGAAAATAATCCTCTAAATTAAACTGAATTCAGGTTTAGAAAGTGCTTATTTCACCAATCATTCAGATATCCTCATTTCTAGAATAATTCCAGTACTCTATGGTCGCTCATAGAGCATCCTCTACAGTATTTAAACTGGTTGCTCAACCCTCTTACCAAAAGGTAAATCCCCAAGATCACTGTTAGTAGAACGTGTAAAGGAGATCTGTTCAAGCTTCTTGCAGTTTGCAAGTGCAGTAATGATATCAGCCAACCCTGGGCAGCTACTGCAACTGAGGTGGAAAACCTGGAGATTGGAAAATTGCTGAACAAACCAGGCTGAAAATAAAATAAAATACAACCACATTTATACAAATAACAATTATCAGCAGATATGACCTCATTTCTATAGCTTTATCAATGACCAGACTGCAATGCACTCTCATCATCATTTGTATTCCTGCCATTTTCAGCATCCACATTTTTTTGTACTGGATTGTCACATGTAGCTGTGTGGCTACTTTGTAACCACACATGCAATGACAGTGTAGTGAAAGGCCTTGAAAGTAAAGTGTTACTTGTAGAAGATTTACATAGTTAACATAGTCAACAGGCTTCTACAACTGTAAATACAATTCTTTAGTTTTCTATAAATGTTTATAAATAGATTTTTTACTTATTTTTGACCAGGGGTGACCACTTGTAGTAATAAAATACTAAGCACTTCAATATTTACCAAGCCTGCTGGAATCTTCCATGAGGGTCACATTCTTAATAATGAGTTTTTCCATATGGTGAAGACTTCCGAAGCCATTAGGTATCTTGTCAAACACTTTGCTGTCACTTGGACTATCAATTGATAGCTCTTTAAGGTGACAAAATGTATCCAAATTTTGCATCAAATACTCTAGAAAAAAAAAAATATCATGGTTTCGTCTTAAAGCTGTGTTGGTATTGTAGCAAATATATTTACTTCTACTTGGTTATGACTGCTTTGGCCTTAGTATTCAGGAAAACTGGCAGAAAGATAACTACATTTAGTCTTGGTGTCTTATATTGAAAAAGGAACTCATATTTTATATTTAGAGATACATAAGACAGGCTAGTTTAACTAGTCTTCTGGTTTGAGAGGAGATATTTCTCCAAAATGTAACATCATACCAGCATCCAACTTACCAATCAGTGGCACCGAGATCAACATGAAACCTCCACACCTGCTGTTAAGCTAATCTAACTACTGAACTCTGGAGGAAAAGTCTTAGCTCTAGACTCTCTGCCTGGACCTGCCCAGCAGGGCATTTTGAGTCGTGATGCTGATTCTCCATGCTAACCACACCAGAATGCAAAGGCCAATGCTGCGCTACCAATGGGCCCCCAGCCAAGATCAGCTACTCTGCATTATGACAGAACCCTTTAGACAAACCATTAGAAATTCATACTGTACCTGGCACTTGGCTGAATGTCAAATGCAACGATTGAAGGGCAGACATCGATACAATCAGTTCTTCCTCCTGTTTACTTAAATGGGTGCAATGAACTTTGATTTTTCGGAAAATCCCTTTGTGTATCTCAAGAGCAGGCTGAATACTTTCAAGAAATCCTTCACTGTTACTCAAGGTTAACTCCACTTGTTCCGCAACTGAAAAGAGCACCATCAGATTCTTGCAGTCCCTTTCATCTATTCCATCCACATGAAGCACATTAAGTGTGAGCAATGGCATTTTATGCTTGCCTTCTGCTGTTAAGAAAGTTTGACCTATGGAGTCTGGAAGTTGTCTGTGTTGCATCCCTCTGAATTTCTCAATGTTTTCACTGTTAGCATGTGTTTTCTCAGCAACACTACTTATAAGTTGGTAAGCTGAGGCAAACTCTTCTTCAACAACTGGCTTGCCATGTGGTTCTAACAACTTACCCATTTTCACAAAGTCTGGAATTTTGTCTTTTTTGCGTCCAGATATTACTATGTTTATGTCACTCAATAATTCCAGAGACTCAGGGTATTCTCTAATAAACTGATTGAACGCACTTGAATCTCCAAGGTTTAAACTTTTACCAGTGACGTATTCCAGGATACGAGGAGCGCAGGCAGAGACTGATTTACCAGAATAAGCAACTCCAACTGCAAACTCTAGCAAATGATCCTTTAAAATGTCCAAGTCAGTTCCCATAGGTAGGACAACGCTTAAGAAATCTTGAAGAACAGAAAATTCCAGATAATTGGGCACATGCCTGCCATTCTCCGAACTGGAGTCGTAAAACCCTTTGCTTTCAGCAACACGAAACAAGTGGTTGACAATTTTCTGAGTGGCTAATGCAGAGGAACTGCATGCATAGAGCAATAAGAATTTATAATGAATCATGATCTTCAGGAACGTGTCAATTTTCTTCAGATAATGGCAGCCTTTCTCCACATATTCCTGGGAGTCAGATTCAAGGAGCTCACTCAGGCGCTTGCCAGCCAGGTACTCCTGGAAAGACGCATGAAAGAATTTGTACACAGGCTTGAGCATTTGGGCTGTGAACTTGCTCAATAAACCCAGATGGATAGCCTCTTCAGCGTCAATCCCTGCATCTTTGAGGTCTTTATCACTGAACTCAAAGCGCTGGTCAAACAGTCCGTCTAAGGCAAGGTGTCCACAGAATGATATCATGCATCTCATCTTTTCTGATTGACGGAGATGCTTCAGCTTAATATAGTGCAGGTAAGCTTCACAAATGTCGCTGTTGTGGGTATTCTTTTGGGGGTACTGGACCCACAGAGCACAAACAGCAATAGTGAAAAGTGGTGTTTTTAAAATGCCTTGCAATGACTGTGACATGCCCAACTGAACCATAAAACCTTCCACAAGAGTAATGTTGTGGGAGAAGAGATTCTTCAAGATAAATACAGTGCTGTACACTGGGAATGCTGCGATTGTGAGAACTGAAGATGCGTACTGACGCACTGCTGCTGTTCTGTTCGTTTGGACTCCAATGACCACGCTGACTTTATACATGTGGTTCTTCACAATCAGATCTTGAATGCATTTCGGAGCTGAACCTGCAGCGCCATAATCATCCAGCAGGAATAAGACCTGGTCTTTCAGGTGGTAGATGATATCATTGATAGACTCCTCAGTCAGGTGTGTGCCTGTGCTGCACAGCTCTTCTGAGATTGCTCCAGCCAGGCTCTGATCATTGCTCAATGAGTTGAGAGAGAGGTAAAAGACCAGCTTGAACCTCTGCAACACAGGGCAGCTCCCAGATGCCCACAGAATTGCAATTCTCCTGAGCAAGGCTGATTTTCCACTGCCCACTTCCCCTTCAATGACTGTGATGCGGCTCAGATCTCTCAGTAGGGCGGGAAGGGAAACTTGATGGACTGGCTCATTTTTCAGGCTCTTAGAAATCAGGGGAAGCCAAGCAAACAGACTTTTGAGGTCTGGGGTAGTATGCACAGAGTCAGATAACGAGAAGATTTTCCTGAAGTTTAAGCTGTTATACTCTTTCCTCAACTGAACAAACAAGCCCTTTGCTTTTAAAAACCAAATGTTTTCTTCAGCACTTTGGTCTGTAAATTAAAGAAAATAATAATAATAAGTAAAACCTGTCTTAATGTTTTAAAATCCCAGACAAGGTATCTCTAAGCATAATAATAAGTATAATAAATAATAATAGTCAGTACTTATTTGAAGGACACAATATAGTTTATTATTTGCACATTTATAGACATTGTTGTTTTGAAGATAAACAGCAGCATTTTCTTCTTATGGGAAAACCCCACGTAAAATTTGAATCTATGCCATTGCTCAGCTAAACACATGCATGGGTTTCAGGAAAATGATTAATACTGTTGAAAAGATGGATACTAAAGTATTGTTGAGTATTTTGTAAAGACCCTTGAAGACTGCAAAATAATTAATTTCAAAAGCTTCATTACGCTCCATATTAGTACTCTCAGGTTTGAGTATGCCCTGTGCCTAACATATGAAATGGATTTTCAAAGCTGTTTGGTCTTCAGGGATGTCCAGCACGTTTATTCCACTCTCTTTCAAGCTAAGCGAACGGTCCTGCCCCCAAACCATATATCTTTTGTTAAATGCTTTATCCCTTTACCTGCGCTAATATAATGTTATTGTAGTTTTAGCAAAATTCACACATCTCTTAAAACAATACACCCTGTTCAACTAATTATTAGCAAGGCCTGTGTATGTGTTCATGTGCATGAATGCATAATTTACTATAGTTACCAGTGATGGATGAGTTTGTTTCTTTCAAAGCACTCGAGACGGTGTTCTCCAGATGAGCTGCTTCTGCCTGTTTTTTAAGTTTTTGAGCAAAAGGTTTATAGAAGAACTTTTCAGAATATTCATTCAACACAGCCAGTTGCATTACAATGTGAAACATACTGTAACTGAACAACCAAAAGTATCAAGAGCAACCTGCAGCCAGACATCAGTGAAAAGGGTGAGGCAACTATCTATTTTGGTTCTTGTTATTTTTAAGAGTCTATCAAATGTATTTGATTGACTGTACTGTTAGTTTTCCCTTTAAGATGAGAATATTACCTCATTCGAAGTTGTTAATTTACTTGTACTCTCGTTCTCGTCTTTGACTCCTCTCATGCAACAAACAAACTGGCAGCTGGAAAACAGGCAGACTGTTTTAAAAACAACATTTTGAAATTTTCATTTATTCATCTGAAGAAATTGCATTCTTATAGGGAGGAGTGCTGGGTGATGAAGAAGGCTTAGTCCCCAATGGTCCTCAGTGTATTATGTATCTTTTTATATGAGAATTTCTTTTTTTTTAATGTTACCTTGGATTATTTTTAGCATGCTCTGTCCAAGGATCGTCCTCCAGCTTCCACTGTACTAATCCTGCACCACACTGAAAGCACTGGACAGCATCCCCAGTACCTAGGATGTAAGGTTAGTCTTTTTAGGAATATTATATTGCATATTGACAAGACACCTAGGGGAGGTTAGTATTAAGACTGTTTTGTGATAAATACGACACAAGTATCCAGTCACGGGTATCTTCATTTTATTAACTCATTTCCTCGTAAAAATTACATGTCATTAAAGTATAAATAGGGAAAAGGAAATTAAAGATATTTACTGTACCTGTATAGAAAAACCCTGCCTTTGCAAGCATGCTGGGGTCTGCTTTAGCATCTTCTGGCCATGTTTTAAAGGAGTCCAGACGAACTTCCTCATACTTAAAGATGGTTGTGATGACCTCCGAGTTGCCTGAGAGATGTAAAACTCGAATGTAATGCTCTACTTGTTGTGTGCCATATATTTAATGAGAATACAGGTAATAAGAAGGAGCCTGACTGTCTATTCATGCACCTTTATATCTAGAAAAGTAACAGGATCTAATCATGTCCTGAGTGGTATGTCATTTACTACAGTGCAACTCTACCACTGGAGTGCAACTGATCTACAACCGCTAATGCTGATAATGCCAAAGAGAGGTCAAATATGGTTATGACTTGTGACAGAGAGCGAATTAATCCGAATAAACAATCTCCTTCTCGACCTGTGAGAGCACTGCACAGCAGGAATTACGTGCCCCGTACTGAATGGTTGGGCAGGTCATTCCGGGGGCAGTCGGAAGCCGGCCATTCAGGACAGGGATGGCGTCACGGTACCAGGAGTCATTGCCCTAGTACGATGAGCCAAGTTTCATTTATGAATTAGAGGAAACGTGATTGAACTAGCTATCGGAGGGGGCGGGGCTGGGGGTACTTTAGGGGAACGTGACGCCTTAATCGGTTCCTTTTTTGTGGTTGATGGGAGGAAACGAGGACTGTTTGGAAAGAGAGTTAAGTGTTTTGTCTTATTTTGCAACCGTGTGTGTTTTGTCTTCGCCAGCGTGATTAAGCACGGATCTGGGAGCTGCAGCCTGGAGGCAGCGATTCACTCGGACTTCATCCACAACTGCACTTAACCAGCACCACTGTTCCAGCACCGCACCTGCACTAACAGCACGCACTCTCCGGAGACGTGTCTGTCTGTACTTTTTGTAATTATTATTTTGGGATTGCAACCTTGTTTTGCTTTCGTCTCTTATAATAACCAACCTGTTTCAGCTGGTTTCTCCAGATCTATCCAAACTTCTGAGCAGTAATGTTTTGCCTAGAAATGCAAGCAAATAGAAATTTTACATACATTTTTTTTATATTTGCAATACAGTAATGCACATTTTTAAATTCACCTTGCTTAAGTAGGCTTTGCTGTCACTTCTTTTTACAGCCAACATCACCTTTTTGCTTTGCATTATGTAATATTTGTATAGGAAGCCACAGAGAAGCACAGCAGCTAAGCAGGTATGTAGTCTGTTGGATTGGCTAAACAATGTTTGCAAATAACAACTGAATGTGTTCGTAGCCTCGCACACACCCAAGTGCCTGTGCTGCTTCACTGAAGTGCCGGATTTCAGCACTTTTCAGTACAATCTCTTTCAAGTCAGTTCATCAGTCACAAGATCTCAGAGCAATGCAGAAATTCAGGCATGGGAAATGACACACATAACCCACGATCCTATTGATTGGCAGAAACAGGAAGTGTTGCAGATATTATAATGAGGAACGTTGCAGAACTGCATTACCGTGACTGCGTGAAACCCTTCATAACTCTTTGTGTACTTTGCAATTTCTTCACTTGATTTCTTGCTCTTCACATATTCACATCTAATTTGGATGAAAAATGAACAAAATAAGAAACAGATTTTTGAAGCTCCATTTTTAGAAGCGAGTCAGACTGAAGTTCCCTTTTCTGCGTTTACACGACACAACCATGTTGCTGTTTGTAGCAGTGACTGGAGTGAATTGAGATCGTGACGGTATAAATCATACACAGATAATAAAAACAAAGAAAGTATCCCACATCAAAAGTCCTTTTCTTCAATCAGTTGCCAGGTTTATTGAAATATGCAGGGAGTCTGGTCCCAGGTACAGGACAAGCAGAATACTCAAAATTACAATGTTTGCGTGACATTAAATACCCTTCTGTATAGATGGTCCACCTCCCCTTTCTCTGACATTAACCAATGGTCAAGGTAATTTAATTTATTGTGCGAGTGTTAATGTGTGTGTGTTTGTGTGTGTAGTCTAGTGTGACAACCTCTGAACTCAGTGCATTCTTCACACTCCTGGAGACAAAAGGTCCATACGTCTGCCTTTTGTTATCTCCTTGCGACCCCCTTTGATGCCAGTGGGATTATCTCTTTTGATCTCTCTGAAGTCTAGAGCCTGTTCCCTTCTAGTCCACAGCATTGTTATCTCATTAGCTTGCAGTCATTGTTGGGCAGTTTGTAGACGCATCGTCTCTATCAATTGTAAGCAGTACATGCAATTTGAACCAAACAGTCTGCTATGTGCAATATTAGTCTCTTTTCAGAAAAGAACACCAGTATAGCTCTGCCAGTCCACATGCGTAGCAAACCCCTAATCAATTCTCAATCCATGTTTTCCAACACTATCATTACCGGGGGAAACAAGAAGAGCTTTCATTTGGAAAGTGAGCAGTAGTAACCATGACGTGAAAGGTGTTATTACTACATATGTATTCATAGTCAATGTCCTATAAACACTAGTGCTGTGCAGGAGTGCTTCTTGCTATGGGTTATCAGAGTGGTTACCAGCATTCCCAGTGTGTTTAATCACACAGTTTAAACATGTATTAAATGAAACGGAAACCCACACCCTGTGTATTATGTGCATGTGCCTTTGCTCACTTACTCTGGAAACCATTTGCAGTGTTCTTTCCAGGGATCCTCATCTACCTCCCAGTGAGCCAGAGCCCCACCACAGCAACAGCACTGCACTTTGTCCTTTACACCTGCGCAGTGAAAGGTACCACACACACATAGCCAGTATTATGGGTTTTACAGTTAACACAGTACTCACTGGCAGTACAGAATTACATAGTACAAACATTGCAGCTGTACTCAAAAGGTGGCTGATGCAATCCAGGTTAATAGGCTGAAAAAGTCTTCTAGTCAAAAACTTTAGTTTCTTTAGTATTTCTTAAACCAGGAGGATTAAAATGCTCTATTAGTGCTGTAAAATGCTCAAATAATATCCTGTAAAGGCATATCCTGCTGGGTTATAGCAGGTAGGGCTTCTGATTTTCAGTTTTAATTACATTTCCCTGTGCAGCTGGGCAATGTCCTGCCTTCCTGACTTGAAGCTATCATTGATTCGTTTTGAATACTTTAAACCCGCCGCAACTACTGAGTGACAGCACATTCCCACATTTCTATTGGAGACTCCACTTGCGAGATTTAAAATGAGATTCCAATCAGGAATGGAGGCTTGTTAGCGGGATTTAAAGCTGTATTACAGTTAAGATACAGAGGATTTAAACAGAATTGTGGCGAAACGTAAAAGAATGCCTCCACACAAAAATCCCAGAAGAATGTGCCTGTGACCATAGGGATTTCGTTGTGGAAGACAGCAAAGGAAAGAAGGTACAACTTAAGTGTGCAAGTACTGTCGAGTTACAGTACACATTTTGACAAAAAAAAAAAAAAAAACGCTCAAGCATTTTGGAAAGTAACCAAAAACACAAATTTCATTCAGTATATAAAAAAACAAAAGCCCCGAAAAAAAAAAAACGAATTACATAAAATAAGCACTGAAAAATACAATTATTAATAAAAACAGAAAAACAGAAGCCCTAGTTATAGGTTGATTAAATCGGCCCCAAAGCGAAATAGTAATCGTCTCTTCTGGGGCAATGTCTAAAGAAATATCTGACCCCCTCTTTACCCCCAGAAGCTTTTGATATACAGTACATGGCCAGTGCAATGACTGATACTGCCATTGACCAAAACGACCCATCATTTCCACAAAATACAAAGCAGCTTAATCAACTTACCAGTAAAGAAAAAGCCAGCGGCTGCCAGTGAGGCCGGGTCTGCTTTGGAATAGAAAGGCCAGTCTTTGAAGGACTCCAGCCTGAACTCCTCACTCTTGTAAGCGTCCACTCTCTCCACGGCAACAACCTCTCCTCTCTGAACTTTGACCTCATATTTTGGTATGTTGCCCACATCTATACCATTAATGAAGTCGCAGTCAGGCCTTGCCTTTTGGTGGCTTGTATTTGGAGTTTTATTGATACTCATTGTGCAAAACACTAAGCCACAGCAGAAGCACTGCATGCTGGATTTTATGCCTGTGCTGTAGAACCCATTCTCAGCCATCTCCTCAGGAGACCAGGACGAATATGACTCTAAACATTCAAAGGTTTTCAGTCTTTTCAGCTCGCTTCTCATCTCGTGACTGTACCCCTGGGGTCTCTGCTCCCGTATTATTTTATACCCTGCCTCCAATTCGGCCACAAATTTCATCATGTCTACATTCATCATGGTTAGTTTAGCCTGCAGGACAGCTGGATCCAACTCCCAGTTCTGCTCCGCCATGACCTATGTCAAATAAAAATAAATACAAATTTAAAAGTGTCAGTAGCATACACCCCCAGCCAGGGCTGCAAATTCAAAATGAGAACCATCAGTAGGGTGACAAAAAAAGTGTATGACTTATAAACAGCAGGTACAGAGCAGTAGGAAATAAGAGTTACCAAGGAAATGTTTAACTGCAATCTGATCAGCAAGTGCCCAGAGATATGCAAAAATATAAGTGTTAACAACAGATGGAAATTATGTTAATACCAAGTTTCATACACATGACAAATCCGCGACTCCAAATAGGTACATACATTTCTGTCAAAATAGTAAAGCTTTAAAAGCTTGTTCTTATTGTGTTACCAAGACTGGCATTGTAGCTGTACTTAAGACAGGAGTCGGAAATACGGTATTTGTAACTAAATGTGGATAGTATGTACAGTTTTTTGTTGATGAGAACGTTACAATAAAACGAAAACAATTCCTAGATCATTGCCATACTTTTTTTTTTTTTTTTACAGTACAGACGCCTGCCGGTCGTTGTTAGGCAAATAACATACCGTAATGTTTTAATGTACAGTTCCTCATTCTACTTTACAACCACCGCAACAAAACAAGATGTAGCGCTTATATGGTCGGACCGGTCGTTAATTGAATGTTTAGTACCAGAGATTCCCATATGTTAGTTGTAAAACAAAAAATAAGTTGTGTAAGTTTTACATAAGAATCTAATTTAACGCAGGCAGGCGCATCACACAGGGTGAGGCAATCCACACACACAGGCAGAAAGCGGGCGTGAACCCGGGACTTCTCACACTGACGCACAGCGCGAACACCACGCTGCACTGTAAATACGGTTGGATGTTGATGGGAATGTAAAATCAAAATAAAGCTTATAACAGTTGTACTTTTTATACACACAACATTTCTATTTTTTCTTTTCCTTTTTTGGACGTGTGCCAGTTGTTCATTGCGAAATGTTACAGCACTTCAACTTCCTGCATTGGAAAATGCTAATTGTTTCCGCATTCAACGAGAGGGAAAACAAAGATTATACTTATTGTGTTAAAAATATAAACCACGCTTCGAATGACTGTCGTGTTTGTACTGTAAGAACACCTTCCATATAAGAAAGGTCTTCTCCTATAAATAATGTATTACTGTTATTTTATTTGTAATGTTTTGCTAGACTACATATTTGCTGCCCGTTGGTTTTAGTTTGTATACTCACAGGCTTCTTCGCTGATCACCTGTTTGGTAGAACACCTTTCTGCTCTCCAGTCCAGTATGCTGCAGATTATTTCGATTGCCTTCTCAGAAAAGCCTCAATCTTTAAATATAAAGATTTTTTTTTTCTCTGATGAGTTTAAAGCTCTCTTTTTATCCTGGACACCCTTTGATAGTTCCACTTCAATAAAAGACTTTGCCTTTGGGTTCCTGTCCTGAGTGTAATGTTTTACAACCACGGAGATTCATTTTTATGCAAACACTTCCTGAAACTATCACGGGACTATTATTTTGCGTCCGTCAGCTTTAAGATATTTACTCTTTCCGTTTCAGTTCTGCATCCACAGCCCTTTTAAAAATGTTTCAGATTCAAAATACAGGTGTGGTGTTATTTTGTGATAAGTGTTAGTTGTACACCATGTACTCTGCTTGTGATTGTATGAGACTGAGCTGTCCCTGACTGATCTGCATTCAGCCAGTGTTGTGTGATTGTATGAGACTGAGCTGTCCCTGACTGATCTGCATTCAGCCAGTGTTGTGTGATTGTATGAGACTGAGCTGTCCCTGACTGATCTGCATTCAGCCAGTGTTGTGTGATTGTATGAAACTGAGCTGTCCCTGACTGATCTGCATTCAGCCAGTGTTGTGTGATTGTATGACTGAGCTGCATTCAGCCAGTGTTGTGTGATTGTATGAGACTGAGCTGTCCCTGACTGATCTGCATTCAGCCAGTGTTGTGTGATTGTATGAGACTGAGCTGTCCCTGACTGATCTGCATTCAGCCAGTGTTGTTGGAAATATGGACAGGGCTTTCAACCAAATAAAGTGCTACAAACGTAGACAGTTCATAAAGGCATTAATGCACTCACTGGTTGGTAATAGATTAAGGATTTTTTTTTTTTTTTTATCTATTCTATAACTGGAGATGATGACAAACCTTTCCCAGTGGCTCAGTGTAAAGGGTAGGACAGAATAGTTTGTAAGTGTGAAGCAAAAATAATGGTAAAGTGAACAGTATATATGAAAACAGTGCAAGAAGTTAAGAAATGTGGCAAAAAAGACAAACATCTTTATCAACGACAGGTGGTGTGAACGGCGCAGAGGCAGAAGCAGCTTTGTAAAACCCCTGCCTCAGAAAGGATTACTTTGTCCTGTATTGGACCCACAGTACAACTTGACCTAGAGATTCATTAAAAACAATATCCACTGAATATGAAGCCAATATCTCACATGGTCTGGTCTTTCTCATTCAGCCTTCACCACAAAAAAAAAAAACAAAAAAACATAAAATGCCATTGTAGTATTTTTTTTATTTTTTATTTACAACAAATACAAAAGTATAGAACTAGTTTAAACAAAAAAAAAAAAAAAAGCTAACAGCAGCTGCAGTCCTGGTTTGCTCCCCAGTGTGATTTGCTGATATCCAAATGGATGAGTCATCTCACTGCACATCCTGAAAAGCACTGCATTCCTCTCCCAGGGAGAGAATTCCACCTATAACCAAACACAGAGAAAGTCAATCTCCTGAATCTATTAAACAAAGGGCTGCATGCAATTGTGTCCCCAATAGGGGTAGAATCGGACAGTTTTATGACATAGTGAATGTATGACATGGGTAAATTTCCACTATGTGTAGGGTGTGCTGGGGGGGGGGGTAGTTTTCATTCAATAGAAGACTGACACCGGGGCGGGTTTTATTATCAGTCGATCTGGCGCTTCATTGGTGCACCGAGTGTTTATGCTGTAGTGGGCATGGTATGGTATCAATTCCATGGTGTCATTAACTTTATTACAAGCATTTTTTTTTTTCTGAAGTTTGTTATATATTTTTAGTAATAAAAAAGAAATATTCTGTAACACATGCATTCGCTTTATGCCCACTGCTGGGCCAGAACAGGTACATCTCAATAGTGCAATACAAATACAAAGAGAGACATTTACTAAGATAATAATAATAATAAATAATAATAATAATAATAATATACATGATTTTAAAAAGATCAAATTCCTATTGGGCTATTTAAAAAAAAAAAAGTAAGATTCTGTTGATTTTTTAGTATTACACGCAGCACAGCCACTATAAGATCGTTACCACTGTTAAAAATGTGTACAGATGAATCTACCGGTTAATCTACTAATGCCCATAAATTAACCAATCCAAAATTGTAATTCACTAATTTCAGTATATACTTTGGTGTTTTTTTATTTTATTTTTACTTTGATGTTAAAATGTTAATGTAAAACATTAACCAGGGCTGTCAGATTATATATATATATATATATATATATATATATATATATATATATATATATATATATATATATATATATATATATTATATAAAGCCAGTTTTAATCAAAACTGAACAAAGTCTGTCAACAGAATCTCTTCATGGTAATTAGCATACAGTACGGAATGTTTGAGAACCTTGAACCCCCCCCCCCCCCCCCCCCCCCCCCCCCCCCCGTTCCCCTGAAGCCTGTCTGCAAACTGACATGTAGACACTTGAACCTTACTGCAAAGGGAAAAAGCTACCACTTTTGACTTAAACTACAGAGTGGGACATTTGCCTTAATAAAATAAAAAGCCAAGGAATGCAATACACATCTGTAATACTGATCAAGACACAATGCCCACACATTTTGTGTTCACATTATTCACACAAAATGAACACTGACTGATTCATTTCCAAAGGCATCCCTACGTTGCAATATACCCTATTGATCCCCCATCCAGTACATGATACAATGCAAAATGCTTTCTACAAACTTGAATGCAAGGCTGTATTTGTCACTGCTGTTCGGGTATTAAGAAATTTGCAATGATGAAAAAGTAACCCAACCAACCCGTCACCATTGTGTGTCCAGGACGAGCAGTGCAGTTCATTTGTGGCGTGAACGATTTCCTAAAGCAGTTTCCTTTCTGCCTTGTTTGAGTCCCTGTTGTGAATAGAAGAGTGTTTTACTTGTTTGTGTAATTACAACCAGTCAACCTCCCCCTTTCAAGTCACACAAAAGATAGAACAGTACTACATATTTCATACTGGGGCAAAAGAAACAATACTATCATTCTGCATGAACGCACACGATTATTTCCGAGACCGTGCTGAAGTTAAAAAACAACAGACTGCTCAAAAAATACATGCCACAGGGTGGGATTTGAGGTTGGACTACTTACTAGATAGTAGCCAGTGTGATAGCCGCTCATGTACCATGCTATCAACATGCTGCCCAATGCTTCATCATCCTCAGCTGAATCAGGGCCCATTGGAGGTGGAGGAGGGATGAGCTAGAATGAAGAGAGAGAGATTACTCCAGCTCAGTCTGCACACTAAACCCAGGACTGCACCCGAGAGCCTCAGTTAAGTTTCAGACTTATAATGGGTCAAATCCAGAATCCAGGTTCCCAAGCAAAAATACATGCGGATCGAGACACTAGCCTTTCTGTACAATGAGGGTTCCCAAGTTTAATTTGTATGTCATGTAAATATAATAACATTTTTTTTTTTTTTTTTTTAATAAACACACACACACACACACACACACACACACACACACACACACGTCTATTGGAACTTCATTCGGAAAATTATTCAAAGTGTGTGTTTTATCCCACAATAGATTTACTATTTTATTTGACATCACATTGCAAAGGCAACAGTATAGAAACAGAGAAATTCTCACCGGTGGTCCAGCAGGAATTGTTGGAGGAAAGCCTGGGAAGATAGGAGGCGACCCCCCAAACCTGGGAGGCTGCACAAAAAAAAAAAACACAGGACAAAATTATATCTGGGTATTTAGCACTGGAGGAGATATTGCCTGCATTGCACTCTGAGGGGGACATGGTGAGATGGCTCATAACCCTTGGTGAGTATTAAGACCTCTGATTCTTATCCAATGATGTGCAATGCAAAATCTTTAGATATAAATACTGACAGTCTCTTTGTTAGAACAGTAAGAACCTTCTCAAACCAGGTTCTGACTGAATGAAGTCATTCTTACCATGCCAAGCCCTGCCACTGCCGGTGGGAGCGGTGGACATCTGTGACTCCATTGTGGCAGAGCAGCAGCCGACTTGGGTTTGGGTTTGGATTTGGTTCTGGTTCTGTGCTGCTGTGGTGTGGGAGATCTGTCACTCTCTTCTGTTGAAAATGGAGCATCTTTTTCCTGTTATAGCAAAGACAATGGGGAGGGGGGGGGGGGCATTTTCAAAACTCACTAACTAAGGTTGAGTAAATGTAAACATATTAAGCTCTAGGAAAACAAAAAGAAAGCATGTCCATATTTACTAAATATACATTTTTAAATAACTGTCATTGTGTACAGAAGTAGCATGAATCACACAGACAATGTGTGTCTTAAACGGTTCTTACCTCTTCCAAAACTGCTTTCTCACTTTCTGCTTCAGAATTATCAGACAGAAGATCCGATAGGCTCTGTTGTTCCTTATTTCCATATGATGTGTAAATAACATTACAAGTCCCTTTCTTTACGTCTATAGATGTAATAGTTGCTTGGTATGCATTGCCATCTGCTGACCATACAGCTTTACAAGTATCCCCAACCTTCCACTATAGAGGAAAAAAACACAGGCAGAACACATTAAAAATCATGCATTTAAGTTCAAATCCCTCTGTCACAAATAACAAACGTTACATGTAAATGTATACAGCTTATTATAGTAAATAATGGTCTGCAGCCAGAAATATAAATAGATAGTAATTCTGCATCTACATGCAAGAGGAATATGTATTCCAAAACACTGCAATAGGAACACCATATCAGGTTATCTCAAATAAGTTAGGAGAGGAGTGCTGCATATGGGGCTTATAATGAGGTTAATAAAAGCAGTAATTTATTTTTTTGATTATATATATATATATATAGACACACACACAGTGCTCCCTCGCTATAAGGCTCTCGGTTATAACACACCTCGGATATAACGCTCCTACAGCATGTCCGCCAATCCCCTATACTAGCGATACATGCAATATTTCTACAGTAAATACAGTGCCCGTGTTGTTCAAATTGAAAACTTCTCAATCTAACTTCCATTTCTGTTCCGTTCCTTTTGATACAGTATCTGGCAGTAGATGGCACTTTATAACACAGACATTTTATTCAGCATTTGTTTTATAACTAAATAAATATTAGGCCAATTACATGGTTATCTTTCCTAATGTATTTACTTTTTTGCTGCAAGAGGAGCTCAGCTTTCTCAGGGAGATGAGGTGCTTCAGCCCTGCTCCGGCAGCCAAACCGGGGGAGAGCCCATTCCCTCTTCCCCTCACCCAACCCACTCTCCTTCTCACACTTGGTTTGCTTGTCTGTCGCGTCAAACTGAAGTCCAGACCACTGTTTAGCCAGGCTATTTATAGTTTAAAAACTGCTAATTAAAATTATCCACTAGTGGGAATGTTACCTTTTTTTTAAAAAAATATAGCATTGATTACATGGTGCTTTATGCATGGTTAATTCACAGAAAGTAAAATTTTTGCTTCACTATATGTGCACTATAGAGATGGAGTTATTTTATTTTGTATTTTAGTCAGATGTGTGTTGTTGTGTGTCCCGCGGCGCCCCCCACACCCTCCCCCGTTTATAATGCTCCTCGGTTATAACGCTCATATCGTGTGTCCCCAGAGACCCGCGTTAAACCGAGGGAGCACTGTGTGTGTGCGTGTCTATGTAGCACATTACATTGGGATTGAGTGATTTATACCTCTTTGTCTGGCACTGCATTGCTTTTCTTCCTGCTCTTGTTCTTTTTGCTGTTCTTCCGTTTCGTTCCTGTACTGGATTGTTCTTTGTTGGATGACTCTGTGCTATCCTCATTCTTAAGTGCATTCTAAATGTGGAAATAAAAAACAGTGAATCAATACAGTTAAGCAACAAAATGGCCTCTTCCGTCTTTCAAACTCAGCCACAGAAATAACATATGCTAGCTGTCATGCAAATCCAAATTAAATAACTAAACACTGACACCAATGAAGAAGTATTACCTGAAAGTCTTTTACTCAAGAACATGAGAAAGGTTACTAACGAGAGGAGGCCATTCGGCCCATCTTGCTCTTTCGGCTTCTTGAAAGATCCTAGGGTGTCAGTTTCAACTACATTTCTGTGGAGTTGGTTCCAGACTCCCATAATGCTGTGTAAAACAGTGCCACCTATTTTCAGTTCTGAATGACCCTTTATTTAACCTCCATTTGTGACTCCTGGTCCTTGTTTCTTTTTTCAGGTCGAAAAAGTCCCTTGGGTTGACATTGTCAGTACCTTTTGAATGCTTGAATCAGATCGCCGCATAGTCTTCTTTGTTCAAGACTGAATTGATTCAATTATTTTACCCTGTCTACATATGACTTGCCTTTTAAAACAGGAATAATTCTGGTTGCTCTTCCTTGCAATCTTTCTAGAGCAGCAATTCCTTTTTGTAGCGAGGTGACCTGAACTTGCTCTGATTAGGGTTACCCTGGAATGATCGTGTGATTGCAGTTATGGGTGAACATTATTTTCATTATAGTCACATTATAGTCATTATAGTCTTCCCAGCGACAGCGAGTGGAAGTGACAGCGAGTGGGAGAAGTACAGGCGTGGAAAAGTACAGAGCAGTTTAAAAGCAGTAAGGAGAAATTGCATCTTTAATTGCTTTAATCAGAAAACACAGGACATTGGGGAGCAGCTCAAAGTCAAACAGCCGCGTGTGTTTTTCTGATAACAAACAAGCTGAAACTCGGAGCAGCTGATTCAAATTCAGCGCCGTTCTGAGACACGGACGAGGGGAGGAGCCAACAGCACAGCAGAACAACACAGTTAAACGAGGCAGTCTTCCCAGCGACAGCGAGTGGGAGAAGTACAGGCGTGGAAAAGTACAGAGCAGTTTAGAAGCAGTTTGAAAGCAGGTTGACGGCTGCAGAAGAAACTAAACTTAAAAAAAAAAAAAAAAAAACCCTCAACATGGTCTTCAAGCCAGTAATCTGCGACATCTGCTTGATGTGGGAAATCCGAGAAAACCCAGCGGAGCTAAACCAAGTGTGCGTAAAGTGCAGCGCGATCCAGGACTGGCATAAACTAGTAAGTATGCTAGAATTGGAGCTGGAAGAAGTGAGACAGCAACAGGATCTTGAGGAACTGGCACACCCACAATTCATGGAAGTCTGCCTCACCCCTAACAGACTGAAAGCCACCAGGGAGATAGAAGGTCAGAACAGCTGGGTTCAGGTAGGCAGAAGCAGGGAAAAAAAGAAACTTTGTCAAACACAACCACCAGAAATCAAAACAACCAACAAATTTGAGTCACTTCAGAATTTTGATGAGCAGAACCAACAACAAGAGAACGAAAGGAACAACATCCAGGACCCTACTGACAGTGACCAGACAGCAAAAAGAAGGGAGGTCATGATTGCTGGGGACTCCATATTGAGAAACACAGCAAGTTCAATTCGCAGTTTGGACCCCCTTACTACAACAGTGTGCTTTCTTCCGGGAGCCTCGGTCAAGCACATCACTGAGAATGTGGACAGGCTCCTAGAACGAACAGGAGACGACCCGGTAGTAGTCGTCCACATCGGTACAAACAACATTGGAAGAGACAGACCAAAATCCCTGCAAAACAAATTCAGAGAGCTAGGAAGGAAATTAAAAGAAAACCAAAACGGTGGTATTTTCTGGTATACTACCGGCACCTTGCAAAGAGGACTATCTGTATAGACGGGACAGACTGCACTTAAATAACAAGGGAACCAGCCTACTTGGAAAAAAGATCCTCGAGCAGGTTCAGAAGCATTTAAACTAAAAAGGGAGAAATCAACAAAAAAACAGAAGGGAGACAGCATCAAAACAAGAATAACAAATCAGGTAAGACAACCATTAAATGTATTTATCTAAATGCTAGAAGTATCAGAAACAAAATTCTAGAACTTGAAGCTACTGCACTAACAGGTAACTATGATGTGATAGGTGTTACAGAAACGTGGTTGTCTGAAAGTGATGGGGACGAATATAATATTTGTGGGTATACACTGTATAGGAAAGACAGGCAGGACAGAAGAGGAGGAGGGGTAGCGCTATACATAAGAAACAGTCTTGAAGCCCAGGTGTTAAACCTGGACAAAGAAAATAAAACCGAATCAATATGGGTCAGAATAACAGACAAAAATTCAAAAGGAGCATGCTATAGACCGCCAGATTCAGACGGTGAGCACAATAATCTTTTATACAATGACATTAGAAATGCGTGTAGCAAAGGAGAAGCCATACTAATGGGGGATTTCAACTTCCCCAAATCAAATGGGAAAACCCGGTGGGTAGCAGGAAGGATGAAATAGAAATGGTGGAAATGACAAATGACTACTTCCTAACACAATTTGTCAAGGCACCGACTAGAGGGGAGGAATGCCTTGATTTAGTCTTTTCAAATAACGAAGATAGAATAACTAAAACAGAGGTCAGAGAACCACTGGCAAACTCAGACCACAACATGGTCTCATTTGAAGTGTTTTTTAAAACCCCAAAAGTAATGACTAAAGCTAAGGTTTACAATTTTAGAAAAGCAAACTATGAAGGTATGAAACAGAGACTAACAGAAGTAGATTGGAGTAAAATAGAGAAAACAACAGAAGAAGGATGGTTGTTCTTCAAAAATGTAGTACTAGAGGCGCAAAACAATTATATCCCTAAAGTAGAAAACTAAATGTAGTGTTTTGAGGTACGGGGTTGGACCAAATGATCTAGTTAAGTTGTGGGGGCGTAGAATGGAGTAAAATAGAGAAAACAACCACAGAAGAAATGGTTGTTTGTAGTACTAGAGGCGCAAAACAATTATATCCCTAAAGTAGACAAATCTAAATGTAAAACTAAATTGCCAAAATGGTTTAATAGATCAATTAAAAAAAATATTCAGTGAAAAAAGGCACTTTACAGAGCATTAAAAAAGGACCAAAAAGAAAGTACGCAGAAAGAGTACACAGAACTGCAAACGCAAGTCAAAAAGGAAGTTAGAAAGGCCAAGAGAGAAATAGAAATGAACATTGCTAAGGGAGCTAAAACCAATTCCAAAATGTTTTTCCAATATTACAACAGCAAGAGAACATTCAAAGAGGAGATTAAATGTTTAAGAGATACAAATGGCAAAATCGTAGATGAAGAAAAAAAAAAAAAAAAAATATTAATATGAGTTACATAATTTTAATAATGAATACTTGTCAATAGGGTTCAAGTGAACAGGGGCATTTAGTTATCGAAAGAACAAAGGAAGATACTGACAACATGCCCCACATGTCATCCAGTTCCTATCCAGTTTTAAATAACTTTAGCATAACTGAGGCAGAAGTGTTAAAGGGACTAGGAGCTCTTAAAATAAACAAATCCCCTGGGCCGGATGAGCTCCTCCCAGTAGTACTCGAAGAAATGAAAGAAGTAATTTACAAACCGCTAACCAAGATCATGCAGCAGTCTCTTGACACAGGGGTGGTACCGACAGATTGGAAAATTGCAAACTTAATACCGATCCACAAAAAGGGAAACAAAACTGAACCAGGTAACTACAGACCAGTAAGCCTGACTTCTATTATATGCAAACTTATGGAAACTATAATAAGATCCAAAATGGAAAATTACCTATATGGCAACAGGGTCCTGGGAGACAG